>NC_067161.1:13974568-14289717 GCF_903995435.1 Acomys russatus
TGTGTACAATTTGAAAGAGAAAAAGTAGGGGAGGGGTCCTGGCTCCTTTGACGATGTCACTTCCAGAGAGATTATGATTGGTCTATCTTGAGTCAGCTGGCCTCTTTTCCTAATCCGGTCATTCCCAGGGGAAGGGTCACATTCCTGGGGATGAGCCAGATGTGGAGTCCAGACTACATGTTCTGGAAGTCCCCTGGACCAGAAGCTTCGGTGCACAGTTGAGCTAGCTCTAGGAAAGCCTCTCAGGCTGCCATCGTGGTAGCTGCTCCTGGGTCCTGTTGGTGCTCTGTCCTCGGGAGCCCCTCCTTTATTAGCCTCTCAGTATCTTTCGTACTAGGTTTGACCCACAGTTGTTTCTTATTCCAACCCTGTTGTAGCTGATGAAGTCACATCACATTTTCCTCATTACTTTTCAGCCTTCCCAACTGAGAGTTCTAGTTACCATCAAATGCCAACTTGACAGCCTAGACTCACCTGAGAGAGGACTTTCAGTCAAGCAGTTTTCTTTATCAAGTTGGTCTTTGGGTTTGTCTGTGAAAAACTGTCTTTTTGGGGTTTTGTTGTTGTTGTTGTGTTGTTGTTGTTGTTGTTGTTGTTGTTTGAGACTGTGTTTCTCTGTGTAGCCTTGGCTGTCCTGGACTTGCTTTGTAGACCAGGCTGGCCTTGAACTCACAGCGATCCACCTGCCTCTGCCCCCTGAGTGCTGGGGTGAAAGACTGTCTTCACAGTCACTGTGTATGGTCCTTGGGCAAGCAGTCCTGGGCTGTGTAAGCATGAGCTGGTGAGTGAGCCAGCCAGCAGTGTTCCTCCATCTGCCTCAGGTCCTTGCCAACTTCCTTCAGTGATGGACCATGACCTGGAAGTGTAAGCCAAATAAATGTTTCCTCCTGCTGAGGAGTGGCTAATCACAGCAATGGAAAGAAAACTAGGCTAGTGAGTGAACCCTCCTAAAGGGGAAATGGGGCATCTCTCCTGTTCTGCTGCATGCTGCAAGCTCGGACAGTCAGGAAGAGAGAGAGCACACAGGAAAGGGTGACTGTCCTACAGCTGTTGCTCCCTGGATGGGCTCCTGTGAGGTAAGGATGCTGTGAGAGCCCGAGCGCACCTTGTCCGAGCATCCTTCTTCCTTGCTCTGCAGCCTGGGGTCATGATGGTCTCCTGCCTCTCATTTGGCGGCTGCCATGATCAGCTTGGGTGGTGTCAAGTGTGCCACTTTTCAGCTGGCAAAGCTCTAGGCATCCCCGTCCTCGGACGAGTTCTCCATCTTTTGTTTTAACATGAGCTGTTGGCACATTCCATAATGGAGTAGATTACATCAGATGCTGCGTTTGCCAGCCTCAGCACTAAGCTCCGCTTCTCACTGCCGCAGCAGAAAGCCAGCCTGGTTTATGGTCGGATGCAGTTTGCACTGCAGACAGGACTTCTGGGGGATCCCTGAAGTGGAGATCCCAGGTGGGTTCCATCTTTTCCTGGTGGTTAAGAGCATGGCAGCCTGAGTCAAGAGACAATACTGTGCATGACCTTACGCATGTAACTTAACCCTATGGAAAATAGGGTTGGAACGACCTAAGACACAGCAGCCGTTGCTAATATATTTTTACACTCTGATGCTTGAATTCTGTCACACAACATCTCCTCATAGCCATAGTAACAGTCTGTAGAAACCAAGCTTCACCATCAGAAAGATTTGCAAAGTTGTGACAGTCTCACATGCTCCTCAGACTGTCATAGGGATGAACCAGGAGAATGGGTGTAATCATAGCGCATGCGTATGGGTGCTTCACAAGCTTTACTCATTGGCAAAGCATTGGGTTTAAAAATGTGAATTACATTCCTACATATTGCAGAAGTATAAACAGCAAAGTGGCTATAGATCAGAGCAGCTACTTAGAGCAGCATCCATGGAGCCACTGGGAAATGAAGTCAAGCCAACTATGGAGTCAGAAAGGGTCCAGACTCCTTACTGGGAGCTCAGCAGGCATGACCCTGTGGAGTCCTGAGAAACACCATTTGTGATAAGCTGTGGTTCCCATGCCATGTGAATTCTGTTTCCCCCACACACACCTCTGAAGTTCTTGGTCCCAGAGCAGACTCAAGCGGGCTTTTCCCAAGAGTTGGGAAGAAAAGCAGCTCCCATGGTCAGCCCCAGCTGAACCGCATACAGGATGTGTGAAGATTTGAAAGGATAACCTTGTTATGGCCAAATTTCCAGCCCGATTTTCCACCGGTCCAGAAAAAGCTATGTGCAAAGCATAGCAGCCTCCAGGCTGGTACCTAAAGGCGTCAGTCAGTGGCCAGGAGCAAACAGATGGCACTGTTCAAATTAAGCAAAATGTGAGGAGAGCTTCATAAAGGAGCTATTTTCAAAGGTGAAGGGGACCCATGAGACAGAGCACAGTTCCCTGGGGCTGGTAATAGCCCTGTGTTGTCACCTCCCCGGGGCCTTTGGGTATAGGGATAGAGGGCACCCTGGAGGCAGCCACCTGGCAGGAAGTTTGGCTTTTGGCAGAGGGACTCACAATACACGTGTGGCCTTCTAAGTGGGAAGACAGGGTGTAACTATCCCAACCCATTTCTTCAGACTTCCCAGTCCTGTTTCCTCACCAGGACCTACAGGGGAAGGAACAGCCTCCCAGGGGCACAGAGCAGGAAGACAGAGCGTAGAGGCTGTAGGGGTCTGGACCAGCAAGGGGAGGTCTCAGCAACATCGGTACCCAGGAAAGCTATTGTTTGTTTGAAACAAAATTTCTAGGCAAAACCGAAGTTTGGAACCCTAGTGATAATAGTTTGATTCTTCGATTGTGTAGAAAGGTAGACCGAGGCCTGTCTGTATTTTTCTGACAAGTATGGGTGCCTGGCATTGCCTTCTGCCCCTCAACATGTGATATGAGAATCTCTTAACCCACCCGAAGCACATTGTGTCTCAAAACTATGCTTTTTTTTTTTTTCAATGATCATGCTCTTCAATGCAAGAGATAGCCTAAGAGGATCGCCAGTCCTTCGTGCCCCTCACAGCCAGCGTGTCTTCACTGATGAGATCATGCTTTTCATATGCACAAATAAAACACGGGGCAATCTTTAACATCTTTGGGAGTGTTGATGTACTGAGGCCCCCATACCAAGATCTGTACGTGCTTGAGTCCCTTACATAAGACGATGTAGTTAGTACCTACAGATAACCCCCTCTGTCTAGATTACCTATAGTGCCTAATGTACTGCCAATGCTGCATACATAGGGATTGCTCCGCATTACTTAGGAAGTAAAAGTGGCAAAGAGCCTCTACCTGTTTGGTAGTGAAGCTGTTGTTTTTCATATATTCCTGGCATTGGGTTGAATCCATGGGTGCAGGAATCATAACTAGACAGGGATGAGTGTATCCAGTTAAAGTGTGGAGCCCCCCACTCCCAACACACCATGACATGTTTTATTTGTCTCCATATGCCCAGAAGCTGGAACAAGGCTGGCATATTGTAGAATACCAATAAGTATTTGTTACGTTTGTATGTCTCTGTGGTCCTCAGATTCCCATTTAAGTGACATTTATTAAGCCCTTACTACTTTTCAAGTATTGTCTCAGGCCGTTCTTATTTCAATATTCTAAATTAACATTCACAACCAATCTAGTTATATTAATCTCACTGTTATAAATAAAGAAACCAAGGCTCAAAAAGACCAGAGAGGTAGAATGTGGTTTTTAATAAGGTTTCTGGTCACCTCCCTGATCAAATGCCCAGTCCTTTTCTGCCCAGAAGCTGTCTCTGGATTGGTCACTCAACAGTTGCTTCGTGCATATGCATGAGCTGACAGCATGAAGGAGCCCCCAGAGCCTCTGTGCATGTGTGCTTTGTGCATCTCTGAGTGTACTATCACTGAGTATGCTGGCCTCCTGCCAGTTGTGGTCCTACTTTTTAAGAGCCAGTTAAAATAATTTCAACTAACAAAGTTGTGCATAATTATGGGCTGTCGCATGGTATTTCAGTACCTGTATACAATGTGAACTGACCAAATCAAGGAGTTTCTGTTTCCCTTTCCATCATTATTTTGCTTGGAGCCTTTGAGCTCATCTCCACTAGTTATTCATAAAGTAGATAATGGATCATTGTGAGGTGCAGTCATCCCCTGTGCTGGAGAACACTAGCACTTATTTCCTTCTGTCTAAATGTCTTTGATACCCAAATTGCTCATCCCCTCTGATGTGCACTGCCAACAGGAGCATTCACAGTGTTCCTCTAACTAGAGACCATTACGCAGCACGAGCTTGAGATCAAGTACAGTGGACGCCGGCTCTGATTATGGTTCTGCATTAGATGCAAGGAGTCTGGCTTTGTCACACTTGCTTTCTCCCATTGGTTCAGGGCACACACACTGATGGCAGTTTCTTCTGTGGAATGGTTGAAATAAAATTTCCAAGTGCGTCCTCTTTCAGTGTTCTGAAATGGAGATGTCCAAATATTGGCCAATAACTTCCACCTGTCTTAGAAGAAAACACACACACACACACACACACACACACACACACACACACACACACACCCCTATGGAGTGGAGAGGAGAGAAGGAGAGAGAGAACAGGGCAGGTAAAAGTGTTTGTGTAAGAACCAACAACTATCCTTTGACCTCCAAACAGGAACAGTGGCATGCTCACGCCCGCACTGCCTTCTCCAATAATAATTTCTTTAAAAACTTAAAGAGAAAATAAATATTAAAAGCTGGTCCCAGTTTACACAACCCACAGTCACCCTTCTTCTCTCGCCAACTGTGTACACCATCTACACTGTCCAGGAGGAAGCAGTCACAGGCTGTACGTATGAACTGCTTCCTTCTTAGCTAGCTCAGCAGTGTGTGGTGGACTTTGAGAGCCCATACACGTGCCTCTTATATGTTAGTTGTGTTTTGGAGACAATGGCCCGAGGCTTTGTAGTGATAAGGCAGTTGTCCACAGGGCCTATCTGTCTGTCTGACTCTTGTCCTTGGGTGGGACTAGCCTTAGGCTTCTACCCTATTTTACTAAGGATCCTGGGAAAATTTGGCTCTGCCCTTTGGTGCAGGATTGGAGGTAGGGAGGCAGGCAGGGGGAGTCTATTTCTGGGCTGCTCTCTAAAACCTAAGGCATCTCCATGACAAGTGTGTTTTTCCCCTTTTATCCGTAGGGCACTTGCCTTGCTCCCTCAGGTGACCCTTGTCCCAGAGCACCTTTCATCTCCTTGTCTAGGCAGGAAGCTAGTTAAAGGCAGCTCTGCATCTAATCCTTCTTTGTTCCCTTCCAGGCCCAAACTCTCAAAGTCCACCACACATTTCCTGAGCTAGCTGTGGAGGGCGGTGCCTATCGGGTCTGCTCAGAACCGTGACTGCCTGCTCTCTGGGACAGTTTAGATGGTGTACATGCAGGTGAGAGGAGAGGACTGAAATAACTTTCCCCAGGCCACAGATGGCAAAGGGCCCCTCTGGGCTTGAGGGTGGGCCTGCATCTCTTCTGTAAGGATCAGTCTGCAGCCTCACACTGGCCAGCAGGTGCTCAGCCAGCCAGTAGACAGAAGGGGGAAGGAGCGAAGAGAAGAAAGGGCCGAATCCAGCAAACGATCAAGCATTTCCAAGCAGCAAACTGCTAGGTTAGAGGGATGGATCTAGGGTCCCATTTCCTCTCTTCTGTGGCAGTTATATGAAGAAGGTCACTTTACTCAAGGTCAAAGGATGAGCAGCTGGGCATCCCGAGGCCAGCTACAGAGTAACTCTTCTCCTGGGCTTTGTGAGGGGGGCAGAGGTGCGTGTGCTTCTCACTGAGACACTAATATTCGGTGCAGGGACCTTGGGCGTTTTGCAGACCGTGTGCCTGCATGAGTCTGTGCAGTAACTGGGAAGTCTTTGCCCTGGGGTTACATTACCTGTGTTCATATCCCAGGGCTACTGCTTCCTAGCTGCCCATGAGCCCTTCTTCAGGGGAGTGGAGCAAACAGGTGAGCACTTAACACTGATGCCTGGTGGCCTTTGCTCAGTAATTTCCCTTGTCTCCCATCGCACTAATTCATGTTTATATGGCGTTGGAGTGGAACCCAGAGCCCTGCCCATGTTAGGTTAATGCTCTCCCCTACTGAGCAACACCTCAGCTCTGACTAATCCATCTTAAGTTAGGAGAGGCTGAGAGTGCCTTCTGCTCTAGACCCACCTACTGACCTGGGCTGTGCAGCACCTGGGACTATTCAGCACAGTGGGGCGCTGCAAACTGGAGCCAGAGGCCTTACCCCTGGCCCTTGCCTGACCTCCCTGTGCCTTGGTTTTCTCCTCCGAGGTGGGAAGGACTCTGGTGCTTTGGAAAGAGAGGGCTGATGTGGAACTAGTTTCAGCAAATGCACATTAGTACAGTGCTGCTTCCCAGCGGTGTCTTCGACTGACTGTGTTTCACAATTGCCTTGTCCCTTCCTCAGCCTCCCCCATTCCTGCTGCTGAGCCAGAGAACCCAGATCTGTGGGCCAGCAAGGAAACGCCTCTTCATCTTGTGGTGATGTCAGGAGGGCTCCTTATCAATTATGGAACAGTTTTTCCAGGAACCCAATCTAGAGAGCGCAGTGCCCTGGCTGCTGCAGGGCCTGGCTGCCTTGTGTTCCGGGAAGACACTGGGCAGAGAGGAGTGTTTATCTCAGAGTGTCTTGCCTGCTCTGTGGGCAGAGGCAGGGTATGCCTGCCTTGAAACAGGGCTCTTCACTGCTCCCACATCCTGCTATGGCCCCAGATGGAAGGCCCTGTCCCTAACCTGCTGTGCTCAAGGCACAAGACTGAGTGTCCCCTCCTCCCTTACTGCTCGTTTCCAAGCCTTCAGATCCAGATGACTTGGCCTTTAAATGGATCCTACATCCTCCCCCCCTCTCTCAGTACCATAGATCTCATCCATGCTTGCTGTGGTGCCTAGCACCCCCGTGTTCCACTTCAGCATGCGCACCCACACAGATACACGTATGCACCTGCATGCACACACACACACCACCATCAAAGGATCATCTAAAATGCAAAGTTGGTTTGTCACCTCCACGCCCGAACCCTTCGATGCCTAGGCTGTACTCAAGTAAATATTCAGTCTCACCGCTCTACCCTTGAGACCTGTGGTCGCCCTCTGGTATTCCTTCATGACTTCTGGCTATGCTGCACCTGTTTCCTCATCTGCCTCCGGGTGAGCTAGTCCTAAGCTTTGGCCCTCTGCCCTTGTTTTCTTTGCTGTGGACAACTCCTATTTATCACAACAGTTTTCAAGTAATACCACCTAAGAAGGAACTTTCCCTGACTACAGTGACTTCGTGCCTTCATCTTTGCTGCCTGCTGTAGGCCTGAGTATCTTTACCACTAGACTCATGTCAAGCAGAAGCTGCCTGCGTTCTTGCTTATTCTCTGCCTTAGGGTGAGCCTCCTGTGGCACAGGTCTATCCCTCTTGCTCACAGCCATAATGTAATATCTCCAGTCATTCCAGTGTGTGGCAGGAGCCAGCAGGTTGTGTGGTCGAGTGGGGCTGCGTGCTGGGGTTGAATCTCGGTCTTGGTGAGCAACGTGTGGTTCTCGGGTGGAGATCTCCACCTCGCTGCTTCCTGCTGTGTGAACTTGGGAAGGGTCTCACCTCCTTTCCCTGGGCTGTTAAATGGAGATAGGAGTCATCTAGATTCCATGAGATAAAGTTCGTGCCTATAGGTGGATCTGGTGCACCTGTGGGGAGGGGCCTCCAAATACATTGACTTTTTACACTGAGGCTGGCAGACCTCATGTGTACCCATGGGAGTGACCATCAAGCAGGTCAAAGGTGTTGTCAGGCAGCATTCAGAGGCTTTGCTTCTCTCAGGGCAAGTGGACTGGCTCTGGCATCGGAGTTTCCTTTTGGGCTGTGGCCGCCAGGTTACCCAGATAGACCATGGCCGCTAACTACAAGCTTCTCTGAGTGTCCATCTTACAAATGACTGGCTTTATAGGGTCCCCTTCCCTCTCACCAAACCACAAAAGCAACAGATTGCAAGACTTTGCAGCTGTGAACAACTCAACCTTGTTGAGAGACGTTATTATAGCATGCTAGGAAAGATGACTTACGAGGATAAGATGATGTACAGCGCGTCGTCCCGTGTCAGAGCTAGTGGTGATAGGGAAGGCGCAGTGTGATGTAACATTGGGAGAGCTGGGAGAATTTGGATTTTATGACTGTGAATGCCCAGCTATAAAAACACTTTCAGTGTTGGCATTTCTACAGGAAAAATCATTTTTGTTATTGTGACTCTAAAGCACTCTCATATACTCCCTGACCAGTTTTCCCCAGTCCCATTGAAGCTATTTATTTTATAGCCATGAACTTGAAGTCAAGGTTGCTCTGCCTATAAAGCCATCGAGGGCCGTCAGTGCTTAGCAGAGTTCAGAAGAAAAGCTTCTGCCTGCCTGCCTGCCAGGATGCTGTGTGATGTTTTTTCCTTGAAAAAAGCAGTATGGACAAAGCACTTAACACAGTACCAAACCACACTTTTAAGCATTAATTTATTTGGACTCTTTTTTTTTTTTTTTTTCAAATAATATGCTTAGTAGTATGCTCTGATGCCCAGTGGCATGGATTTGGGTCCAGCGCTGATGCCCGTGAACATAGTCATCTTCCACCTCCCAGGCCATGCCTGGCTGTGGCTCCTAACAGAGCCAGGTAAGAAGCCCCTGGTTACGTGGAAGGAGGGAACATAAACGTGAATGCCTGCCACACGCCTCCCAACTCCTTACAGCTTTTAAGTTTCCTGGCATTCTTGGAAGGTGAGGCAAGTCCTCCCCAACTCATAGGCTGAGAAACTGAGTCTTGGCATACTGTCGGAAGCTATCAGAGGAACTAGACATTGGCCAGGCTGGATGGTTGGCCAGGTCTGACTCAGGACAGTGACTTTCGAGTCTGGAGTGGAGTCACATGTCCTGGGCCCTCCATATGAGGTCTGCAGTCCCTTTGAGCTTTCCAACTCCACCTCTCTTTCAAAAGACCTAAGCTGATATCTGCTTCTCTGTGTCCATGCCCTAGCTGTGGCAGCCTTGCACTAGGCCTTTGACTCCTCCGCCTTAGCTGCTCAGGCCTCTCATCTGTAACCCAAGCCATGATCCCAACAGAATCCAGTTAAAGGAAGCGATCTGCTGTCAAGAGTGCTTAAATATTTCATGGTGTCCTGGATTGCTCTGCTCTGGGGCAGGCAAGGCTGCTAATGGATCACCACGGGCACCAGATGTCCTGGAGCTGGGGACAGATAGATGGCCCAGGGGAGAAGCAAACAGACAGTGGGTGCTCCTCACCAGGCATGCTCTGAAGGATACATCTGTGTATTTATAATGATCAAAAAAAGAAAATTTCAATGTATGTGGGTCTTTGAATGTCGATGTCAAGGAAAGGCTACTTTGGTGCTTTTATTATCCTTATGTCAGCCTCCACACAGTCTTCTAAGGAACATAAACCTGTATGCGTGTGCGCACACACACACACACACGCACGCACGCACGCATGCACGCACACACACACACGTGCATGCACCGTATAGAAATCAGCTGAGCACCCCAATCTTCTGATGGGAAAACTGAGACAACAGAATGTCCTGTTGGGCTCTGCATCACCCCAGAGACAATGAAAACTTGCAAATTTGGCCTAGTCTTCTCCGTCCCCACTTTCTAGGAATGGGAAGAGCTTGGAATGTGGATACAAAGGAAGCTCAGTCTCTGTTCCATCATCCTTACAGCTCATCGCAAGGCCAGTTCTCCACCTGAGCCTCAGTTTCCCTTTTCTGGGTAGTTCTTGGGCTCCGTGATAGCATTGCTACCCCAGTTTACTCCCCTAGGATCAGATTGAGTAGAAGCATTGGTGGGGAGAGGCGCTGTGGCCCAAGGAGATGCTAAGGCCCTTTCAGGTTGGTATCCAAGATCTTGGCCTAGAGAACGCAGTCGCCAGTTCTGAGGTAAGAAATGGGATGTAGACCAGGCAGGAGTGCTACTTGTTTATTTCTTAGGCGTTCATCTGCTGACGGCTGGGGGCTCCTGCCAGGGACATTGCATCCATGAGCTACAGAAACAGGTGCTGCTGGGAGCCAAGGAACCTGAGTCCCACAGAGGCAGGTAAAGGGAGGTGCTTATTTAGGGTCTACTATGTGCTAGGTACTGATCTAAGTCCTTGAGATGTGGAGAGAAGACACCTGCCCCCATCCCTGTGTTCTAGTATGGGAAGGGGTTGCTGTTTCCAAATAAGAAGCCCAAATGAGACCCGGGGGCTCGGCAGGAAGCAGACTGGATGGGATAGAGTGATAGGTGAGATGCAACTGGGAGGAGCTGGACCTGAAGGATGCCATAGGATCGGTAGGAGTCGCGCGGGAAACCAGTGTTACATAGCCCTGAAGCTGAGTACCGACGGGGCATCCCTCACTGAAAGGGGCGAAGATGCCAAACTCAAGAAGGCTTTCTTAAGAAGGTCGCCTTCATCTTTCTAAGGTAGAAGTGCTCCTGTGAGGGCAGTGGGAGGACACCGGGATCCTCTGGTGCCATTGCCCTTCTGACTCCAGCAGCTGAGTCCCCTTGTGGCAGGCATGTGGACACCTGTGTCAAAGAGGAAAAAAAGAGAATCTCTGGTGCCTTTTCTGAGGGAGCGGATGTCTCCAGTCTTCCTCGCCCTCACCAGCCTGGCCCAAACCACCCACAGCTGATGTTCAGTTGGTCCGAGTATGGCAACACACTTTCTTTAAGGCTTACCAAGACCACGCCCCGAGAGCCTGGCTCGTGTGTTTCACTAATGGCTAATTTGGCTTGCTGAAAACAACCTCAGTCTGAATTCCTCTCAGGCTCCTAGTTAAGAAAGCATACAGATGTAGCTCCTTGAACCTGTTTCCTCTTCCGCCTCTGCTGTTTGCTGAGGATGCAGCACAGCACAGCACAGGGACCTCCGGCCCAATCAGCCCACCATGGCGACTGTGCATCCTTCTGTCCTTTTCCTCTTGCGGATAGAGGAAAGCTGAGACATAGCTCCCCAGAGGTGGTGAAAGTCAGCCTTGTCTCAGCTCCCCTTCAGATCCCAGCTGACCCACAGAAGCTCCATCTTGCTGCCTCTGTGTTAACAGTCCCTAGATACTGGACAGCACTTTGGGACAGCACAGGGGCCGAGGAAGTGCTCCCCGTCTGTCACATGCTGCCAGATGGACCTGCTATTTTGGTTGCAGGCACTAACGCCTTCATCCAGACCTCAAGCTGCAAGATACAGAAAGCTTTGCGTCAATTGCCCTCTATCCTCCTCCCCTGTATGCGGGCCTCCGTGCCTGGTTAGGATAAGATTGACCCGGATCCTTCCTGAACTCTGGCAGCTCTGATTTGGCTTGGAGTTAATTATCTCTAATATGCTGTACAATCCCCTCCGTGCCTTTTATGACATGGAGCTGAAGCAGAATGTACCCAAGTCTATCACTGGAGACTTTAAGAGAAAACAAAGTGACGTGCATGCCCTATGAAAGCTGTTTCAGGCAGTTGGTTTATTTGCTCGATGTTTGTAAGGAATTACCCCTGGGTCTTACAGCTCATTACTGAGCTAGCTCACCCCCCCCCCCCCCCCCGCCTTTCTCAGCCTCCATTGCCAGAGAGGAGATAAAAATGCTAAGCTGAGAATAAAGATTCCTGGCTTCCCTGGAAATTCTCCATTTGGTTCCCTGGACCCTCTCTCTACACTTCGCCCTCTCTTTGTTCCAGGCTACTGTGCCCTCTGGGCCTCCTGCCAGTTCAGCCAATGGGAGGCCCTGGCACAAGAAGACAGAGGTTGAAGGTTTTCCTCCCCCCTTGCCTGGTGGGTGTCATGTGTCTACCCCTCTCTGTGTCCCTTAGTGGCCTTGTGTCTCATAGATTCACTGCGAACTTCATCATCCCTGGTTCGTCCCTCATCTTCACCGTACTTCTTACGTGTTTTCTTTCTCTAAACCATCTGTAGTAGGACTTCTTCCTCTGGGATCTTGTGAGAGACCGTGGGACTGGTCATGTGCTGGGCCCGGGGCACATGACATTGTCTGCCCACGGTCCATGTCATTTTTCCCTCCTACCCCTTCATCCTTAGACTTCATTAGTTTTGGTTTAGATTTAGATAAAACAAAGATAACTTAGAAGAAATCAGACCTTTTCTAGAATCTACCAAGAGTATGTATTTGCTTCCAATCCTCTATCAAACTCACCCAGTTATTTGGCTTATTTGGTCCCATTTGAAAGACTTTTGTTCCCTGTACATCCAAAGATAAAGCTGTATCAGGTGGTTATAAGGAAGGACCCAAACTGGGTGCCTGAAAACAACAGAAACGTTCTATCCCGTTCTGGAGGCTAGAAGTCTCAAGTGAAGGCATCAGCTGGGTCACACTCCTCTAAAAACTCAATCAGGTATCTCCTTGCCTTCTGCTGTTCTGGGGATGGCTGTCAAGTTTTGTGATTTCTGGGCCTGCAACACATCTGCCCACTGCTTCTGTTGTCACAGAACATGCTCCTCTCATGTCTATGTGTCCGAGGCTCTTCTTGTCCGATAGCACATCAATCATACTGGATTAAGGGCCCATCTACTTCAGTGTGACTTCAGCTTAACAAATTACATCTTGCATGACCAAGTAAGTTATACTTGGGGGAAAGGAAGGCCAGAATTTCAACATATGTCTTGGGGCAACACATTTTAGCATATAAAAGAGCTACAGCTAAAACTGAGAATCAGCTTTGTTTGGGGGATATAACCTCCCTGAACGTGATGTAAGATAAAAAAGGATTTGGAGCTGTAATAAGCACTGCAGGGAAGGCCCTGCTTCCTTATTTTTAAGACAAGAACAACGTTGTTTTGATAGCAAAGCGATGCTTGTGCAGACCAACCCAGCCAGGAGTGGTGAGGATGGTGGTAGTGGAGACCCACAAAAAATGAATGTTTGGATTTACCAGTGTTCTCTTAGGACTAACAGGGCCTGTGGGTGCAACCAAAGGGATGCTTTTAAGAATTTCCTGTCCCTTATTGTCTTAGTGACATTTATTCATCTGCACCAGCCTGTGCACTATACAAGAATAAGATGTCACCAGGGGCGGGGAAACAGAGAAGATCCTATAGAGTGACAAGCTTCAACATGTCTGTCTTCCTCTCTCTCCTCTGCCTCCTTCCATCTACCTACCCACTCACTCCCTGCTTTTCCTCCTCTTCTTTGACTGGCTCCTGGTATCTGCCATATCATGATATCATGTAATCTTTCTGAAGAAAGATTAGCCTTAGGTATTGGCTTAATGGAAACAGAATTGTGTGTGGCCAGGAGGCTGTGAAAGTGTAAGGGACTCTTGTGTCCATCTATGACATGATGTAGGCACCTTATACATGCCGAAACATCCCCAGGATCCAGGGGGATGGGGAGAGGAAGAAGGACGCTGAGCTCCTTCTGCCTTTTCAAGATCTCAAAAGCCAGACAGACCTAGAGACACACATGCTTGGAATCCCAGTGCTAGAGGGGCTGAGACAGGAGCACGATGGGGCCGAGATCATACTTGGGCTACATCTCCTGAGCCCACAGGAGAGTCTTGGAGGAGGTGCAAAAGTGACGGGAGCTTTCAGAGATTGTATCAGTTGGCTTTCTATAAGTATAATGAAATACCTGTAATAATCAACTTATACAGAGAAGAGGTTCGCTTTGGCTCATGGTTTTGAAGGGGCCAATGCACAGTCAGATGGATCTATCTATTGCTTTGTGACTCTGGTGGGCACATCACCTGACGTTGGCTGTTTACTGCATGGGCATTAGAAAGCAAGAGAGGAAGAAGCCAGGGCCCATAATCTCATTCAAGGTCACGGCTCCCACCCCAAATGACCAAGGTAAATTCTACTCCTGAAGGTCCCAACTTCCTTGTAACACTGCCACCACCTAAGGGACCAAGATCATATGTAAGCATAGCTGCTGCTGGCTTCCACTGTTGTCACTGGGCAGGCTGGCGAGGAGCAGGCGGTAAAGTCTTCATAAGACTGGAGGATGGTGAGGCTTGAGGAGATTAGCCAGGTGCCAGCTAAACAAAAGGAAGCCTCTGCCCCGTGTAGCACCCAATGACTCCAGGTCAGGGTGGCCAGGCACTCGTATTGTTCTCCAAACGGACTTAAAAGTAAGAATTTTTAGGCACAATTTTCCATTATTAAATATTGACCATGAATATTTCTTAAGGTTTTTAAATCTCTTGCCAAAACAAAGCAGAAGAAAGCAACCCCCACAGAGAAGTCGCCAGCTGATATCCTTCATTTCAAATTTTAATGCATAAAAATAAATATTTCCTACTGCTTAGATCCACGAAATCAAGTGTCTGTACTTTACTGCATCTGAATATGCAGTATGGTATGCCTAGAGCTGGAGGGAAGCACTGCCTGCTGGTATAGACAGATGTGGCCCACAAGGCCGATGCCCTCAGGTATTCTAATGACCACAAGGCCCATCTCAGCTCAGAACCAAGGTATGGGCAGGGAGGAGCTAGGCCTAAGGCTATGGGCCAGATCTGTGTCGGCAAGTTAAGACACAAAACTCTAAAGCATGTTACACACCTAAAAAGCTTTAATTTGGGGGAATTTATGTGGGAATGGATTTTAAGGGTGTAGGATAATGGTGGAAGGATCATAAAACAAAATCAGTCTGAGTTTGTTGGTATCACCCATTGAGCAGAGATTCCAGGTTTGATATCGAAGCCCATACAGTTAAAAATGATGCTGAGCATTTAACTGGTTGTTGAATTTGTTTAAAGATGTCCTACTGAGAAGGCTCTGGAGATGCCTGATACCCTTGGCTTAGTGCTGATGAGGGGGTTTTAAGGCTCAGGGAAACTGCAATGGTAGAGTAGGTAAGCTGTGTAAAACCTGTGCAATGGGCTCACCCAGAAGACAGACCCTTCACTAGTAAGAAACAAAATGGCAGGAGGAACACCTGCACTTTTGAAGAGTTTTGTGGCTGTTCTCCTCATGTCAGATTTTAGGATGGGTGATGCAGTTGCTTAACCAATTGGACCCTAATTGGGAGAGGTGAGACTTTTTGGTTGGTGTTTGTTTTTGCAAGACAGGGTTTCTCTGTGTAGCTCTGGCTATCCTGGACTCGCTCTGTAGACCAGGCTGGCCTCGAACTCACAGAGACCCGCCTGCCTCTGCCTCCCGAGTGCTGGGATTAAAGGTCTGGCCCACCAACACTCAGTAAGATGTTCTTGATTGAACATGGAGTCTAGTTTTAGGACTTGGCTAAGGCTCCAGTCTAGTCCCTTCTCATGCCAATGCCCCTATTCCTTCCTGTCACCATGATGCCTCTCACTGTCAAGTGTGTCCCAATCACAAAATTAATGTGTCTCTTCTTTCATGAAGGGGATGTTGGCAAAGCCGAAAAGCTAGCTGGACACTAAAAATAAGGCTAGGTATAAACATGACCCTTCAAGAAAGGGTGTGAGCTTGGGATGGGCAGGGGAGGGACAGGCCAGCTCGCTGGCTCCTTGACCTTACAGTTTAGGCCTTTGATCTAAAACAGCTCCTGGAGTCAGAAGTCAGAATAGGACACCTTGCTTCTCTTTTCAGCCTCATTGCCCACACCTCTACCCAGACCCTTTCCCACCCCAGAAGGCGCCAAGAGGCACCATCCTCCAGAGCAGTCTTTTGTACAAGCAGGACCATCAGCCCAACCCTTCAGAACACCTTACCTTCAGAGATCTGCCTGCTACCTCTCTCTTCTGATTCGTTTCCTCCCTAGGGTGTTGCCCCGTTTAGTTTGTGCAACACTTGACACAATCTAAAGTCGCCTCATCCATTTCTGTGTTCACCTGTCTCCTTGCATCTTGTCCCTATAGAATGAGAGTCTGAAGTCCTGGGACCCTGTGTTGGCCTTGTCACTGTTATGTCTCCAGAGCCTACAGTGTGTCTGACACCTGTTAGTCCTCAGAAACAGTTGTTGGGAACAAATGGAGAAAGGAGGGGGCCTTGGTTCTGCTCTGGATGGTGCCACTTCCTCACTCTCCATCTCTGGAGCTCACTCTTCTTTCTGCCCTGAGAGGTGGCACCAACTTAGGAAGTGCTAAGGTGTACTTTGGGGGGAGCCCTGGAGGGTAAAGGCAGTAGAGCCATGTGCTGGTGTTTGCAATGAAAACAAAAAAGAAAACCACGTGAAAGACCCGACTCTGCAGGCTAGGGAGTGGTCGGGAGGCCTGACAGAGGCACAAGCCAGAAAGGAATGAGTCAGCCAGACTTATCATGGGACAGTAGATAAACTTACACACTTTCAGAAGCAGACGAGCCACAGGCTGTCTGTCTGTCTGTCTGTCTGTCTGTCTGTCTGTCTGTCTGTCTCTGTCTCTCTGCACTGAGCCCCTTCTACTCTGCTATCATCTGCACTAGATTAGGCAGTGTCTTAATCTAAATTTTTAAAAATTTAATATCTTGGTCAATCACCCTTTCAATATGTAAGTAGCTCATGTCCATGTATCACTTCCAATAACAGGTACAAAATTGCAGTCTTAGAACCATATACACCACGCCACTAAAATAAGCTAGAGAATTGCAGAGGACAAAGTAGGAAGAGGAAAAGAAAGATTGAATATGCCGAGACAGGAGGGTAGATAGGACATAAACAAACTATCCAGTGAGTGCAGCCCTTATCACCATGTAGTTTCTGAGCCTCCTAGAAGCCAGAACATGGATAATGCCTGAAATGTAGAAAGAATACGGTACTGTAACACATGCATACACATATCATTCATATACACCACACATACTAATTTCCCAGGAGAAATTGGAACAGAGGATGAAAACATGGCCCGCGTGTTTAACAGCAAACAATACTCTTCGTTTTAAGGAAACACACATACATATGCACACATTTTGACCGACTAGAGAAGCTGAGGCAGGTGGAGAGAGAGAGAGTTTGAGGGCAGCCTGGGCTACATGATGAGACTCTGTGTTTTGAAAAACAAAAACTTAATGGAAGTAAACCAGTTCTTTGACCTTAGTTCTCTACATGGCAAAATGGCAGCTTTAGTGATTTGACTTTCCTAATATTCGCCTACATTTTCCAGAATGCATAGGTATAAAATTTATAATCAGAAAAAATTGTAGTCAGAAAAAAAATCTAATGAGTTGTTTTTCAAAATATTTTATCATAGTATTTATATCAATATGACATATAAATCATCCTTTTAGTAGTTCTTAAGACACATAAAGCACATTCTAAAATGCAGGATGAGGGTCCAGTGCTGGGCACTGCGTGTACTTAAATACAGAAGTGATAGTAAGGGGCTGCAGGCATTTCGTCATCAAAGCAGAAAAGGCTAAGAACCTCATCACTAACAATTTAAACTGAAAAAGAGACAGGGAAGAGACAAGGTCTGTTTTTTCTCTTCAGTTCCTCATGGGCTGTAGCAGAAGACCAAATTTGACAGGATTTTAACAGGTTCTTCTTGTGTGGCTCCAGCTGGAATCCTCCTGCCTCAGCTTCCCATGTCCTGGGATGACAGGGGTGAGTCAGTGTACCCAGCATGAAGACTGTTTCTTTTTTGAAATAATGATATTCCTCAATGTTTTAAACTTTGCATTTTTCTTAATTGTCAGGAGATTTTCTTTTATACAGTGTAGGGTTTTGTGTGTGTGTGTGTGTGTGTGTGTTTCATTTGCTGAAATCCATAGAGATAGATTTAAGTAATTTGAATCAAAGTCAGTATTGTCTAATATGTGTGACATTAAATACATTCCTAACATTGCTGAAATATCGCCACCGTCTATCTTCATGACTCATCTCATAAGACTATATGCCCTGAACTGTAGCCCCCGCCCCACCTCACCAAAGCCGCCAGCACACCTCTGCCTTCCATCCTGTGATTCTGATTACTTCTAAGTATCTTGTTGTGGCCTTTTATGATGTCATACAAAATGCCATGCCGCGTGTATGTTCACCTTGTTAAAGAAACCAGAGTCAGTTGAGTGGCACTCATTTTATTAGCATAACCTGCTCCATTGACAAAGGGAGCGTGTGGAGGGAAGCAGGCAGGACTGCGGATGTAGCAAGAGCGTGTCCTCATATTTAGAAGAATAAACTAAACCAATAGGCCTGACTGTTAACATCAACTCTGCTCAGTAGGAAAAATGAATGAAATAAGCTACAAGTCACTGAGCATACTACCTAAAAGAGCGCAGCCCCACAGACCTGAGGGCTGGCATTATCCTCCCAGTAGGGGGGCAGTGGGCAGTCACTTCCTGCCGGTCAGTCTCAGTAGACACCCCCGCAACAAATTACAGTTTAAGGAGAGAAGCCTAACGCACTGATGTAATCAAAGCCTTGCAGGCCTCGGGCTGGTTCTAGGGCTCCAAGCTGCAGAGCGCTCCCTCCATTTTCATGCCTAGACTCAGGAAAGAAGGGACAGCCAGATACCAAAGTGAACAACAGGTCTGAGTTATTGCTAGCAGACCGCGTGGCAAACCCAGCCAAGCCTGTCTGCTGAGACCCTGCTGAGGCCCTTGTAGGAGCGTTTCTTCCTTTCTGGCATAGGGCAGGATGCCTCTGGAATAAGGGTATTGATTGGTTTGATGGCCTGCTGTCACATAGAAAGGAAGGGGACAGTTAGAATAGTGTTTTAAAACTTGCCGACTGACTTTGAGGGGAAGGGGTCCTGACCTTGTGGAAGAAGTTCTGGCTCATAAGGTTTCCAGCAGGGCAGGGAGAAGGGCCAAAGAGGGACAGAAGGCCAAAGAGCAGCTTGGCCCGGAGGCTTCATCCTGGGCATCGTTTTCTGAGCTTACCAGTCCCATCGGGGTAGGTTTAGCCAGTTCTGTTCCCTGTAGAGAGTGTAACGTTCTTACACTGACCCTTGTGACCCAGATCTCAGGGTACAACAGGCTTTCCCTTGCTCAAGTCAGCCCCTTATATGCATGAGTAGTGATAATAACACTTCATGATTCATCAAAGGAACAAATTTTGAAGATTTCACACAATGATGAATGTGCGCACACGCGCGCGCGCGCGCGCACACACACACACACACACACACACACACACACACGGGGGGGGGGGGAGAGAGAGAGAGAGAGAGAGAGAGAGAGAGAGAGAGAGAGAGAGAGAGAGAGAGAGAGAGAGAGAGAGAGAGAGAGAGAGAGGAGAGAGAGAGAGAGAGCACAGAGAGAGAGAGAACACAGAGAGGGCATTCATGCCCTGGTGTTGCTGGGGAAAGCAGGAGAGGAGGGACCCCCGACACCCCAAGTTCCAGATGGCCATAAGCCTTGCAGTTTCTTCCTCTGCCTGGCTGGCCTCTGTTGCACCACAGCGGTGGTGGTCTCCCTGGAAGATACATACTTAAAACTCAAAGTCTCCCGGAAGGCAACACCCATGGAGCATTTATGTCTCCCCTCACACCGAAATCTCGACTTGGAGTCCTGGAGTCAGGTTCAGACAGTGACCTTATCAGATTCCTTTGACGGATATTTAGGCCCTCTAGCAATAAGAGTGCTGACCCCACAAGGCCACTGGGAGAGTCGACTGAAATGCTGGGTGTTACGTGTCTGGCGCACACTAAGTGCTTAATGGATGGAGTTATAATTATCCCTTAGCTTAGCTTACAGCCCATGCCTGAGCCAGTCCCACTGGTCAGGTGATGTCATATTCTGACCAGCCAGGCCTGGGTCACAGAGTTTCATTTCTGTACTGACTGAAGGGAGGACTAGACATTGCAGAAAGTTCAGGGTGTGATTAGGGAAGGCAGAGATTCAGAGACCATTGTAGGCATCCAATATAGTACCTTAAAGGACAGTGGTGTCAGGTCCAAGAATCCCAAATTGTGCTTCAGGTGAGCTGCAGGAGGTAGAAAGTTCCCAGCAGCTCCTCCATGGGATGAGGAAGGAAGATATAGGTTGAACAGTATCTCCCAGCAGCCCCCTTTCCTACGTGTTGCCATGCCTTTAGAACAATGCGGCCCCACAGAGGGAGGGCATACTGTTATTTGAGAAACAGGTTCAAGAATCCCCTGCCGGACATGCTTACTGCATGCCACAGACAGTCCTAAGGGCACACGGAAACTGTCTTGCCAACCTCTACACCCATCCTTGATTGCAAACAAGTCCTTGGGTTTCAAAACAGGAAGTAACCCAACTGGGGTTGCTGTTCTTCCTGGTAGCCTCCCTGCCCTGTAACCACCCCTCCTCCACACAAAGGCAAGTCAGCTGTTCTTCAAAGAGCAAAGCAACTACTCCCTCACAGCCCCTGAACCAGGAGACACTCTGGGCAGGGGCACTAGGTAGGGGTTGAAGGCAGAAGACAGCATGACACAACAGCAGCATGGCCTGCCGCCTTCGCACAAGGCGCACGGGCTTTAAGAAAGGAAGCATCAGGCAAGAGGGGAAGGGATGGGACAGGCACTGTGCGCTGGCAATGAGGGTCCTCCCAGAGATTTTGAGACCTGGACATTTTGTTTCCCATTTGACACAATCTAAGTTACTACAAAAGCCCAGATTTTCTTGGTCCGTCTCCCACTCAGCTCACTCCTCCTTCACAATATCCTGTGACTCCAGTGGATTACCTTTCTCTCCACTGAGTTGGATGAACCAGTGGGGAAACAATCTGAGACCACCAGCAGCCACTGGCAGGAGATAAGAATAGCCTAACCTTGTACACACAGGCACATCCGCGTGCACTTTGCATATTGTAGCTAGTAATGGAAATGTCAGGGCTTATCACTGTGAGCAGGCTGCCATTCATCCCACCGATTCCCCTCTTAAATTAGGACAGTCTAATTTCCTTGAAGTCAGAAGCACCTCTATCGGTTTCATCTTGTTCACCCAAAGCCTGGTGAGACAGCACTATCTCACACGTGGCAGGTGCTCGGGGAAGGTGCTTTAAATGGAAATGAGTTGGAGTGTATGTTTTTATCTGTGCTCCACAGTTCTTTGAAATGTAAAGGATGGCCTCATCAATGTTAAAGAGCTGCAAAGTGGAATGTTTCCTTGAAACTCCGAAGGGACAGAAATATTAGTTTGAAAGAGTTATAAGGCTCTGGTATTCATGTTCATACACAAGGCATGCATGTGAGTGCTGTGAGCACCCATACATGTGTGTATGGGTGCATGTGCGTGCGCGTGCGCGCGCGCACACACACACACACACACACACACACTCATACACACACACACTCATACACACACAGAGAGAGACCTCTGTTCCCCACTTTGACTTTGATGAGATTCTGATCAATACCCAAAGGCCTCTCCAGCCTAAACTGAAGCTTCTCTTGCCAGAAAACAAAGCTCCCATGCATTAATCATTGTCTAGCCCCTAACCAGGCCAAAAATAGACTATGTGCCTGTAAAGATGTCTCAGGAAGCTGCCAGGGGCTTCCGGGAATAGCTGGCGGGAGCGGGAAAGACATAATTATCATGAGATGGAGCAGAAGAGGCCTAGAAATTGGGAGGCCACTGTCGGTGCCTTTATCTAAAACAGCATGATTTTGTGAGAGGGGAAAACACGGAAGTCATAGCGAGGACAGTGCTACTTCCTAGTTCACCCTGGGTTGGATTCAAACAGCAGCTCCCTGGTTTTGCCTTCTCTGGGAGGCAGAATGTGATGGCAAGTGAAGCGTGCTGACCAACCCAAAGTCACTGGCTGTCAGTTTTCTGGCCAGTCAGGAATTCTCCAGAACCCTGCTTTGGTTTTGAGTTAGTCTGTTGAGAGCTTGGCACGAACCCTCCCGCAAGCATGCAGAGTGAACCAGAACATGTCAGAAAGGACACAGGGACATAATAAAGAGAGTTTAATTAATTTAGTGAGAGGGTGCCCCTAACATAACTCATCAGGCAATATTTTTATGGTCCTATTTCATATGGTTGCTATTTTGTTTCCATGCTAACTGATCAGGACTTTGTGGGTTCTTAAAGAGGGTAGTCAGCTTGACAAAGGTGGGTGTAGCTCTTCACTTTAAAGTGGGGAGGGTGGCGGTGGCGTTTATTCACTTGCTTGTGCAGTGACATATTAAAGGACCAAATCCTGAATGTCAGCACAAAGCTGAGGCGCCTATTAATAACAGTCGCTAGCTAGGAAATTCTTCTGCTGACTTTAATCAGGAATTTTCCATAGTAACCCAGGCTGCCCACGGCTGCCCACGGGTAGCCAGGCAGTAGAGCCTTTAATTCCATCACACACATTTTTGTGTTCAGCTTGGCACGAGGACACGTGAACTGAGCTGTGCTCTCTAAAAGTAGAACTTTAGTCATTCCTTCTCCTTGCGAGGGGCAATTCCTCAAAAGAACCAGAGGACCTTCCTCTTGTAAGGAAGAGGACCGGTCAGTGTCAACCTATGGTTGCGTCATGTTTAATTCCAGTCCCCCAAGTCATCCTGGCATCCCTCTGTCTTGCGTGTGACACAACTCCTGTCACAAAAGGGACAGCAGTGGTGGCATCACTGTGCTCATGTGGAACCCAGGCTGTTGTCTGTGCAGAGAGGCCTCCTACCCCCAACAAAAGAAGTTCTGTGTCCTTTATGACCGTGAAGGAAACCTGGATGTTTTAACCTGATATTCAAGCATATGTCCACTCTGGCCACAGACCATTTCTGACCCCCGCTTCCCTTTCTGTATTTCACCCCAGCTAGACCCCAGCCCACCAGAGCAGCTTTGGGTGGGTTTCCTAACAAAAGACCGTTTGTTTGCTTAGGACGTTGTTCTCTGTCGAATGACGTCTGCCACAGGGAACCTCCCTTGAAGACTGTAAGAGGGATACTGAGGCCAGCTCAGTAGAACTTCATGTAGCTGCCCCTGGTGGAAGCGTTCATGTTGCGGCTGCGTCACTTACAACTTAAGACATTTTCTGAGACTGTGACTCCCTAGAGCTTTGCTGCTTCAACTGAGGTTTGCAAGACAAGCGTCGCCGGGGAGTAAGAATGCAGCCGGCCTTCTGTGCTTCCAGCTTTGCTGACTCAACCAACTAGATTGAAACTTTTCGGCGGGGGGGGGGGGGGGATTGTGCTCATACTGAGCATGCGTGCAGACCTTGCCCCCCCCCTTTTTGTCATTATTCTCTAGACACTACAGTACAACAGCCATTGTATGACATTTTGTGCTGTCGTGGGCGTTGTCAGTAATCTTGAGAAGATGACAAGTACACACAGAGTGTGCATGATACATGCCCGCACCGCACTGTTTTACAAAGCAGACTGGAGCATCTGCACATCTGGGGATCTGTGGGTCTCCTGGAGCTAGTCCCCTGAGGTTACCACACACAACTTTATTAAACATACCTAAATCCCAGAGGTACCCAGATCCCTGGAATCGGAACCTGCACTCTGACAAGACCCCCAGCCGAGCCTTTTCTCTGTGACTTATGCACTCACCGAGTGGGCCCAAACATCATGAAGACCATCTTCAAGTGTCCCATGCTACACCGCTGTTCAGCAAAGTTATCATGGGATGCTCTTGATAGCACTGATGCCAGGGCCTGATCTGATTCAGCAGAGAGGGTAGTCCCCAACAATGTGGGTCTTCAAAGGAAGGGTAATGAACATGTGCAGCTGTGAAGATGACCATTGGCCCGACTTGTTGGCCAGACTTGAGTTCTTCCTTAGACTTTCTCAGGCTGAGACTTCCATCCTGTCAGGCTTCCCTGGGATGCTTGTGCTGAGCATAAGAAGCCTGCTGGGAGCCACCGGCTGACACAGAATACTTGGTGGGTGTATAATGGAAGGGAAGGCTAGAAAATTGTAGATGCAAGAAATGTCTACTGGCTTGTTTCTCATTTGCTGGGTAACAAGCCATTCTATATTTTAGGCCTTAGGATGACTGGGCTCAGAGGAGAAAGTCTTGCTCCACACAGTGGTGTGGGGCCGAGAGTTCAAATGGGGGTGCCTTCCTGGAACTGACTAGAGCTACAGTGACCAAGGCAGCCTCCACCTTAGGGTGCTTCCCCAAAGCTGCTTTTCATGTGGGAGAAAGCAAAGGCTGTCCATCTTTTTCAGGCTGTCACTTTGAAATGTTCTGTTGATCAAAACAACGTCTTGGAGCAGCTGAGACCATATCTGCTGCTCACTGGGAAGAGGAGGAAACAGTTCATAGCCCACACACTTAGTATGTCACAGAGGGCACATCAAGGGAGCCAATGGGAAAGAACTCAGTGGGGTGGCAATCTCTATTGCTCCCTGTGCTGCATTGTCGTGGCTGAGGATGGAGTGGCAGGCACTGCTCAGCATCCCTGTCTGCTTGTAATGACCATCTGGGGCTGGTCCAAGCTTTCCTCTGAGATCATCTAGTTGCCACCGATGGAAGGGGTCTGGGAGAATCACATGGTAAGTATAAAATACTTGGAGGAGTCTTCTATGAGGGTCCAGCTCTGCGGTAATAAGGATCTCTGATAGGGCAAGACAGATTGTGGTGCCCTTTTCCTTACAGAGATGGTTTTCTTTTTTTTAAAGTGAAGGATATGAATGAAAATTGAAATGACAGTAACACAGGACCCCTCAATGCCCCGTCCTGCTTGAAGCTGTCTCTAGCCCCTGCTTTGTGTCATGCTAACAGCTTCTGGTATGTGTGGAGAACCCTTTCTTAAGGCATTATCATGTCTGCTCCTTCGCAGCCGTTCATCAGTGTCATCACTGCCCTCATCCTGCAGACGAGGAAAACGGAGTTTCTGAGAGTGGAAGTCATGCTGCCATCGAGATGATGTGCTAACTGCTAAGATTCAGACCCAGGACTGGACATCACAGATCTTTTCCATGATTCTGTCCCAAAAATTTCTCCCAGGAAAGAATTGTACTTCATAGCCTAACTGGTCAGGAGCAGCCATAGTATAATTTAGATTAACATGACCTAAAGCATGGGAGTGTTTTGTTTTAGGGATGTTAAGTCTTTGGCTTCAGGCCAAACCTGAATCAGCAGGTGCATTTTAACATGGTCTCTTTCACTCAGGGTCGTTGGAAAGCACCAGAAATCACAGGGAGGGAGTCAAATGGCCAGGGGTCACGTCTTGCCTTTAACACCTACAAGTTGTTATTCTCTGAGCTGCAGCCTCTTTTTCTGTCAAATAATGCTTTGTAAAAGGCATTTGTTGCCCAGGATGACTGCCAACATAGTGCAAGTCAACACCCATAAGGAGCTTAGCCCACTGCCAGGCTTTTGCTAGTGCTCAACAGTGTGAGCCACCAGTGTACTGTTGGAAATAATAACCTTCTCGGTCATCTAGCTGGATAATTCACAATTTGTCATGTGAAAAATAACACACACACAGACCCTTGCACACATGCACACATGTGCACCAATGCACCCATGCACAAAGCACACACGGGCATGCATGCACGCATACACACATGTTGGGGGGACGATGACAGGAGGTTTGCCCTCAGATAATTATTATTCAGAGAAAAAATTAAAAAATGAGGACAGATGCAGAGAGGAAACAAACAGCAGCTTCCCCAATGGAGCTCCCTCATGAACTCTGTGCCCTGGCCAGTTACACGCTGTGTGAGGAGGTGTCACAGAAGGCTGACAGTCTTGCATCTTAACTAACCCACGAGTCAGGAACACCAGCAGCTGGAGCATGAAGGCGAAAACACACAAGGCCGGCTTGGCCGGGCTACACTCCCTCCCCCACCTCCACTTCTGCTTCAGAAAGCTGCGGGTGGGTCACAGGGTCCACAGGGTCCACAGGGTACCGGGTGGTGTGGAAATCGGAGCTGGTTCCACCTGGGACTGCAAGGATGACTAAGTCAGGACCTACAGGAGTCAGCAAGCTGGGATCCAAACTCCCTGGGGGAGGCGGGGATAGGGGCAAACATAGAGTTTCTAGGTGGAAGGAAGATGAGGATGTTGGGGTAGATGGTCTCAGTCAAGAGGAGAATGGCTGGTAAGGCCTCTAGGGTACGGAGGTCACAGGCCTCATATGCTAGAGTGCATCAGAGTGCTGCTCAGTGTCCCCAATGATAATGATAGCATTTATCAAGTGCTTGGCTGTCAGAGTCCATTTTCCTTGTTGTAACGAAATACCAGAGGCTAGGTAGTTTATAAATGATTTTTTTTTATTTAGGTCACAGTTTTATGGGCTAGAGGTTCAGTGAGTTGGCCCTGTTTGTTCTGTCTCTGGAGAGGGCCCCCTTAGTAACACCATGGCCCATGGGTTCATGGTGGGATGACATAAAGTTGGGAGGAACAACTGACGATAGTCCCATGAGAACTACACCAACTCCTTCTAAGAATAACAACTTCCCATCAGGCCTGGCTTCCAGATTCCCTATTCTCAGCATCTGTTCCCATGCATGAAACCTGAAAGCATATACGCCAACCATATTCCTCAAATCACAGCAGTCTGTTAGCACTGCCGCTCCCTCTCTCTTCCTCCTCTTCCTCCTCTGCCTCTTTAGTTTTAGTTTTAGAAACACAGCCTCTATATAGCCCGAGGTGACCTAGAATTTTCCATCCTCCTGCCTCAGCCTCCTGGGAGCTGGAATTACATTTGAGCTGCCACACCCAGCATCTGGTAGTGCTTCAGCGGCTGCTGCCCCTCATCCCTGTGCTCTGTGAAGCTGGTGCTCTCCTCCAGGTGAGAACACTGAAATAATAGAGACGTTAACTAGGCTACCCAGTTAGCTAGCTGACCAGCAAGCAGCCGGGCTGGATGCTGTGGCTGAGGTCCAACGCTCAGAGCCCTTAGGTTAGACTGATGTTTACCAGTCATCAGTGCGGCTGAACCTGTTTGTCTTAAAGTCTGGATAAGAAGAGTGCTATAAGCTGGGACCAAGGAGATGGCTTGGTAGGCAAAGAGCTTGCTGCACAACCATGTGAGGACTTGAGTCCAGATCACTGGAGCCTCATAAAGCCAGGCATGGTAGCATGCATCCGAAGGCCCCGCACCCCTAGAGTAAGCGGGGAGGTGGAGCTGGAATACCATGGGAACTCACAGGCCGGCCAGCCTGGCCTATGCAGCAGAGAACAGCAAGAGACTCTAATAAGGTAGGAAGTGGAGACCAACTTCAGGCTTTGCTCTGACCTTAACAGGTGAGCCGTGGCAAAGACATCGAATTCACAGTGCATCACACGTGCACGTACATGCATGTGCACACATCATACACATGGAGATTTTTGAAATTCCAAATGAAAAAAATGAATAAATCGGTAACTTCTCTTTTGAAAGGTGCCTACCCTATAGATGAACTCACCCTAATTTCATTTTGCCTCAAGTTTCAGTAGATGTGGGCCAGACAATGACCCAGTGCTGTTCTGTGTCACTCTGTGAGCTTGCTTTCTGGATGGCATGGTTGGCAGAAACTAACTCAGGGTCTCAGAGTTACCTGGGATCAAGAGAGATGAGAGAGCCACACCACTGAGAGACAGGAGAAGATGCCACCTTCTCTGACACCGAAAAGAACATGGTGAAGAGTTGACCGCGTCCTCCTGTCTCTGGTTTCTTCTGTGGCCTGGGTCCTTGTAGATTCTTCCCCTGAGCTCAGTTCAGCCCTACAGTGCTTCTCTTGCCCCCATTTCTCCACATGCCTCCTCAGATCTAGTTTATGAGGATCGTAGAGTTGGTCACAACAAACCAGGGAAAAGCTCTATATGAGTCTTCCTTCTCCAGTGCGTGGCTGGAAGTGACCCTCGAGGGCCAGCCTCTCACTGCTGCCATCCAGGGTTCAGATACTCGGGGAAGATTCATTTCAGCTCACGCTTTTAGAGCTTTGAGGGCGTGGCCAGTTGTCCCATAGCTCGGGGCTGTGTATGTGTGTGCAGACACACATGTGTGCAGCTTGTGTGTGCAGATCTTGTTCAGGGCCATAGCCACTGTGAATTCATACTTGCAGCAGCCATGTTGTATCTAGCAGACAGCATTCCATAGCACTCCACTTACAGCTCTGACGGTCGCATCATTTTTCCACAGTGTCCCGGGGCCTGAGAGGGATCAGGGCGCTTTTCTCCGTTATGTCAGTCTGTTCAGGGTTCCTCCCAAAGAGCATAGCATTTCTGGCTTCTGGGTCATTCTACATGCCAGATCCTCTGCCTTGCAATGTCTCTTTCCCTTCTTCATCTGGTAAACCCTTGTCCACTTTTGCTCCCAAGTGTTGAGTAAATCTCCCTTCAATGGAGAAAAAGTGCCTGCTACTTACATCTGGGTCCCAGAGTCTACCATTTGATCATACAAAGCAGGCACCATAAATTTTTTTACTGAATAAATGAAAACAACAACAACAACAAAACTGTAGTCACTACCTTCCAGCAATTGTGAAGTTGGAAATAAGATAATATATGAAAAATAATGCACGTGTTCTTAATAGTAATCGACATGAGTCATTTTGATTAGCATTTATTGTATACTTTATATGGCAGTCACTGTTCTAAACATTTTACACACCTTAAACTAAACTCTAACAACAACAACCAAAAAAAAAAAAAAAAAAAAAAAAAAAAAAAAAAGAAAGAAAAACACTTTAAGAACAAGCCAGTCACTTAGCAAAACCAGTGTTTTCATAACATAGCAATGATCACATGTCCGGGATTTAAGCATCTCAATTCATGCTCAACATCCTTTGTGATCTGAAGGGATCTCCAGTCACTCACTGTAAACCAAGCTAGCTGTCCAGAGGTTGTGATACCCAAGGCACGTGCTGTGTCAGTTAGCTTTCCATTACTGTAACAAAATCCGGGAACTAGTCAATTCACAGGGAGAACTGTGTGCTTTGTCTCACAGTTTTGGAGGATTCAGGACAGTTGCTTTGGGGCTGTAGCAAGACAGTGCACTATGGTGGGAGCTTGTCCCAGAGGAAGCCCTCCTACCCTCTGCTGGCTCTCAGGCACACTGTCAGTGACCTCAGGGCTCCTGTCACGCCCTCCTGCTTCCCAGTATTGCTAAGCTCGGGGGCCAAGGCTTGACACACAGGCCTTTGAGGACACTTGAGAGCACACGTCAGAGAACACAAGTTCTATCTGGGAGTGATGAACAGCACTCCCTGCACAGTTCCTACATCCAAGCAGGCCATAGAGCCACACCCATCCAAGCTCAAAGGTCAAAAAATGGGGGCTACAGTCATCTAAACTTGGCCTATGTAAAGTAGAGCAGAGGCCATGGACCCAGGAGTGAATATTTTAGAGTTCAGAGCTATTACTTGCTAGAGGCAAACAGGCCCAGATGATGTGTAAATAAGCAGGCCCGACAGTACCGCAGTAAAATTTTATTTACAAAAATATAGGTGGGCCGGATTTGCCTGGTGGGCCCTGGTTTTGTTGATCCTGACCTGAGAGTTCTTTCCTCTCAAGGTCACCTGAAACTTGGAAAACTGTGAACTGAGTTAATGTGCATGGTAACCCTTCTCTGTTAAATACCCCCACACATCAGCCCCCTGCTGGTCAGGGTTAAAGGATAGCACAGACTCTGTGGGTCACTTCCCTGTCAAGCAGCCAAGGTCAAGGGTAACCCGCCTCTCCCTGGAGTCTGGCTAATTATTACTGTACAGGTTTAAAGGGAGTGACTGATATATCAGTAATTTTCTTCCTAAAATGACAGCAGGAACACTAAGGACTCCCGTTAACAAGCCACTGTTAACCTCGGCCGCCTGTGTGGTTTCTAATGGCACAGCCACCAAAGGGGCAGTGACTCTGCGGGCCTGTGCTACCCAGTCAGTGAAGTCAGTGGGACCTCTGGGCCACCTCACCCGGACCTTGTTTTTCTAGCTGACACCGCCTGTGTCAGCTAATTCCTGCTTAGAAATGCATTCCAGGGCAGCTGGGTCTCTAAAGTCACCCTGCTTGCTTGCTGAGCTATGGCTTTGGGCTTTCCTAATACAACCAGGAGATTGCCAGTCTGGCTTACAAATTGCTCAAATGCCATAGAATCTGGGTTTCCAACCGGGAAGGCAAGGCCAGGCCTGGAGGCTATTTGTGGCCTTGTTGTGCCTCCATTGACTCCAGTCCTGCAGTGGCAAGGCTGTGAGTGGGAGTGAGCAGAGGAGAAAATGGAGGCCGTGACCTTACTGACTGCCACACATCTAAGAGGCCGCTTTCATCTGCACCCATCCCCCACTCTCTGGGTATGCCTCATCCAACCTTAGTGTTCACATGTGGAAAACTGAGCCAAGGCCAGTGTCATACGGTATTGCTAGGAGGGTAGCAATGTGTGGGTGCCTGGAAGACACACACACACACACACACACGCACACACACACACACACACACACACCAATAGCAGCCATCATGGTGGCAGGAAGGCCTGAGAATTAAGCAAGCTAAAAGTAGGCTTTGGGGAACTGGCAGAATCCAACCTAAACTGGGCTTCCCAGCGCTCACTGAGAATTAGTCAGAAGAAATAGTAAGCCACCAGGAAGGTGTGGAGAAGCAGCTGGGGTGGGGGTGGGAGGATGGAGTGGGGTAGACTGCTTACCTGAGCCTTGCTAGGGCAGTGGTCTCCCACCAGTGAGGCAGCTGATCGCACTAGACAGGGTAGTTGGGGCACCCCTCAGAGGCCTGGGGATACCCATAACGGGCATCAGGACAAGGCAACGGTACACCTGGGTCTCCAGCAGCTGAGGAGCATTCAGGTAACTGGACGTTTACACTCAATAGCGGTTTCAGAAGCCTACATGGGATCTATGGGTATACTGTGTCTTCCCATGTTCTTTCCAGATTAGAAAACTAATCTAGTGCAGCCACAGTAGCTAGTGATAGAGCCACTGTCACCTAAATCGCATCTCAAAAGCCATCACTGGACACCACAGTGAGTCAGGTAGCTGAATGTGGGGTCGCAGTCAAATTGACGGTGGTCAAAGATTTCTAAACACACAAAGGCCAGGGTCAATTCAACTCGAGTCTGTGGTGTTTCTGGCAAGGCAACCTCACCACAGAGCAGACTTGGTTCACTTTCTTCTGCACAAGTGTTCACTCCACACAGTGCCACTGAGCGATGCCCAAAACAGCTCGGCTCAGATCCAAGACTGCCCTGTGTTCTGAGTTGTAGGGTCCGTACTGTCCAGACAAAGCTTCCCTCTGCACAGAGTTAAGTACAAAAGACAAAGGCTTCGGATCTTGTCTTCCAGTCAGCACAGCTTTGCTTTACGCTGTGATAGGAGGGTTGATTATAAAATTTGCTGTTTGCGTTACTGACTTGAGTTTCATTTTTTAAAAAATCATTCAATGGATGGGATGGGATTAGGACAGAATTCCCAGCGATCTCTGAAAGAATGTTTAGGGCCATTTCACAAGTGGAGAAAGTTTAGAAAGCCTGGCTCTAGAAGGCAGGATGGTGGCAGGCCAGAAACTGACTCTGTCTAATTGCTGACTGCTCACTCTGACATCTTAGGGGGTGAGGGGTGAGGGGTGAGGGGTGAGGGAGAGGTTCTAAGCTCAGTGGTGTGTGTATGCTTAAGAAGTATGAGGTCCCTAGCACCCCCCAAAAGAGGGGAAATAGATAATGCAATCAGAAGGGCTGTGGCTGTATTTAAACAGAGGGTGGAGCTACTTCCAAGATGGAAATACATTGGGACCCTCCCATCCCCTTCAACTCCAGGCCAAGCATCTCAACCAGAGTGGAAGGGTATCTTCTGGGCTGGAAGACCAAATATAACCATTGTTTTTTGCCTGACTTGCTTATAGAAAAATTTCAACTTCTGACCCAGTCATCTCTAATTGTGTGTCCTTGGGAAAGTCATTGCCCTCTCTGAGCTCTGACTGCCGAAACTCCTCTCCCAAGAGGTCCCAACTGGTGCAGAATTGGGAATCTTTTGGAAGACAGTGGCCTGTTAGATGGGTGTGAGGTTTTAAGCAGAAATATAGTATTTATCTGGTAAGCAGATTAGGGCAGAGAACTCCAAGTTGATAGCAGGTTTGTTTCTGTTGGTATTAAAAGGACAGAAGGAAGTCACCAGGAGACACCATGGGGACCAGAAAGCCCCAGATTGTTCAGTAGTCGCACTATAAACAGTTGGCATGGGGTCAGGTGTGGTCGCAAAGTCTCTCCTGAAATGTGCGGTCAGTTGCATTCCAGGCAAACTCACCAATCGTTAGCTGTGCACTCTTGTTTATTCTGCCCCAGCCTGGAATTTGGCCTCTTACAAAACCCCAGCGTCAGGAGAACAGGTTGGGCCAAAGTGTGTCGAGGTGAGGTGGCCTCCCAGGGAGATGCTGCCTGTTTGCTCAGCAGACTCCAAGCCACACCCAGCATAAGGAGCTGGCTGACCTCTGTTGATACACACACACACACACACACACACACACACACACACACACACACACACACACACACACCAGAGTGCCCCCATCCAACTCTGGGAGGCTCCACAGCCATAGTGAATGGCAGGGCACCACGGTGACCACAGTGGTTCTTTGGCTAGGTCACCTGTCACTGAGTAATCTCCATATTTCTCTCATGCAAACAGAAGAAGCTGGGTCTCTGTTCACAGAGCTATGAAAATAAAGCAGCCACCAGCTGTATCCGCCTGCCACCCAGGGCTTCACTCCATTGTCCTGTCCTGAGGAGAACAAAGGTGGCACATGCAACAAAGGTTGGGGTTTTGACATAGACTTTGAAGGACACATGCGCTGCTGGGGGCGTAAACACAGTCAAGGTTAGAAAATGCTCAAAACCGTCTCCCTGGCCAGTCACAGTCACTTGCTCTGCTCTGCTCTTACCAGGGTGCACTTAGCCTAGGTCATGAGCCTGCCTGAGAGAAACAGCCCCTGTGTTTCTATGTTTAAGGTTTGGGCAAAGTGGTGCTGTCACACTTCAGGGCTATCTCATGTGTCTGGCCCCTTTTTCTAACCACAGTGTTGGGTACTGCGCCTTCAGAACAAGGCTTTCCAGGCTGAGCACCGACCGTGGTGCACACCTTTAATCTCAGCACTTGGAGGCAGAGGCAGGAGGAGCTCCAAGTTTAAGGCTAGCCAGGTCTACACAGTGAGACCCTTATCTCAAAAAACCAAATAATAATATTAAAAAAATATATTGGGGCCCCAGCAAATGTAGGGAGGGAGCGTGTTCTTGTAGTATCTTGGGGTAAATAGTGGATCTTACCTGGAGTCAGGAGTAACACAATAGATAGATAGATGCTTTGTTCGGCGCACAGCCTGTTCAGCTGTCGTCAGGGGCATTGTGGCCCTGTTTCTCTACACTTTGAGCTAGAACCTCTGAGTAGTTGGGGTTTTGTTGGGGATTCTTTGTTTGTTTGTTTTTGTTTTTCGAAACAGAGTTTCACTGTGTAACCTTGGCTGTCTTGGACTCACTTTGTAGACCAGGCTGGCCTCGAACTCCCAGCGATCCACCTGCCTCTGCCTCCTGAGTGCTGGGATTAAAGGCCTGTGCTACCATGCCCAGCTTCGTTGGGGATTTTGTTGTGATTCTGTTGCCTCTTTTTGTTTGTTTGTTTGTTTTTTGTTTTGTTTTTGTTTTCTCCTCACTGCCTTCCACCAAGCATAATCTGTTCTATGCGTCCCCTGCTCGGTCACCGCCTGCTAGAAATGAATGTTCTCAAGCTTCATCCCAGACTGAGTCAGGCTCTGGGGCGAGGCCAGCAGTGTGAGTGTGAGCAGCCTTGGTGGGGAGAGAGGAGGCTTTAGTGTCCAGACTCAAGGCAGGAACATCACAGCCCCGATTCCTCATGCTGTACAAGAGGCAACCCCCACTAATTACAACGGGTCCTGTGCAGGCAGCACAGCTAACCCCACACCGAGGAAGAGGAGCACCCAAGTGGGACCAGCCACAAAGCTGGAAGACTGTGTTTCAGAAACACTCAAGGCCATCCTACGTTGTAGATCCGCAGGGAGGCGGCGACTGCCTGCCCATGCAGCTCCCATCTCATGTTCAGCTCTCCTGAAGGTTGACAGCTCTGACTTTAAAGCCCAGGGCTCTGCTCTTGCTTTCCCTTGCCCATTCCAGACTGGGCTCCTAACTAATGCCAGGGCCTAGCTGGGTGGCCGGGGCTAAAAAGATAACTAAGAATTAATTGTCACTTGCAGGAAGCTCATGGAATAGGTAACCGGAGCCTCAGGGAGAGGTGCAGCAAGACAGAAACTGTCTGGATTAGGTGAGCAGAGGCCCTTGGAATCCGTGGGAACTAGGTGGGAGTGCACTGCCTTGGTAGACAGACATGTGCTGGGATTTTTCAGGGTTGCAGAACTGCTGTTCAGCTGCCTGTTTCCTCCACCGCTGTTTCTTCACTGCTGATTTCTGTGGAAGCCACATTCTCACTACTTGTTTGACTATTACCATGGCCTCCTTTCTTTGTTATCACCTGAGCTCTGATAGGCACAGTGGGGGTGATTCCCAGAGTCATCTCCTGAGGGATGATGACGTAAGGTTGCTTTAGGGGAGTGGGAATGGATGACAAATGATTTTGCAGGGCTTGCTAGCCAAGGAGCCTACACGTCCACTTGGGCTTCTTACGCCTCTAGCAGCTCAGTGTTGGATCTGTTAGGAATGCCCCCCCCCGACACACACACACATCAAACATCACACCAAATAACTGGGAACTAAACAGCAGCGGGGCTCTACTTTTGCCTGTTCAGACAGACTATGTAACATCTGGTGTGTGAACCAGCCGACAGCCTGGCCATGAGTTGTGAAGAGGGCTCATAGCCCTTGACCCAGGTCGCGTGATAAGGACATCATTCCCAGGAGGAAGAACTGTCAGGTGCATGTCTTTGTTGTGGCGAGACCTGTAATAGTTCCAAATTGATAACCGAGAAAGCAAATGACAGGGGAGGTGTGGGAGATTGCAACACCTGGGAGCCAGATGATGTCATGCAGTCATTAGAACTGATGAGAAAATTAGGCAGTAGCCAGCATCAGGGGTGCTTGGAATGTGGGGCTCAGTTAAAGGCAGAGTACCAACTCCTCCTCCTCCGGCAAGTTTACCCCTCTTGACTTCCATCAGCCAGAGCCCATCCATCTGTTTCTCCCCCTGTCTTCGGGATCCAGGCCCACTCAGGCCTCGTGGCTGCTGGTTTTGTAAGATGGCGTCCTTAGCACACAGCATTCTGTGGTGGACATGTCCACATCTGGCTCTCTGTCCCCTGATGCCTGGCACTTAGTAACAACTTACTAAATTCAAGTGTCAACAGGGGCAGGAATTCAGCTACTGTTCCCTGAGAACCTACAGACAGCCGCTGTTGTGACCAGCATTATTCTGCGTGTATTATTTTGTTCTGAAATAATATACATAATTGACACTATTGTTATTCTGCTCATATACATGAAAACTGGAGCTCAGAGGATTTGTCAAATGTTCAAGTCAGTCTACGTTCATGTACTTGTTAAAGGAGAATGAAGAGATGGAATCTGAATGCAAGTCTGATTGGATTGCTCTCTCTCTCTCTCTCTCTCTCTCTCTCTCCATATGTGTATATAATTTCCCTCTTTTGTATTTCTTTAGGTGTTGAAGTATGCTGCCAAGAGAGATATCCAGCTGGGTTCCGAGGCGTTCTGCGATTCCCAGTAGCCCTAAGTGTCTTAAAGGGAGATAAGGCAGTTAGTCATTTAATCCCCTTTCTGTCTTCGTGTCTGGGGCCAAGAGGACGTTCAGTCCCAAGGCCCGCTCATGGCATGGCTTGTCCCAAGGCCCGCTCATGGCATAGCTTGTCCCAAGGCCCACTCATGGCATGGCTTGTCCCAAGGCCTGCTCATGGCATGGCTTATGTCAAGGCCCACTCATGGCATAGCTTGTCCCAAGGCCCGCTCATGGCATGGCTTGCTGTGTTGCAGGAAGTGGCCGCTATAAACAAGCACACTGCATACCAGGCCCTTTGCACATGACAGTGACGCTTCCACAGCCAGGCACTGAATTCTTGCTGTCCGTGGAGCTGGCTGAGGCGAGGCATGTGAGCACAAATGGAGCATGTGCACGACAGCCATCACTATGGAGATCCTGACTCCTAGGGCTGATGCTGCGTCTAAAGGAGCTGAAGTGAAAGGCAGAGGGCACGCCCATCACATAGGCTCACACTGGCTCAGGCTCGCATCTCATTACTCTACCACTCTGCCTATGGATTATGAATTAATATATTTAATACATCTTATAATTATCTTGTGAACAGTACACAATTATATTACTTTGTGTTTTGTTTTCAGCAATGAAAACGAAAATTTGGTAAACGTTTACATTTTATTTCAAGTTTCCTAAACTTTGCTTAAGCATATATATGTGTGTGTGTGTGTGTGTGTGTGTGTGTGTGTATTGTTGTTGTTGTTTAAAAAAGAAAGAAAAGTCTACTCTTAAAAAATAAATCTCAAAACTTGAAGAGCCCCAGGTCCTTCAGGTCCTGAGAAATGGAGAACCCAGGACACATGAGAAGGATCCTAGTCTTTATACAGAAAATAAAATAAAAAGAGGAAATCTGAAAAGAAGATGTAAGAAACAAAGCCTTGTCCCAGAGGCAGTGGGGAACTTCTATTTAAAAAACCTGCTTCTTCCCCAAGCCCCACAGACATGATCATGGCATTAAAAGGGAGATACAGTTACAAAGACAAAGAGTTGGGGTATAGATACATTAGATAACATCTGTGAAAAGGGAAGCAGGTGGCTGACTAGGGATGTGTTTGCTGACTCCAGGAAGCATTAACCAACCCCTAAGAGAAAAGTCAGAGTTTCCCAGAATATGGCAGGAGTTAGGACCACTCAGTAGTTCTATAGTGGGGTGTGGAGCAGGAGATAGTAGGGAGGCTGGAAGGAGCAGGAGACACCACCAGCAGCATCTGTAGCGTCACAGTCACCACTTGACCATCAGCACCACTGACCGCCACCATTGCAGCCGTCAGCACCACTGACCACCACTGCAGCCGTCAGCACCACTGACCACCACCACCACTGCAGCCATCAGCACCACTGACCACCACTGCTGCCATCAGCACCACTGACTGCCACCACTACACCCATCACTGCTGACCACCAGTGCTGCCACTTCAGCCATAATGGCTGCGGGTTCCACCCCTAAGACCACCAGCAGCAGCTCTGCCACCACCATCACTGCTGCTGACTCACCACCACCAGCACCAAACCCGTCCTTGTTGCTGTTACCGCCACCACATTGGTACATCCCTCAGTACCAGCATCACTCCTTCACCCTGCCAGTGAGTCCAAGCACATGTCTCTCCTCTATCACAATAGCATCCCGAATGCTTTTCCTTGGGGGAAGGGGAATGAATGGTACTGGGCACCATGCTGGATAGAGGCTATAAAATACAAAGCTGTGTTTCACAGGAATATCGAGTGAATATGCCACATGAAGCAGTGAGGTCCCCACTGGAATGGGCTCTAGGCAGGAGTCTGAGGAACTCCTTAGTAGGGAAGCTAACAAGCACAAGCCTAGCTCACCACGGTTTGGCCCAGTAGTGACTGGGCAGCAAGCAAGCCCACTTGGGAGGCTGTAAACAGTTTCTTAACTCTCAACTAGAAACTTCAGCCTAAGTCAGTAGGTAATCACAGCCTCCACCAGCACTGCCACAACAATGAGGAAACAGATGCGGAACCCAAAGGCAACAGAGAGGATTCTGGGAATAAAAGAAAACTCCCAAGGAGACAGCCAGCTAGCTAGTCCAGGAACAGCAGAAAGCTGACTGTCCACTTTAGTGCTTCAGTCTGATATGTGGCCCGGGGTTGCACCTCAGTGTTTAGGCAAAAGATTCGGAACACTAAAGATAAGTCTTTGCTGCGTGGCGCTCTGAGCATGCTGTGTGTTTGTGACATCCCTGGACCTAAAAGGAAAGGAATACTGTTTTTGTAGTAAATAGTTGCTGGGGCCCTCTTTCAATTTAAAGCAAAACCGTACATCAGCCGTAAGTGTGCTTGTGCCTAAGTGACAGAATCGCACCACTGCATCCCTCCAGCCCGCGAAAGCCACAGCGTGTGCGTGGGGGTGGGGCGTGGGCTGGGGAGAAATCTCGCTGCAGCTTGGTTGCTGGGCTGGCTCTGTGCGTAGGAAGAACTCTTTGCAGAAAGGCAGAATTCCTTGGCTTCTGAGAAACAGGGAACTTTAAAACAGTTTAAGGCAGGGTGGGAGGGGGTGAGGGGGTGAGGAGGGGGGAGTGGGAAAAGAACCACCATGTCTTTGCAGAATGCTGGCTTGACTATTTTCCCCTACTCAGTTGGGCAAAACTGTTGAGGGGAGTATAAGGCTAGCTATAATTATTTTAGTTATTCATCTTATAGACCAATGAATTCTCCTCCTCCTCCTCCTCATTTTAGCCTCAATTAGACTCTTGTTTCCATAATTACAATTTCCATTCTGAGTAAGGGCATGTGCAGGAAAGGAAGGGCCTGCATGCCCCCCCTACCTCGTGGGTGTAGGCTTAAGGGAAGGAGAGAGGGTGCTTCCTCCCCTCTCTCTCTGCTCTGGGCGCCTCTGGTTCTCCGTGTACTATAGCTGTGGTAGACGTGATACATATTTTGCCTTTACCCTAAATGAAAGGAAAGGCCATATCAATGCAGCTTGGAAAAGAGATGTGATCTTAGATTTTCAAAGGATCACATCAGTTGTTATTTGGGAGATAAATTGTTTAGAAGTGGGTTCAAGTCAAAAGCAGGAAAAATATTCATTAGGTACCAATGATGGCACAAGATGGCTGTCAGGGCCTGAAACAACATGGCGGCAGTAAGACTGGACAAATAGAGTCTTGGCATGGTATAATGGCTGGCCAGGCAGGACTTGTTGGTGTGTGGAACGCGGCATGTGAGAAGATAAAAATGGCATGAGGGTTTTTATTTAAGCAATGGAATCTCAGTTGCTGGGTATGGCCTATTCATTTTGTGCATGTTAGGCTCGTCCATTAGAATGTTGAGTTAGACATCTCTGTGACAGTGTTGAGTAGGAGGAAGACACTGAAGGAGTGAGTGGCCAGGGTATAGACAAGACCATTCTGGATTCGTTTGTGGTAGGGGATGCCGGAAGTCCGGCTGAGGTCTCAAGAAGGAGTGGAAATAGAAGACAGAAGATGCCAATGTGGGTGCTGCACCTGGTAGTGTGTGTGCGGGGGGGGGGTGAGGGGGGGGAAGCCTGCAGAGGAGGCTGAGGTCAAGCAAGTGGTGTCACTGGGGACAGGGAAAGGCGACGTCTCTGGGAAGAGTGATCACTTGTGACAGCTGAGATGCGCTCAGAAGGTCACTTCAAGGTTAGGGAGGGGACTTGACCTACAGGGGACAAGACCAAGCACACAGCCTTCCTTTAGGAGTAGGAGCAGCTGGCTCTTTAAACCCCTGCTTTCTGTGCTTATTCCAACAGCCGTTTATTTACACAAGAGATCACAATAGCAAAGGCTTCACCTCTATCCTGTGTGCACCATGTGCAGATGTGGGGATGCCGAGAGCACCTCACAAGGCACCCAACAGCTGCCCCAAGGGACAGGAAGACTCATTCACATTTATGTGGGATCCAGGGCACAGCCCCAGGCTTTTCTCCATGGGAGTCTGAGTCCTCCTTCCCTCTCTCCAGCATTTCTCCTCTGTCTGTCTGTCTGTCTGTCTTTCCCTCTCTCTCTCTCCAACCTCTTTTCTCTTGTTCTGTCCTTTTTATATAAAGGATGGTAAAAATAGCCTTATATAACATATAGTCTGCCATAATGACTGTTTGAAAGTGCAGCTCAGTGCACTGGTGTGCCCCCATGCTGTACCCCAACCTGCAGAACTCCCACTTGCTACCATCAAGCCCCAGGCAGCTCCTCCTTACTCCTTCCCTTTCCCCAGCTGGGTAGCAGTTGCCATGCTGTTTTCTGTCTCTATGAATTTGGCTATTCTAGACACTTCATTTAAGTGGAACAACACAGTTTTGTCTTTATTTATTTTTGAGAGGAAGTTGTGCTGCATAGCCCAGGCTGGCATGGAACTTGCTGTGTAGCCCACGGTGCCCTTGAGCTCACCACTCTCCTGCTCCAGCTGCCCAAGTGCTTGGATTAGAAGTGCATGCCATCATGCCCATCTGTCAATTGTCTGTACACTGACTGGCAGGTCTCAGCATGTGCAAAGCTTGGGTAGCTGAGGCTGAAACACCTTCCCCTTACAAGGCTGAATAGTGTCTTATCGTATATAGCTGTCATTTTCCTTCTATTGGATGCTCACAGTTGGTGGACACTGGTACTTCTAGCTTTGAGCCCTTGTAAATAGTGATGCTGTAACATCTGTGTGGAAGTATCCATTTGGGGACCCTCTTTTCAAACTTTTTTTTTTGTTACATACCCTGTGTTTTGTCACTTTAGCCAACTGAACTTATTTTGCCTTTTAGTGCTTTCAATTCACTTTCTACCTCTATCCTATGGTCTTAAACAGTTATTTTTAAAGATTTTACTTACTTACTTACTTACTTATTATTTTCTATTTATTTGTTTGTTTTGAGACAGGACTTTTCTGTGTAGCTCCCACCGACCTCTGCCTCCCAAGTACTAGGCGTAAAGGCATGCACCACCACACCTGGCTAGATTTTATTTCTTATTTATGTGTATGAGTGTGAACCTGTGTGAGGCTATGTGTAGCACTTGTATGCAGTAGCCTTTGAGGCCAGAGAGGGCATAGAGTCCCCGGGAACAGGCATTACAGGCAGTTGTGAGCCACATGTGGGTGCTGGAAATGCTCCTCTGAAAGAGTAGCAGGGCTCTTAACCCCGGAACCGCCATCTCTCCAGTCCCTGCCCTGCAGTCTGGTTGAATAGAGGAGCCATGCCTATTTGGTACATGATTTTTCTCCTATCACCCTAACAGCACCCAGGTCATGCGCTTCAATACATGTATTCTAACGGATGAATGAATGCTAGTGTGCACTCGGCCTGCAGGCCTAGCTGTCGCCACTTATGAACTGAGGATATGTTTTAAATGCAAGAACACTTCCAGGCATTATTCACAGGCACCCCTTTATTTTTCTTCATCAAATTTACTACAAAATGTATAGACTGACAGGTCTCCACATGACCACGGGAATAAACCATCAGGAACGGGAGAATGAGGCCAGGTGGAGGGGAAATCAGAAGAGGATTTCCCCAAAAGCCTGTGTGCGTGCGGCTTGCCACACCATGCGATGGTCAGAGTGTCTGAGCTAAGGGACAGGTCTCAGCCCCATAGAGGACAAACCTGTGCTCTTTGCTGGGCCTGACCGCTGTGACTGCTCTGAGAAGCCTCTTTGGGAGAGGAAGTGCTCTGAGGAGAAGCCTCTTGGGGAGAGGAAGCACATGCTACTAGGTCCGTACTGCTGCTCAGTGCAGTGGGTCAGCAGAGCTCAGGACACCGAGGCTCACCTGTGATGCTATCTGTGCCCCCACCTCCCCCACCGCCTCCTGCCTTCTAGAGTGTGTGTGTGTGTGTGTGTGTGTGTGTGTGTGTGTGTGTGTGTTCTAGTTTGTTTTTTCCTGCTATGATTAAACCTTCTGTTCCAAATCAACTTGGAGGAAAGAGTTTATTTGGGTACCCTTTCCAGGTCACATCGCATCACAATCAAAGGCAGGGTAGGGATTTAAGGCAAGGGCTAGGGAGGAATGATCCTTAATGGCTCCCATCCCTCTGATGCCTGCTCCAGCTTTCTTATTCAGCCCAGACCCACCTGCCCTGGTGGTACTGCCTGTGGTGGGCGGGCTCTCCTGTCTCAACTAACAAGCAGAAAAGTGTCACACAGACATGCTTGCTGGCCAATCCGATGAAGGCAGCTCTTGAGTTGAAATTGCAGTGTGCAGAAGTGGAAAGCTCCAAGCAGCACACTCAGTTGCAGAGGGCACAACATTACTGGTCCCCAGGATTCAGGACTGATCCCCAAGTGGCAGCTGCCTGCTACCCTCTACTCCAGAAAGAATCCTAGTGCTCATCACTAGTCTGGAACAAAAGGAACAAACATCCAGAGTCAACCCACAATTTTATGGAGTGCTGATCATGTTGGCTCCAGTTTAACACCCCAAAACCATAGACTATACTAAGTTGGGCATGACAGGTATAAAATACAAGTTAGTGGATTTGGGGAATGACACAGATTAATGCCTTTAAGCATTCCACGTGGTGCCTGCCAGATAGTAAGTGGGAGCAAACGTGGCCACCACTTGTCTCCTCTACGTATTATCACACAAAGTCCTCATGGAGAATCTATCTGGCCATATCCTCACTGAGTAAATGCTCGATGCTCTGCTTATTCAGCTGAGGGATGAACAAGAGGAGACAGCAGATGGGACCATGACAAAGGCAGGTTCTACCTACTGAGCCCTTGGGACAGCAGTATTTTACACTTGTCTTCTCGCTGGCTCTTCACTGTAGTCTCGTGACGTTGGTGGTTGTATGGTGCCCAGCTTACAGATGAGAAGCCAGAGACTCTGAAGAAAACGGGCCACATACCAGACACATAGCAGAAGAGAGATGATGTGAGGTGCCGAAGCACATGACGGCGCTGAGAAGGAGGTTGAGGGCCAATGCTGAAAGACAAACGGGGATCCAGTCACCCGGGGTCTGAGGAGCTGTGTGGAGGAGCTTGGTTTTAAGCAGGAAAGCAGGACGTGATGGCCTCAGATCTGAGCATGTGCAAGCCATTTTTGCACATCCAATAAACATGAACCTAGAGGAGCCCAAAAGAATGAGCTATGGCCTGGCCTGGATAGCCTCCTGAGATGGTGTCCAAAGAAACAATTTTAATTAAATATTTTTTTACATATACATTTATATTATTACATATATATACAATAAACTACCTACAGCAAGAAGAACCATGAAACAATTAGGAATTATATAAATGTTACATCTTTGGGGTCTGGCTATTTGTATTTGACAGCCTTGAAGAAAACATCTTTCCTATCTTGGTGCATCTAAAATTCTGAATGTAAATCAATCTCCATGACATCTTGTCATCAATCTAGACCTAAAAACATCTTAACCCCTAAACAACTAAGCTTAATTGTAAAACTAAACTATCTGGTCTTCAACCCTATCAGAGACTTGAGAAGGAATAAAATTGATTACCTGAGTATACAGGGAGAGCAGGTTAGTAGCTTTCCAAATGAGAAGATGACAGAGACAGTTTGCTACCTGAGCAGTCACCCAAAACTCTCTACAACATTGGAGCATCATCTTCAGCCTTCTGGCCCAATATATCTGACAGATGTATTTGTGAGGCAGGAACTATTGAGGACTTGCTTACTCTGTCTTGGCAGAATTTGACCATCGACTCTGCCTGCATACAAGCTTGCCCTTTCTTAGGCAGAATTCTGTCAGTGGTAGAAAAAAGGATATTTTGCCCAGTGGCTTGTTTGCCACATTTGAAGCCATCTCCATAAGGAGGTTCTTTGATGCTCATCATCCTCTTTGAGGTAGGCTGGGTGTTACCAGGAGTTAACCAAAGAATATTTGTTGGCAGCAGCCTGGAGCCTCACACTGACCACAGTCATATGGTGATGGGGGCACAGGGAGGATCCCTGAGGATGGAGCTGCAGGGAGAGGTGATGGATGGTATAGTCATCAGGAGCTCATACCTGCAGGTGCCAGAAAGACGTGCAAAGGCTTCCTCCATGCTGTGTGTTCCTGTACACACTTTCTTTCCTTCCATTTTAACACCGTGCTCTCCTTCTAGAAGGTTCTCAGTATAGGCTGCCTCCCTACCTCCAGGAAAGAGAGAGAGTCATGTGCCTTTCTGTGCCATGCAACACAGAGAGTTTTCCCTAAGACTGGGAAGAGGTGCTCGGGGTGGAGGCGGGGCGCTAGCAGTATCCAGGGAAGGTGACCAAGTGATGCCTCTAACTCAGCCCAGATCCAGCCTAGTTGTACAGGTGACACTGACCATCAGGGGTCCTGTAGGAGGGACCAGGTGGAGTGCATGTGCATTTCAGAGGTAGATGTCACACAGTTTATTGTCTTAAAGAAGGCCCTCCCCTCAGGGAGGGGCATGCCTGGCCCTCATCAGCAGGATTGTCATTCAGGGTCACATTTCTTTTGACCTCCACAAGATGAAGTAAATGTGACATCTCTGGGACAGTTGAATTTGTAGAGTGGATTTGTAACCAAGCATTTCTTATATCTCAGGCCTTTATGTAGTGCTTGCTACAACAGCTTAAAAGTGAGGAAAAGTCACCTGAAAGGGGAACATCCCAGAGGGTGCAACGCCCCTCAGGTGGCAGGAAGGAGCTAGGCTTTAGGGAAGACAGAGGCGGCTCTCCTCACTCTTTGAGGCTCCAAACTGTTTCCCAGTTCCTCCAGCGGAATGCGTCACTTTACAGGCCCTCTAGCCTCCTCCAGTACAGTGACAACCTGGAGTTGAGTGTTTCAGGGCTCAGAACCCCCTCAGCCCTCCACTACCTCCCCTGTAGGAAGCATAGCAAACAACAAAAGAGCAGGCCACTACCCTGACCGAGGGACCATCCTCCGCCACACCCACATCCACACCTTCCTCCATTGATCAGGTAGGCACATTTCCATCTCACTACGAGGCCCAGGTTGCAGAGTTCCAATTGACATGAATGACGGGGCAGAAGCCCAGCCAGAACCCAAACCCACGTTTGCTTCATTGTTTCTCAGGTTCATCTGTGTGTCAGCCCTAGGAAACCTTTCTCAGTCTGTGGTGCATAGCATGTCCACCAGCAGGTCACTATGCACTCTCCGTACGGGAGCTTGCGGTCACCTGGTATAAATATGGGACTATCACCTAGGTAGTAAAGTATCCTAAATTTTTACTCCCTTTTTTTTCCTTTTTTCTTGACGATCTGTAGCACATCCAGTGCGTGAGACGAGCTGACATGGATCCTCAGGACACTGTTTTTCTCGCCTGCATTATAGTGCTAATCAGACCTGACAGCTGAAACAGACTTAAGTGAGACTGGAACAAAGCACATGGCAGAGTACAGTGGTCAGCAGAGTGGGGGCTTGTTAGAACCTTGTCACCAGGGGTTAATGCTGCCCTGATTGTTTTGGCCTTTTGGTTTGCATTCTCCAAAGGAGTCACCTCATTGGATGTGTAGTATGCTCCTCCAGGATCCGGAATCTCCCAGAATCTGGGCAGTGGGGGTAGAGGTGGGGGGTGGATGGAGGACGGGGCAGGGGTGGCTAGAGCAAGGCTCTTATGAAACAATCAGGACTACATAAACTCACCACAGGGCTGCTAAGGGAGCAGAGGTCACAGCCAAGAGGGTGGGAGGCCTGTGCTCAATCATGTGTCTGAAATAAACAGGAAGAAGAGACTTCTAGATCTCAGAGCTGCAGAGGCAACACTGTGCATTGAGAGAAACGTGGTGTCTGATGCAGCTCATCAGTTAGCTAGAAGAGGGGTTGCTTTCTCCTCACCCCCATGTGCTACCCAAAGGGACAGGAGGCCTTCTGGGTGGAGGAGGCAGCCTTGATACACTAGTCCTCCTACCTCCCAGGCCTTTCCTCCAGACTTATGACATACATCACCCTGTAAACGCTCTGGAATCCCAGGCTGCAGGAAGCACTGGCCTCCTGGCCTTTCCCACCCAGCCCAGCCACCTGTGCAAGCAGGCTGCGCCCATTCCTTCCAGCCCAGCCGGTCTGCTGGCCACAGGAATTCCTCCTCCTTACCTCTGTGCCTGCAGCTCTCTTTTTATTTTTATTTTTATTATATTTTTATATATACATTTATATTATCACACATAAAATAAACTACATACAGCAGGAAGAACCACAAAACAAGCAGGAATTACATAATGACGCCAACGTCTTTCACCAGAGAGCTCCCCTCCCCAATGCCCCTGGCACCTCCCCTAGGCTGACTCTTTCACTTGCTCCTCAGGCCACCAGGGGCTGAGGACAGATGAGGCTGTGGGAATGTGGAGAAGAGGACCTAAGCAGAATCAAACGCGTAGACTCTATCTGCAGAGCAAAGCCTCTGTGGGCCTCTGAGCTCTCAGGGTGCATAAAGGGCAGGCCAGATTAGGACCCTGAAATGTGGTTTGCAAGATGACAGTCTGAGGGTCAGAGAGGCAGGTGACTGTCCTAAGGCCACTCAGCAGATGGAGAGGCTCCTCTCTCAACAACCACTTCCTCCTCTGTTCTGCAAGGAAGGGACATCAGTTCAGTCATCTCTGGGCTCCCAACACTTTGTTTGGCTGCCAGCCTTTGCTAAACCAAACAACCCCTGCCTGAGTGCCCTTACTAGCCAGGGCTCTCTCTGCTTAGCCCCACCTAAAACTCATCTCTCAAATTTTCCCATCCCCTCGTTTTTCCTGCAGTTTGAGCACATCACCTCAAGACTCTTTCTGTACCAACCGAGATTCAATGCCTTCTACAATAAGAAGTTAAGAACCTGCTCTGGTACCCACAGCTTTGTGTGGAATTAAATATGTGAATGGGTCTCTTTGCCTAACCTTTTTGGCACTTCCATGTCCCACCTGCGGGCATAGCTGGTCCTCCTGATCAGGCCAAATGCCTTCACAAAGGCCCCAGTGGCCTGACGCCAGGGGACTGTCCACTGGCCTCATAAAAGAGCAAAGTCTGCTTCTCTGCCTGCTCTGCCAGCTCAGCTGCGTCTGCACCACCCGCCCAGACTCCCAAGCCTGCAGAGTGGGGAAGAAAACGAGGGAGGGAAATCAGGTCAAACCAGATGGCAAAGCAGTTCTCTTGGTCAGCACTGGGAGCCTGAGGGCTGGCAACAGGAAGTGCTGCTGCCAAGCAAGGCACAGTGGCTTCTAGGTAAGGCTCAGCCCTGACTGGGGATTCCAGCCCTGGCCTGTGTGTTGTGACTTATTCAGCAGGCAAAAGCAAGTTCTGCATCACTTGTGTTATGGATGAGCCTGTGCTTACATAACATACGTGTGTGTATATGGTTGGCCTTCGTTCCGCCGTGGATTCAAGCAACCACAGGCTGAAATGCTGTGGAAACCCAGAACTGAATCTGCATTTAGCACAGACAGACTTCTTACTCTGTCTTTTTCCTTAAACGATGTCCAGCAACTATTTGTGTGGTGCTTCGTGATGTGGGCATTCCTGGCAAGGTATAGAGGGATGGGCTTCGCAAGTTCTATGCAAACCCAAGGACACTTTATAGAAAGGACTTGAGCATCTTCAGATGCTGGTACCCACAGAAGGATAGGCATTCAACGGTGAATACAGTGGGGCCTAGTACCTATTTGTCAACAGAATTAAAAAAAAAAAAAAAAAAGAGATAGCTTAGTTGCTTATTTAACTTCTTTCATTGGCATGACAAGAAGGGAGCGGCCCTGCGTCTCATTGCAAATTGGGGAATTGGGAAAAAGTGTGGTAGAACTGAGCCCTCAGAATGGACACCATCAAGGCCCACTGGGGAGAGTCACTGAGTGGCTATGGTGACACTGTTCCTCCCTTCCCCTTCCCCCCGCCCCTCCTCAGGCCTGTCTGTGCTCTCCACGGCCCTGCAAGACTCATAGGCCCTGTCACGCTTTCCCTCCGCTTAGTCAGTTGTCCTCTGCCTTCTCTACTTCCCCAAGTCACTTGTTTTCTTTTAGGATGTCAGTGAGGGACCTGATGCACCAGGCCTGGCCTGCCTGGGAGACAGGGGAGTCTTGCCAGGCAGGCCTAGGCAGGGTTTGCTTACTTTTATGATCCCAGGTCACAGATAGAAGAAATGTAAGGTGGGTGTGACTGTTTCTTTCTCAGTCACAGACAGGTTGTCTTGAGAAGTCCAGATGTCCTGTTCCGAGGATCGCTATCATGGGGTGGCCTGGAAACCAAGACTATGGCTGATACCCACTGACCGGGACCAGACTCAGCAGCTTGGGTCCAAGCTTCAAATACCTGCCAAACGAGAAGCACAGAGAGGCTTGGACACTTACTTCTGACTACAGCTGAAATAATGAAACCAAGAACCCCTTGCTTTCCTCTGGCCCCCTCCCTCCATGCCCCACCCCACTCACCACTTTCTTGGCCAGGGTCAGTGGGGCTCTGTCCCTGGGGCCTGCATCCCAGAAGTCCCTGCTGGGACGTCAGGAGTAAGGAGTCTTGCGGATGAAGGGATTTGCTCAAAGTGTGGCACACACACTTCCCTCCAGGGAACGCTAAGGCCTGCGCCTTCATAGCTGCCCCTTAGCTCTGATGCTAAGCCTCGTCCTAGGCTCCCCCAATGAGGGCCACATGGCCAGGAGATGCCCTAGGAGCAGCTTCTGATCAAGGGCAGCTGCTCTGTGGAATGCGCACAGAGCTGTGACTAGGGTTTGGTGTCCATCTCTTTCCTGGTGCCCCACTGTGGGTTCTGGGCAATGAAGAAGCAGCTGTCCTCTGCTGGTGTGGCACCCAGAGACCTGAGCCACTCCACCCAGCCTCTAGGTCCTCAGGAGGCTCTGTGGAGGAGCGTGGACAAGAGGCATCTTTCATTTTACACTTGGGTGCTGCCATTGGCGTTGTGTCTTATGCTCCCACCGTCTGCTTCCTGGGAGCCTCACATGGCCCCGGCACAGGCAGTGGACAGAGAGAGGACCTTGTAGGTCCATCTCACAGCACAGCTGTGCTCATCCTACACCTGAGGCCACATGACTTGTATAAAAAGATATATTTGCTTTTAGTGTGTGTCTGCAACTAATGTTATGTGTAGTCCTGGTACCCATGGAGGCCAGAAGAGGGGGTCGGATCCCGTGCAACTGGAGTTACAGATGGTTGTGAGCCTACATCACTTTTTCAGCTGACAATGAAAACTCTGACAAAGGTCACCCGGCTGGGAATCTATGAACAAATGGCTTTCACTTTTCTCCAGGCAATAAGTTTGAAGTGTCAAATGAAGGAGGAAAAGAAAGACGCTTTGAACTTGGGGTGGGGATGGCTGGGATCTTTGGTACCTGCAGCATTCCTTGCTGAATGCTCTCCCAGACGCTTTGCCACGTAGCTTGGATGTGCAGACCGTGTACCTGTCCACCTGACTACTGCTGTAGTCCAAGCATCTGCCGCCATCTTAACTTCTCAGATGAGACCTTGATTTAGCAGTCATGTTATGCTTCTTCCCTAGAAAGTCAAGCTTTCTTTACTTCTCCCAGAGTCCCACCCACCTTCTCCAGAAGCCATTTGTGAGGGAAGGACCTCAGGGCACCCCACTTTAGAGAAGAAGAGCTGATGCAGAGGGCTCTCAGACAGTAGCACATCCCTATTTGGAACTTGTGAACAGTGACCTTGTCTGCTACTCCAGCTTTCTCCCCCCCCCCCCTGTGCCCCCCCCCCCCCAGTCTCCACCTAGCCCTTTCAAACAGGAGCTACTGCTGACACAGCCCTTTTCCTTTTTTGTCTCAGCTCTTCCCATTGAGGCCTCTTGGTTCTGGCTTGTCTGGTCTCAGTGTTCATCCCCAGCATGTCTCTAACAAAAGGATTCTCTCTTCTCTGGGCTGACCTCTGCACCGGCTCTGCACACAGATTGTGTTGGGCTGAGCGTTCCTCCCGTTGCTCAGCAGTGTGCGGTTCAGACCGTCAGAGCTCAGTTGCATCCAGGAAAAGGCCTCTAAGGTTGGAGTCTCCTCTCAAGGCATAGCCTTCATTTGTGACCACCCTAGGTCTTTCCACACCCCAGTGGGGCTACCTCTGCTGATGTTGAGACATGCTGAGCCTGGTCAGAGGGGATTCGGCTGACACCCTAGGCTCAGCCTCTTGGGTGGTTGGTCTCTGGAGCCTGCCTGGGGTCTTTGCCAAGCTGTCCTGGCCTTTTCCTGACTGAGGGAGGACATGGGCAGACAGCAACACTGCTGGCTGAAGCTCTCATCATAAGAAAGGTGGCCTTTGACATTTTCTCAGCAGTCACCAGACTTTGCTGCCCTGGGCAGAGAAGGATGAGGGAAAGGAAGGTCTGCAGAGAGAATGGGGAGCCTCTCCCGGGCTCGGTGGAAAACCAGGCCAAGTGGTATCTCTAAGCAGAAGCTGGGTAGCCCTAGGGACACGGAGCAGTGGGAAGCAGAGGGAAGCTGGTTGCAAAACCAAACGTTGCTGCTGAGTCACACTCATGTGGCATCAGGAGCCCCAGCTGAGGCAGCAGCTCAGAATGCCTGCTTGGTGCTGATTGCTCCAGTTTGCCAGCCTTCCTCATCAGAGCCCGTGCCATCATTTGCAGAGCACACCTGGAGTTCTTATTTCCAGCACTCCACCCTCCATTTGAGTGACACACCTATTTTCCCTAGAGGCCCATCCCTACTCCCACCTCATTTGTGCTTAGGGTGAAGTGGGCGTGGGTGGGGCTTTTCCTTCCCTCTAGCCTGGCTCCCAGGTTAGGTGGTCACATGGCCCAGGCTTAGCCAGTCAGTTCCTTGATGGCCCCCAGAACAGGAACATTCTGGAAATGGCTTTCCAGACCGTCAGGAAAGCTGGCAAAGAGACTTGTTGCATTCCTGTAAGAAACCCACTAGGCCTGGGTGGCTGGGGTCAGGGTAGGTGTGTGCAGTGGCTCTCTGAGGAGGAGACCACCCAATAGGTGGGCAGGGTGACAGGGCCACAAGCCTCTGACCTTCCCAGCTGTGGACTGCCACTTTCTCTGCTTAACCACGTTTCAAATTGAGTTTCTGTTGTTTCTGAACATAAGATTTTTGCCCTGTGCCATCAGCGTCCCCTCCTCTCTCTATTTTCCCTTTGTTTAAGGCTCACCACTGGTTGCATGTCACCTGCCTTGCCTTATTGGACCAGACCACAGCTCCTGACAGCACAGAACAAAGATGTCCGTGAACTAACTGCCACATGCACATGATCTGTTGCCTTTACAGTGGCCCTGTAAGTTGCTAATCACAATTACTGAAGAAGAGACTCGGGGTCAAGGAGACGGGGACTCCAGCTTGGTTAGTGAGCAGCAGAGCTGTGGTACCGCTCAGACCTTTTGGCTGTTTTTTCAGGCTTCTCTGAGAGCTGCCACCAACTAGGCTTGCTGGTGTTGATCCCTCTTGTAGCCTGAGTGTCATATAACCTGGATTTCGTGGGGACATTTTATGTCTGACTCACCTTTGGCTCCCTGTTCTTCTTGGTCCTTGCCTTTCCCTGTCCCTGCTTGTCACTTAACATGGCAGCTGTGCTCCCGATGCTCAGGCTTGACCACCAGCCATGGCTGCTCCACTCTTGGGCAGGATAACCACCTGATCAGGTTGCCCTGGGCCACTGACCCTGTCCTATACTTTGGTTAGCTCTAGTCAAGCTAGATGGATGGACGGGCAGTGATGCCCCAGAGGCAACCACAGCACTGTTCCCAGGAAGACTACCCATTCCTCTTAGCCCTCACCTGGGTCTCCAGCAGCCTCAACAGTCCCTTATGTGGCTCCTAGCTTGGTGTGGCCCAGGCCCCGTGCTGGAAGGACACTGCAAGACCAGGCATGGCCTTGGCCATGTGGTGGTAAGAACTCTGAAAACAATGGGATGCCAGAAGCACCTCAAGAATGCATGGGACCTTGCCTAGCCAGACGAATAGGGAGCACTGTGGGAGCACTCCACTCTCCATGGAGGTGCAGAAAGAGACCTGAGGGTGGGAGACATATTGAGGATGGAATATGGGAACTGGGCTCCAAAGAGTGTGCTAATTCCTATAGGATGAGACTGGGAATGCCATCTTGGGCAGGGCAGAGGGGAACAGTGCTGCAGAGGGAGGAGACATGTGGGGAAGAGAGTAACAGTATGAGGTGGGAGGGAAGAGAAACAGAAAAGCCAGCCCCATGAACTTTCAACTAAGCTTTTACGGTTAGCCAGGGGAAGTTACTATTTCTTGGTCCAAGGAAAGCCTTGGAAGCAGAAGGGTTAATTCAGAACAAGATGAAGAAATGCTCGGGAACTGACTGTGCAGAGGAGACAGGGCTGCCTAAGGTTGGAAGGGCGGCAACAGCTGACGAAGGGGCAGGCCAGTATCCGGACCAATAAAACCAAGTCTTGCCTCACACTAAACCTTAGACCACAAGGATCAGGCTGGCTGGGGAGACACACAGGAGGAAGAGGACAGTAGAATGAGCAGGAGGCCATGGGCATGCTGGGAAACTGGCCCCAGTCCAGGGACCTGAAGTTGTTGGAGGTGACACTACAACTAGGCTTTAAGGGATGCTGGGAGTTTGCTACCTAGAGGCAGAGATGAGATGCTCTGGAAGCCATCCCCTTCACATAGCCTGAGCCAACAGCTCGCCCGGGGCTGCGTGGTTGGCCTGGTGCCACGGAGAATCTCATCTGTCTTACTAGGTCATCTGCCGTTCATCAGGACCCAGTCCCCACTTCCATGCTCTGTTCTGAAAGTATTCAACGGAAAATCCCAGAGACAAACAAGTGCTGGGTTTTAAATAGCCTGTGTTGCACATTGTTATGGTGACTCTGCTTTGTTGCTGGTTGTCCTTAATCTCTTATTAATATTCGTTCTTTGCAGATCTGTCAGGGCCAGCGTTGGTGCCGCCTGCAGGTTCATCCAGCAGGGTCTTAGAATCAACTTCATGGACCGTGGGGTAGGGAGATGGGGTGGGACATTGTGCCTCAAGAGTTTCAGGCTTATAATTTGTCCTCAAAACGCATGTAACAGGGCTCAGTGCCAGGCTCAGCGGAGGGTGCCATGGGCAGAAGTGCTGACTGGGGAGCCGGGTACAAGACAGGGCCTGGGAATGACCTGGGATGCCCTTCTGAGTGGTCTGGACTTTCTCTTCCCTAAGGGAGATCTCATGATGAAATTCATGGCCCATTATTTATTTGACAAATATTTATCAAGCACTTACTATGTGCCAGGGGACTTCCTTCCTCTCCTGGTGTGTGCCTCTTTGTGGGAAAACAGTGGCTAACCTGTAAGCAAGTAAAGAGACCACGTTTTCAGCTAGTGATGGAGCCTTAGACAGATTTGAAAAAAAGTGGGAGCAAGTAAGAGGCTTGGGCACGATGGTGGGAGGAGGGGAAGGCCTGCGAGGTGGGAGCTCCAGGAGCAGAGCACCCGACTTGCAGTGGCTGGCATGCCAGGCTCTACCTGTGTCCTCCACGAGGAGCCCGAGCCGTGTCAGGTCTGAGAGCTGATCCCTGGCAATGTCAAGAAACTAGTGTCTTCCATTTCCTGGTTCCTCCTCTTGTCATCTTGAAGAAGAAGAATCACGCACTTCATATTGCTTTAAGAGTGTGTGTCTATAGTTAGCAGTGACATACTGTGTATTTCAAAATAGCTAGTGCAGGGCGAGGATTTTGAGTGTTCTCGTCACAAATGATAAATGTTTGAAGTGATGACTATGCTATGTATTCAAAGTAGATGATGCCCCTGTTCACACGTGTATGGGAAGAATATCACCCGATGCCTCAGAACCAAGTTCAGGGATGCCAGCGAGAGCCCCATGCAGATGATGCCTCCTAACACACGAAGCCCTCCATCCAGGAAACTGTGATGCTCACCACATGATCTTTGTGCTTTTCCTGGGATGGGGAGTGGGGAGATTATCTGCTGTGGTTTGGCTCTGTCCCCCAAAAGCTCATGTTTGGGAGACTCAGTTCCCCCCTGTGATATTGTAGGGAACAGAGCCTAACGAGGTGGCTTAGGTCACAGTACTGTCCCTACACAACTGGCCTTGTTCTTGGGTTCCTTCGCTTGCTTCCCTGAGTCTTTGGTCGGAATTACGTGTGCCCCCATCTCTAGCTGTGGACTGGTTTTGTTCTCCATGGAGTGGCGTATTAGGAACTGCATCCTTCCCTCACATGTTTTTGTTGTTGCTTGTTTGTTTGCTTTTTCCCTCTTATGCATGCATTTGCTTTTCATGCTGCCTTCCACTACGTTATCCTACCTCATCGACCAGCTGGGGAGCCTCACCCAAAGCAGAGTAGATGGCTTCTCAGACTTGCCAGCCTTCAGAAGGGCAACTCAAATGACTTCTGTACTTTTGTGTGAGTGGAGGAGTGGAGGTAGGTGTGTGTGTGAGAGAGAGAGAGGGGGGCGCTAACTGTAAATTGTGGGGGCTTTTGAAACCTCAAAGCCCACCCCAGTGACACCTCCTCCAACAAGACCACACCTCCTAATCCTTCCTAAACAGTTCTACCAACCGGGAATCAAGCATTCAAATATATGAGTCTACTGGGGCCTTTCTCTCTCAAGCCATCACAGTTATCAACTTAACACACCTGAGAAGACAGACCCTCCCTTGAGGAACTGCCGCCATCAGATTGGCCTATGGGCACACCTGTGGAGCATCTTCTTGATTGCTGATTGACACAGGAGGGCTCAAGCCACTGTGGGTAGTGCCATCCCTAGGCAAGTGGTCTTCGGGTGTAAAAGGAAGGTAGCTAAAAATGAACAAGAGTATTGGCTTGCTCCATCCTCTCTGCTTTAGCTTCTGCCCCTGGCTTCTTGCCTTTGAGGTCCTGCCTTGGAGACAGACCATAAACTAAAAGTCATATCAATCCCCTGGCCCCAAGTCAGTGTTTTACCACAGCAACAGAAAGCAACCACCGAGGGCAGGTGGGCGAGCTCTGTGTAAAGCATGTGATGGAGACAGGAGGAGGGGCCAGCCTGGAGAATTAGCAGGGAGAGTGATGAAAGAATGAGAAGTCAGTGCAGAACCAAATGAGGGGCCAGCTTGGCTGTGGGCCCTGACAACATCTGTCCGAGCTGGTACACCAGGCTCTCCCACGCTGCCACCCAGGTGAACCAGGGTGACCTACTAGGGCTTTCTGGGAGCTAAGGCGTTCTAGCAGCCTGCCTGCAGTACTTGTTGGTGATGCTGTCGTCATAGACTCCACACACTGACTGAGTGCTGGGTAGTTCTCTGTGCTTTGTGACCCACTGGGGTTTGATGTGGTTTGTCCTTCGGGTCTACATGTCTTGGGGACTTGGTTCATAAGCTGAGTGGTGGAACCTTGTGGGAGGTCACTAGGGACAGGACATTCTGGAGGGGGGAGGGATTGAAGTTGTTCTTGTGTGAGGAAGTTGATTCACAAGCACACTTCTCTGGCTTCATCATGTCTTCCTCTTCCTCCTATGTATTTCCTCTACTGTGATGCCATGTGCCACAGGTAAAGAAGGCAGCCAAGAGTGCTCCCCAGAGCTCCCATGCCACTGAAACCACTTATTATATGGACATCCGTTTTTCAATATATATGTTGTCCAGACTCAGATATTTTATCATAGCAACAGAACACTAAGAGAAGAGTCACCGAACATATATTAAAGATTAAAAAAAAAAAAAAAAAAAAAAAAAAAAAAAAAAAAAGCACAGCCTCTCATCTGTGGAGAGTTTGTGGGAGAGCAATCAAAGGCATGTAAGCCTTTGGCTTTGGTCACTGAGAACTTGTGACTTGTCAGTGGCTAGTAGAAGTCCTGTTTGAGTTTGGTATAAATTACTATAAACAAAGTAGGGCTATGACTGTCTCAGCAAGGAAAGGAAGTTGATTAGCTCCAGAAATGTTCCCTTCTAATAGACTCTGAGTGCATATTTATCTATGGGTTTTGGGGTTTTGTTTGTTTGTTTGTTTGTTTTTGCTTTGGTTTTTGAGACAAGGTGTCATGAGACAGGCCAACTTGCAGTCACTATGTGCACACGAGTCTGATGATCATGATCTTCCTGCCTCTGGGTGTTAAGTGCTGGGATCACAGGTGTGAGCCACTGGGCCTGTTGCGTATTGGTTTTGTTTATGTTGTTCATCAGCCTGGCTTCAGTTCATCCAATTCTCCACCTTTTTGAGGGCCAGGCTTTATTCTGAGTGATGGAGAACAAAAGAGACCCATGCCCCTCCCTTTACAGGTTTCGAATTTTGGTAGACAGAGATGTTTCAAATCCAAAGAGGAAACATGGCTGTCCCTTAGCATGTCAACTGTCCTCTGCGGCTTTCTCACGTCACTCGGGCTTTCAGGAACACGTTACAGCTACATGTGCAGTTCAAAACCACTAACAAGTTAAGCTTCTTACTTACCCACGAGGAGAGCATAATCCCAAGGAGGCCTGGTCTAGACGTGGACCAGGCAGCCAGCAGCACGCAGACGTTGGTCCATCCTGAATATGAAGCAACAGATAAAAGGCCTAAGTACTCTATTCCCTGGCTGAGGTGCTCCATCCCTCTTCACATGTTTGTCACAGGTACCATAAGCATCTCACACCAAAGATGCTCTTAAGTATAAGGGTCTTGGTGGAGGAAAAAGCACGCTGGTTGGTTTCCTTGCTCCACAATCAGCATGCTGGAAGGGTTATCTGCCAGATTTAACAAATTATGTTAAGGACACCCAGCTAAATTTTAATGCAGTATTAATGATATATTTATAGCAAGAACAAAAACCAATGTGTCTGAAATTCATATTTACCAGAGTATTTGTGTTTTATCCACTAGTCCTAACTCTGCAAGCCTTGGAGTGAGGTGATCAGTGTTCGCTCAGGATCAGTGAGGCTCCACTAATGCCCTCCCCCGCCCCTCTCTCACTGGTCCACAGGGACATGGGATGTGCTTCCTGGATCTCACTTTCAAAGTGTGGAGCGTACATACTCTGGGGAGGCCAGAAAGGGGGAGAAAGCAACCTATGCAGAGATGTCAAGAGTGGGCTGCAAGGCTTTGCAGTAGAGAGCTGCCTCCATCCCCACCCCTCAACCCCTGACTGGGCTCGCCTGGGGGGGGGGGGGGCTCTGCCTCTTCCGTGTGATTAACACCCAGCCAACAGGGCTAGAAGTGCAGGAAGCCCTCTGGAGCTCTGTGCTGAGTCACTGGGCCTGGAGGAAAGCAAGATCACTGTGAGAGAAGCAGAGAGGCATTTCCCTGGAAACAGCAGTGGGCAACAGAAATATAAACCACTCCTCTGCCATAGCACTGGGAGGTTGGGGGTCCCTATTAATCCTTGCTCTAGAGGCCTCAGTTCAACCCTCATAGGCTAAGAAGGCTGATCAGCAGGAGGGAGACGAAGCTGTCCCCTTTTAAACAAAAGAGAATTGTTCTGGTTTCTGTGTTAGCAGCTCCTGTTCACAGCCCAGCTCTTCAGTCTCCTCTTCTTGCACCTCTACCCTCCCTCCGGTGGTTTCCTGAACTTCCTGGCCCTGATTTTCTCATCAAGAGAGCACAAAGCGTGACTGGAGAGACAGCTCCCCCTTTAAGAGCAAGCACTGCTCTTGCAGAGGACCTGAATTCCAGTCCCAGCACCTACCTCAGGCACATCACAATGACCTGTAACTCCACCTCCAGGGGATCCGACTGGAACCTGCTCTGGTGAGCCTGTCCCCACAACACACACACACACACACACACACACACACACACACACACACACACACACACACACACACTTTAAAATACAAGCCAATCTTTTAAAGAGTAAAGATAGCATGAGAGATTAAATGAAGTCCCATAGAAACCGCCCCCCCCCCACCCCGTGCTCCCACGGAGCTGGCACCCAGGAGGTAACCAATGAGTTGTGGATCTCGGAACCTAGGGATACCAAAACATCTCCCTGTCAGGCTGCTGTGGGCGTTACAGGGGACCACTCATCTTTTTTCTCCAGTGGGCATTAGACTAAGCTCCCAGGAGGTCTGAAGCTGGCTTTGGCAGCAATCTGGTTGGTGAGACTCCACCCCACTAGTAACAATGCTAACAACAGCCATTCCTACCGTTCCACAAATATTTCCTTTAGCATCGAATCTGGCCCACTCTCTGCTTGAATGTCAAAAGAACAAAATTAATACCAGTGTCCCAATGAGCATTTTATTATGGTTTCTTGTATATTTTAATTATAATTTTTACAATTTAAGATTATATTATACCATTTTCCTCCTTCCCTTTCTTCCATTTATCTGCTCCCATATAATCCCCTTGTCCAGTTTTATAGCCTCTTTCCTTTAATTGTTGTTACACACACACACACACACACACAACCTTCCCAGTGTGTATAGCATTGCTTTTATTTTATTTTTTCAGAAATGACCATGACCATTTGGTATTTGATTACCAGCTGGTGTGCTCTTCCCTGGGGAAGGACATTCCTCCCACTCCCAGCATTCCTTTGTTGCCTGTGGTTCTTTGTCTTTGGTTGAGGTCTTGTGAGCCTTCCCCCCTCCACCTTAGCATGGCTGTTGGTATTCTTGTTCCGCGATGTTCGGGTGGTCCTGTTGGCTTCTGATATTGCCAGAAGACACACTCTCACAGGAAATTATCTGATCCTCTGACTCTTACAATCTCTCTGCCCCCTCCTCTGCAGTGTTCTCCGAGCTTTAGGTGCCAGAGTTGTGTTGGGACTGGGTTCCACAACCCTGCATTTTGCTTAGTTGTGGGTTTTTTTTTGTTGTTTTTGGTTTTTTGTTTTTTACAGTGGCCTCTGTCTGTTGCAAAGGGATGTTTCCTTGATGAGGGATGAGTTGAGGGCTATACTTATCTATGCACACAGGGCCAAGTGTTTACAGTGTTGGTTTACTAGAGTGGTGGTTGTAGCTTCTCCTCCAAGGTCCATGACTTCATTAGCCCCAGGCAGTTTCCTGGGTTTCCAGTACCAGGCAGGATTTCCCTCTTGCTGTTGGTTACTACCGTATATGTGCCTCTACTGCACCATTAGGGCTATTGTGCCATGCTGGTTATTGTTTCAGTTTGTAAATGTCATACAAGGCAGGACTATTGGTTGCTTCCCCTATTTGGAAACTTGTATGGTGCCTTTGGTACCATAAAAACTAGTCCTCAGGGGGTAGGCTTTCAGGTCAGGTCCAGCTTGGGTCCTCTGGGTCCTGTGTCCAAAGTGCATGGTGTCTTCAGCAATAAGGACTTCCTTTTTACCTCTGAGGGGCAACCAAGGCCAACAGCAATAGCCTATAATGTTTTTGTAATCTGGAAAAACTCTGATCAACAATTCCAAAGAGGGCTTCTTATGCCCGGTGTTTGGTTTTTGTTTGACTGGTTTTGTTTTTGTTTTGTTAGTCTATGGCTCTTGGGAGACAAAATCATCATTGTTTAAATTTTTATTATTGTGTATTTATGTGCACACATGCCACTGCATATGTGAGGAGGTCAAAGGACACCTTTCAGTCATCAGTTCTCTTCTCCCATGGGCTTAGGGGTGGAGGACGTGCCGTCAGGCTGGTACAGCAAGTGTTTTTTTTACTAGGGCCACCATCTTCACAGGCAGCTCTGTTCATGATGTGTGTTCTGTGCCTCACAAACCCTGGCTGCTCAAAGTGATCCTCTAAGCCCAGATAGTATGAGCCCCATTTGTGGATGGGGAAAAGGATGCTCATGAGGGTAGACTATGCTATCTCCCGTGCTCAGAGCTGGTCAGTGGAGGCTTCATTCCAGCCCTGACTCTTCTAGAGGTCATGACTGTGGTGCTGTAGGCAAGCTCCTGAGGGAGAAGCAGAGCGGTGAGAGCCTGGTGACCAGGACAGTCCTGATCTGGAGGATGACCTGGCACCTGGACCAGGGACGGTCCATTTCATTGATGAAATGAGCTGAGCAAAAGCAGCCTGGATACAGGTACAGCACATTCAGGCAGGTAAGGGTGGGGTTCAGGGGGGCCCAGGGGGGCCCATGGTGAGTGCTGGACACAGCAAAGGGAGGAAAATGGACTCAGTGTGTGTCTGAGGTAGGGTCATTAAAGTACACCTAGAGGTAAGGAAAGATTTCTGCAGGTCATTCTGGCAAGCTGTGTCTAGTGGGTGAAAACTATACAACTCTTTGACCCTGCAGTCTCTGACTAGCTATGACTCACAGGGGAGTGCATGAAGACTCCCTAAAGTCTGTTGCACCCCCTTAAAATGAGAAGGTAGAAATGCCCACCCATCTTGATTAAAAGTTAGGATGCATCTGTCGTGTAGCCATGCTGCCATTAAAAGATGTTGTGATCACATCTTGATGAGTTAGAAAATTCAATTTCAAAGCATCAATATGGTAGGATCTTGGCTTGTAAATAAAGTATTCTAATTAATGATCTTTTTGGTTTGTTTGGGTTTTTTTTTTTTTCAAGACAGGGTTTTTCTGTATAGCCTTAGCTGTCCTGGACTCACTTTGTAGACCAGGCTGGCCTCGAACTCACAGAGATCTGCCTGCCTCTGCCTCTCAAGTGCTGGGATTACAGGTATAACATTTGATTAAGACCCACACACCTAAGGAAAGCTAACTATGAGGGTCTGCAAAAGCATTTTATTTTGGGGCAGAGACAAAAGCCTGAGTGCTGGAGAGGGGAGTGACTAGGGAGGTGGCAGAGGCAGGCAGGGGCCATGTCACACAGAGGCTGACATTCAAGTTAGGGGTTGGTAAGAATTTTCCATTTTACAGACCTGGAGAGATGGGTCAGTGGCTAAGAGCACACTCAGTTCTTGCAAAGGACCTGAATTCAGTTCCCAGCACCCATGTTGGGAAGCTTCATAGCTTGTCTGTGACTCCAGCTATGGAGCATATGATACCTTCGGCCTCCACAGGCACATGTAGGTGTGTGTGTGTGTGTGTGTGTGTGTGTGTGTGTGCTCATGCATGTGCATGTGCCCACACACTCACACACAACTAAAAATAAATAAAAGTAGGCCAGGCATGATAGCGCACACCTTTCACCTCATCACTCAGGAAGCAGAGGCAGGAGGATCTCTGTGCATTCAAGGCCAGCTTGCTCTGTGCAGTGAGTCCCAGGTTAGCCAAAGCAATGTGTCAGGGTAGGGGGGGGAGGAAGAAAACAAATTTTGAACTTTGCTCAAAGTGCCCAGATTTTCAGCATCAGCAGCTAGTATGTCCCTGTATCCTGAAGGAAATGTACCAGTGGGGCCGTAAATGACCGGCCAATAGTGGGAGAGTGACCCATTTTTGTTTCTGTGTCCTGTTGCACGACTGTGCAACTGTTGTCATCAGAAACTGATAATTGTCTTTACCTTAAAGAACTCAGCAGAGAGTGCTGAGAGCTGTGGACTGTCCTCTCCCTGTCACTTTGAACCACACCCATGGTTCTGAGCCCCAGGCACTTTGTAGCGTTCCTCATCATGCCCATCCTCTATTCCCGATCCTTCTGCCCATCCTGGTGGTCATGGTTACCATGGAAAAGGCTCCTGGAGTTACTGATGGGTGGGTCCCTGCTGGTGGTGCCATCTGGAGGTGGGGGGGGGGGGGGGGGGGTTAGGGGGTGACTGGGAACTTGGAGGCAGAGTCTTGCTGGAGGAGACAGGTCACCTTACGGACCACGGGTGATGTAAACTGCTTTGTTGGACTGTGTCTTCCTACAGTGGTGAACCAAAACTATGAATAAAATAAATCATCCTTTGCCCTTCCTCCGTTCAGATGTTTCCAGGCATTCACAGTGAGAGAGGCCATCACCACAGCCCTACCCTCTGCTTTGACTGGGTCAGACTTTCTAGTTTCACCATCCATCATACACAAGTGTTGAATAATCATGCTGTCGCCTTAAAACGTGTGACAATTCTATGTCAATATAAATTGAAATTTAGATATCAACTTTGAAACCAAGCTCACCGGAGAACTAATTTTTAAAAACCCAAAACAAATGAATAAGTGAATAAAAATTAAAAACCAGCTTCATTTCTAAGGGGCTTCAGTTCGGTTCAGCGTCCCCCTACACCATCTCTTCTGAACCTCACTAGAACCCTGTAAGCTTAGCCGCACAGTCTGGAGGGGCTTGACTGCGTAGCTCAAGGAACAGAGGTTGGCAGATGCAGAAGCTTGAGCAAAAAGAGGGACCAGACTGGAGGTTCCATAGAGCCAGCCTGAGCTCATGGCTCAGCCAAAGCCCTTAAAACTGCGGGCTGACCTTCCCACTTGGGAAGGGCAAGGCTGGGCCTGTAGCTCCCAGCTGTAGATTGTGTGTCTGGCATGGAAGACGCACAGTACACATCTGCTCAAGTGACAGTCATTTGCCTTTGGGAAATGCCACTCACGAGGTGGTTCTGCTGATCTGACAGCCTAGTAGCTGTGAGTTCTCTGCAAGACCGGGTTACAGTTTGTGTCCTATCATCACATAGAATGTGACGACCGAGTGTGGGCTTCACGGTCAGAACAAAAGCACTGGGACCCACCACCCTATCACAGCCAGAGCCTACTGTATTCACCAGGGCTCTCTAGAGAAACAGAACCGATGGGTTGAATCTGTAATATATATATATATATATATATATATATATATGTGTGTGTGTGTGTGTGTGTGTGTGTGTGTGTGTGTGTGTGTGTATGTATGTATATACACACAGGATGTATTAGAGTGGCTTCCAGGTTACAGTCCTATGTTTCAACAATGGCTCTTTCCCAAAGCAAAGTCCAAAAACTCAGCGGCTGTTCAGGCCCCAGGACTGGGTATCCCAACTGTTCTTCAGTATATGCCAGAATCTAATACTAGTGAAGGAATGAATTTTCCAGCAAGAGCTTCCTTCTTCTATGTCCTTTATATAGGATGCCACCCAAAGGTGCGGTCCCAACTCAAGGCGGGATCCTCCCACCTCAAAAGATCCAGATTTTTAGGGTAGGTCTTTCCATTTCAAATACTTAAATCAAGAAAAACCCCTCACAGGTGTACCCAGCCACTTGGCATTTAGTTTTGTCCCAGATGTAGCCAAGCTGACAACCATGAATAGAAGAACAGCTGTCACGCCTACACATTTCTCTTTTGCCTCAGTTTTCTAATCTGTCAAGTGGGCGGGGTAATACTTGCCTCCTGGGATGGGTTGTCAAGAATAAAGGGATGAGGAAGTGGTGTGAGGAAGTCTTGGAACAACGCATACAGTCCTCAAATGTCAGGTGTTACTTGCATTGGCTTCTCAGGTTAAAATCTGAAATTCAAAATACTCCACAACTGGAAGGCCTCTGAACACTATTGTGAGATGTGAGATGGAAAAATCCCAGGCCTGCCCTCTGATGGTGAAATGTTTGTGCACTTAGTCTTATGCACGAAAGTATTTTTAAATACTTGTGTAAAATTATCCCAGAGCCGTGTCTTTTTTCTTTTCCCGATGTCTTGGTAAGATATTCTGACAAATAGCAACTTAAAGGAGAAAGGTCTGTTCTGGCTCACAGTTCAAGGTACACACAGTCCATCATGGTGTGCAGTCAAGGCAGCAGGAGCTTGGGCTACTGGTCATACCGTGTCTACAGTGTAGAAAGCAATGGGCATACGCAGCTGCCCATCTCCCTTCCTCCCAGCGGCCTATAGTGAGCAGGTCTCCCCCACTTCAATAAATGCCATCAAGATAACTGCCCCGGCATCCTCAGGGGCCCATCTCCTGGATTACTTAGGTTCTGTGAAGTTGATGCTTAACACTAAACATACACGGATTTAATCTCTGGGCTTGGTCCCGTCCCTAAGTTATCTCACCAATGTATGAAAACAGCAAACCTGAGACAGTGGTGCGGGTAAGGGCCGCTGAGGCTGTGTAGGCTGTTGCAAGCATTTAGAGAGAAGTGCAGAGGTGTGTGAGGAACTCGGCGCAGAGACTCAATGAGCGACAGCTGTCGCCACTAGCCTTTCACCCCAGCACCACCACCATCACTACCAGCACAGCAGCTGCAGGAGTTGCTCACAGGAAACAGACACAAAAGCACCAGTCCGCGCTGTATTTAGAAAAGAGACATCTGGACCCAGGAGCAGGGTCCTTTTCCAAGTTCAACCCTGGATCTGCTCTTTATCATGTCCGGAGGTTTCTGTCTGCTCAGGGTCATGTGGAGAGTGTCCCCCAGCCTTTTCCAGTGTCTGTCTCTGGCTCATCTAATAAGCCATCTTTTCTGTTTGAGCCGTGACATCTGCTCTGGTGAGTGTTGCTTAACCTGCCGTCCCTCTGACTTCCAATCCTATTTTCAAACTTCGGTTGTTTAAAGCCATAGATGATTTTTGCCATAGCTGTAGACCATATGGTCTAGTCTCTGCTTTATTATTTTTCTTTGGCTTGCCTCACATCGAAAACTTAAAATACATTTCTTCAGGAGGGAAAGTTACGCACCACCATGAATAGAAAGCCGGTTCCACCTACTGTAGATAGAAGCTGACCATAAAAAGAAATGCCATGAAATTAAAGCAGTGCTATTAAATTATGGAGAACTAGGGCTGCCCATCAAAGGCTCTGGGCTTAGGGCCTCGGCCTGTTTGATTTCCATTTAAGAGGGAAAGTTGGAGAGGTGCAGTGTTTTTCAAAAATGTTAAAAATGTGTCAGAACCAAAGGAAAAATTTTCCTCTTGATAAATGAGAATTGAAAGAATATATAAACAAGAAAGGGCTGTCTTGCCACAAAGTTCATAGTTTTTTTTTTTAACTTCATTGTCTTCTTTCTTTCTAGAAACTTCTCCTTTCATACAATCTAGTTCTTTTATTGAAAAGAATTAAGGAGAAGATCACCAACCCCTGCCCCCCACTTCTTACATCATTCTAGGAAGATTCGCACCCTGCTTTGAGGTGGGAGAGCTCGATTAAGAAGCACCCTTCCCAGAGCAGTTCCAGGCCCTGTAAGTCTGTGGGGTTTCATCTGAAGATGTACTCTTTACAGCAGAGCCCTGGAGGGTGGGTGAGCGCATGCTTCAATAACAAAAGCTGTTCTCTCAAAGTTCAAAGACCAATGCGTGGGCCAGCGTGGTGCCAAGAGGACACACTGTTGATGTTTCTAGGCACTCTTTCTTTCTTTCTTTTTTTTTTTTTTTAATTTTTTGAGACAGAGTCTCACCGTATAGCCTTAGCTGCCTTCTAACGCCCATGTAGACCAGGCTGGCCTTGAACTCACAGAGATCCACTTGCCTCTGCCTCCCGAGTATTAGGATTAAAAGTGTGCACCACCGCACCTGGCTCCATAGATGCCTTTTCTTCACAAGGGACAAAGCTATAGGAAGCACTTTGGGCCTTTCATAAAGACATCATCCCATTCCTGAGATTCCGTGTCATGAACCTTCCCCTTCCTCCCCTAATAACACTGCCTTAGGAGTTGGGCTTTAATACAAGACGCTGGCCGGAAGGAGGCATTGGGCTTACATGATCTCCTATCTGCTTCTACAGTGGGGTTGTTTTTTATTTTCCCAGTGCTGGGAATGGAACCTAGGACCTTGCAAGCGCTAGTTAGACAGGCGCTACCATGGAGCTGTATCCTCAGTCTTGAGGCTAGCCCTGCTCTATGTAGTACAGGTTGGCCTTAAATTTCCTCTAGTCCTGGCCGGCCTTGAACTCACTAACCTCCTCAGCTTGTTGGGAGCAGGGTTAAAAACCCCCAAAGGAAAGCCCACAAAGAGACGCACACTTTTTGTCTGGAGGTGGATTCTCCGCTGCTGAATAGAGCAGATGGCTGCACTTGCTAACCCTGTCCCCTGGCCCAGAGCTGAGGAGGAGACAACTGACTAGCTTACAAGCTGGGTTCGGTCCCCTCCCCAGCAGCCTCTGACGATTTCCCCTGCAGGTGCTTCTGTCATCAGAGAGCCTTTGAGGAGCCCGGCCTGCCATTCCCTTCTCCTGTGCAGCTGCCTTCCCTGAGCGCCTGCAGTCTGTTCTGAGCAGCAGCAGTCCTACAGCAGCAGCCAGGCTGCAGGATTTCTGCCCTTTAATTCTCTGCTTTCTGCCCAGTGGGCTACCTGGCACGGAGTAAGTGTAAAGACAGGCTTTCCATTTGCTGTATACATGCATGCATGCATACATACATACGTATGTAGTAGTTTTGGTTTCTTAAAAAAAAAAAAAACTCAATTGTGTTATGTAACCCTGTTTTGTTGTAATCTCAGGTGTGGGATATGGAGCTACTTAACTGTGATCATCTCAGGCTCTAGCAGGGGTGTGATTTGTGCCAGCTGCAGATAGTTTAATTCTGGGGACTCTGAGAGGGAATAAATGCCAGGACCCCAAGAGGGCCACTGCAGCTGCCATTCTCCCTGCTGCTGCCCACTGCTGTTGCTGCATCGTCCTGCTGCTGCCTTTGCTGGTTTGCTGGATATCCTGACGATGAAGATTGGACTTGCTCCCAAAGAACTATGTCCCTAAACTGCAGGAAGTAGCAAAGAGACATACGCTGCCCCTTTCCCCTCTAACCTTCCTTTTCTCCTACCTAGTCTTGGGGGGTTGGAAGGTATTAGGGTGGTTAAGGATTGAAAGGGAGGTAGAAATATAAGAACCCAAATAAGATAGATTTTTAAAAGTATACATACATACATACATACATACATACATACTATTTATTTCTAGAGTGGCCAGAATGGATGGTGCTTGAATCTTTCCTATATGCTGCACATTAACCAAATGGCCGCTGTCCCGATTTATCTTTGATTTTTCTCAGCTTCAGCCTCAGCAAATTGGCATTACTGGGTGGCTTACTGGAAGATTTCATATGTTCCTCTTCACAGCTCCTTTACATCATGGAAGAGGATGACATTAAACAAATGATTCCGTGATTAAATGAGCAGCCTGCCCTCTGGGTTAGTGGGCTCTGTGTCTACCGACTTAACCAATGTCTGATTGGAAATGTTCAACAGAAATTGCATTTGTACTAAAAGTGCAGAGTCTTTCTTTCCTGATGTGGCTCCCTAAACTCACAGTGTAACATCTGTGATTAATCTCTATTGGGTGTGAGGGATGTGCTCAGGTGCACAGGGATGCTAGGGCGTGGGGCATCTTGGAGGAAGGAAGACCCCTCCACAGGCTGGGGTACGGACTCAATGAAAAGGGTTGTGGAAGAAAGCCAGCTGAGCGCCAACATCTGTCTCAGATGTCAGCAGGCTCCCAATGCCACCATGCCTTCCCCACCATCACAGACTGCAATAAGCCTTCCCTTGGAAGTGGCGTTCTGTCAGGCACTTTGTCTCAGCAGGGACAGAGTAACTGATACAATCACTCTAACCCTACTGAGCCCAGAAAATAAGCCAGTGCATGGAGAGGTGCCTCGATCAGGAGGGACCCACACAGCTAGCACAAAGTGATGGGTGCAGTGAACTGGAGGCCTACTGGTTTCCCACCACATGGCACTGTTTGTATTTTAATTGGCATTTCAAAAAGCAGAAGCTCTCTCTGATGGGGTATATAAAGGTCTATTGAAAGAGCATTAGAAGGAAAGTGGGAAAAACCAGGTCTTGACACAGAGAGAGAGAGACATTTGTTTCTTAGGAAATTGGAGATGGTTAAGATCAATGCCAGGACCATGGAGCCCACTTCGTTCAGTTTTCTTTCTTTCTTTCTTTCTTTCTTTCTTTCTTTCTTTCTTTCTTTCTTTCTTTCTTTCTTTTTATTAATTTATTCTTGTTACATCTCAATGGTTATCCCATCCCGTGTATCCTCCCATTCCTCCCTCCCTCCCTCCCATTTTCCCCTTATTCCCCTCCCCTATGACTGTTCCTGAGGAGGACTTCCTCCCCCTGTATATGCTCATAGGGTGTCAAGTCTCTTCTTGGTAACCTGCTATCCTTCCTCTGAGTGCCATTACAAAAGTTGGCTGCAGCCATTCAGTGCCCTTGGGCTTTTGTGCCCAAATTTCTTCGTGGGTTTGGTTGAAGATTCTTAAAACAGGTTCTCTTAAAGCCCAAGCTAGTCTCAGACTTAAAATGTATCAGGAGGGTGGCTGTGAGCTCTTGATTCTCCTGCCCCCACCTCCCGGGTGCTGGGGTTACAGGTGTATGCTGCCCCCACCTCCCAGGTGCTGGGGTTACAGGTGTATGCTGCCCCCACCTCCCGGGTGCTGGGGTTACAGGTGTATGCTGCCCCCACCTCCCGGGTGCTGGGGTTACAGGTGTATGCTGCCCCCACCTCCCGGGTGCTGGGGTTACAGGTGTATGCTGCCCCCACCTCCCGGGTGCTGGGGTTACAGGTGTATGCTGCCCCCACCTCCCAGGTGCTGGGGTTACAGGTGTATGCTGTCCCTACCTCCCGGGTGCTGGGGTTACAGGTGTATGCTGCCCCCACCTCCCGGGTGCTGGGGTTACAGGTGTATGCTGCCCCCACCTCCCAGGTGCTGGGGTTACAGGTGTATGCTGCCCCCACCTCCCAGGTGCTGGGGTTACAGGTGTATGCTGCCCCCACCTCCCAGGTGCTGGGGTTACAGGTGTATGCTGCCACATCTGGCCCCTACCTAGTATCTTTATCAGAGGAAGAGAGAGTTTGGAGCAAAAGCTTGCCTCCCATTCCAGCCCCTTAGCAAGGCTAGAGAGACAGTGTCATTGGAAATCTAAGATTGCTTGTAGATTAGCTCAGCTCTCAGACCTCTGGGAGAACTATTTTTGTTCAGCGGACAGGGGTTAATGCAGAAACACACAATGGATCAAAGTAAGGAGGCTAAGCCATCGAGGGGCGCTCAGCCACAAGTGGAATATCTATGTCACACCCTCTCCCTAAGGCTTGGGGAGCATCTCAGAAGTGGGATGGAAAGATTTTAAGAGCCAGAGGTCCGGGAAGACCACAGAGAATCAGTGTTTCCTGGCTGTGACAGGACTACTGAACAGGACCAAGCCACTCAATGGAGAGGGGAAGGGCTCATGAGCCCCACCCCAGGAGCTGTTGACAGCTGATGGCTACAGGAGGAGGGGGAGAGACAGTTTTCCTTAAGGGTGTAGCTCCTGGAAGGCTGCCCACGCTCCAGTGGATGGCCTTCTACACAGGAGCAGATGGGCAGCACAAATTGGAGTTGATGGGTTATTAAATTTAAATTTAAAAAAAGAAGACACACATTTGGGGATAGGGAGAGAGGGAGAGGGCAGATCTGAGAGGAGTTAGGGGAAGAAGAAGAGGAGGAGGAGGAAGAGGAGGAAGGAAGAAGAAGAAAGAAAGAAGAGGAAGAGGAAGGAAGAAGGAAAAAGAAGAAGAAGAAAGAAGGGGAAGAAAGAAACAGGGAGAGAGAGAGAGAGAGAGAGAGAGTCTCAAGACCATGCAGCAGGGTGGCAGGTAGGTGCTTAGCTTGAGCAACAGCCAGAAAGGAACTGGAGTTGACATCCTAGGCTCTGGCTCGCCAAAGCATCAGGACCATGCTTGCCCTAGGGTCCCTGCCTTGGGAGGGCCTCTCTACTAGTCTTGCATCTGGAATACTCTATTACCACAGGTACCCCTATGCAGCGGGCTGCCTTCCTGGGCCCATGTGTTGCATCCATCCAGGCCAAGGTCCTTCCTGTTCTCTTGCCTTTGAGCAGTCTTGCAGCTGCCCTGCTGTCTTTTCCATGTGCAGGGCCTGTACTCCTAGTGAGAAGTAGCCAGCTCTGCCCTCCAGGAGACCACCTGACCATGTGTGGAGACCTATGTGTGGCTGTCACGGCAGAGTGGGAGTGCTGCTAAACATCAGTTGTGCACGGGACAGCCCATGATCAGACGACCCTCAATGTCCACAGTACTGCTGAACTGAGAACTCCCAGTCTCAGCTCAGAGCCCCCCCCCCCCCAGCCACTTCCTCTTCCTCCTCAATCAGCCACTCAAATCCTTCTCTCACACCACTGACTGGCTGCCTTTCCCTTTTTATTGTCACCCCAAAAGGACAGCATCTGTTTGGTTGCTGCTTGGAACCTGTGCCTGAACTAAAAGATAGGACTATGACACGGGCCTCACTCAGGATCAGCTTCCCAGGTACACAGTGTGTATCACAGCAAACAGGTGCTGCTCAGCAAGTGTCGTTAAGGGAGTGGCTCAGCTTCTCAGAGGCCAGGATCAGAGAGCCACAGGAAACCCCACCCTCGGGTCTGGCCATACTGTGGGATACAGACTCAGCCTCTGTGGATGGCTGGCAAAGGTCCTCAGCCTCCTGAGCCTGAGTTTCTGCACCTCCACAGTGAAGCTGTTAACATTGGCCCTTTTCCTCAGGAGCTGCAGTGCAGAGCAAAATAACCCATGGGCCGACTCTGGCGAGCTTCTGCAAACACATGTGTCCTCAGCATCCTTGTCAGGATCTGCTGGGGCAGGCAATGTGGAGGAAAGAATGGGATGTGGGCTATACTACCCGGGAGAGATTAGGGATTAGTGCAGTTTGCAAGGCCAAAGCGGGCTGCATTTGGCTTGGCCAGCTCTTGCTCCAGCTGTGTCATGAATGGGATGACCCCTTTCCCAGTCCTATCAGAGGGCATGGAGTGAGGGTGGCAGATGGCACCCCTTGAATTACAAAAACAGGGGAGGATGTTGAAGTGCTCCCTCCATTGCAACAGATTCCGGCCATGAGAGGGAAGGGGCAGGGGCTGGCCAGAGAGGAAGCAGGGGCCTTTTCAACTGGCTCTTCTTGATGGTAGCCGGAGAGCTAGAATAATATTCTTTTACAGCTATAAGTAGCTTGGGGGGGAGGGGTCTCCATCTCACATAGAGAGAGAGTGACCCCCGAGTTTTCTGTGAAGCAATCTGAGACCTTGATTCTTCAAATAGTATTATTTCCTCTCTAACCCAGGTCAAGGCCCGTGACAAACCCTGCCATGTGACATCCTGACAGGCACCTCTGGTCTTCAGAAGACACCTGTAAACAGATACCATTACCTAGAAGGAATTCAGGGTTGGGCAGAGAACTCCCAGGCACTTCCTGGACCAGCCTATACATGTGAGCCTCTGACGCGGAGTGGGACAGTCTGTCTAACCTACTGGCCAGAAGCCACACACAGTCTCTCACTCTCACCAAACCTATCTTTCCTCCACCATGAAGCTCGAGAGATAGCAGGTTCTGCCTCACAATTATCCAAATATACAGACACACATGGGTATAGCTTCTCATCCCAGGCATGACACATCATAAATGGTTAATGAATACTTAGTATTGTGGCCAGAGTCGACTTTAGCACCAACTGCCCTCTGGGCTTTGAACCCCTAATGACAACCCCTGTACATGGATTTGTCCTTTGCTCTTGACATGGCACCTGACACCTGCAAGGGACGAGGTAAATAGTACTGGCTAGTGGTTAGAGACTGGCACCCTCAGGGACAGCCCCTTCTTAGTCAGCAGCATGTGACGCCATGGGATGCTGCCAGTAATGCGTGTGACTCTTTGTCACTAGTTTGGACTTTAATCCTAAGTGGACAAAGCAGCCCTCCTGTCCAATAGTGAAGTGGCCCGAGCATGTTTTTCCAGCCTTTCTCTGCAGAAAGAAGCCTTTCCCCAACCACACCACAGGCAATTTGCATTTAAATTGGTTTTTGCTCATTACAGAACTCTTGTAGGTCAGCTGGAGTTTTCATTCTCCAGAGTCGGTTTGGACTCTCCGTTTCCCACTTGCCGGTCCCTCATGCCACCTGCCTCTTCCTGACACCAAGATGAAGTCACAGAATCTGGGGACGGAGACTAGCTATCTTAAGAATGTTCCTGAAATCTCATCCATGCTTAAGTAAGCAAGGAGGAAGAGACCAAAGGATCCTGGATTTAGAACTCTGGTCTCATTTGCTCCAACACTGTCCACAGAGCACGCTGCTGAGTGCTGGGCATGCTGGAGTAAATGGGATACATCTGCTGCCCTCCAGGGGTTCCCTGTCTAGTAAAGGAGAAAAAACTAAGGCTTGAAATTAAAAAATCACATTATATTCAACTAAGTCTTGAAACAAACAAACAAACAAAATCACATTATATTCAAAGGACTAAATAAATGTGAGAATGAATTCCAGACAGACTATGGGCTTTCAGAAAGTGTCATGAACCACAGCAGTGTCCGTGGATGAACACACACACACACACACACACACACACACACACACACACACGTGCTAACATCTCTTCCAAGGCATTCCTAAGTATCTCCTAAGACAGACTCCTTTAAAGTCTCCACTTTACCACCCTTCCATGTCCAAGAAACTCTGACACAATGTGAACACACAGGTAAGCAGTGGAGATCCACAAGGCAAATATTTCCTGATAAGAAGCCAAATAGAAACTTATTAAAATGATCCTTGTATTCATATAATTTTTGTACTCATTAAAGACAAATTAAACTTGCATACAGATGGGGGAGGTGCAGTTGCTTTTCATTACACAAGAATTGAATCTTGGGTAAACAGATGCCCAAGGATGGAGAGTTAATTGATATTTTGATGTCACGATTTGGTGCTGAGAATGGCACTTTATATAAATATGAAGCACAAAAATGGCAAAAAAAAAAAAAAAAAAAAAAAAAAAAAGTGTTTAGGGCCATGTCCAGAATGTTGGGAATTCTGTCCTTATCCCAAGCCGAAATATATTGAACAAGTTTTTACAAAACTCAAGTCAGTAACTCAAATAGAATTTTTTTTTTTAAATCAAACACTGGGATTAAAAACGTGCACCACCATCCCAGCACTCGGGAGGCACAGGCAGGTGGATAGCTTTGAGTTTGAGGCCAGCTTGGTCTACAAAGCAAGTCTGCACAGAGAAACACTGTCTCGAAAAACTACACCTCCCCAGAAAAAAAAAAAAACAAAAACAAACAAACAAACAAAAATCAAACATTGACACAATTCAGTACTAACGCGATTCTTACACTCTGAGGGGATGACACAGGAAAATACTCCGTCTTTGTTCTCCGTAATTAAGTCAGAGCAGACAACTTTTTATGTGTAACAAGACCACTGAAATCCGTAACATTTGGTAGTCTGAAACCCAGGTGTTTCCGTCAGTGTTTGCGGGCTTTCGGTAGCATGAGGCATGCGCAGTTCAGAGGGCACGGGCTGTTAGGCATGCGCAGTTCAGAGGGCAGAGGGCTGTAATCAACACCAAGGCTAGAGACCCGCAGAGCTGAGCGTGCCAGGTGTGCTGCGTGGCAAGTGCTGCTACAAGCACCTTGGTTCCGTTATGTGTTAACACATCAATATTTGGTCACTGTGTATCCAGAAACCTTTTTACCGTAGCTGTATTTTTGTGACACCGCCCTGCCCCCATGCAATTACATGACCCCATATGGGGTCACAATCCCTAGTTTAAGAAGCCCAATTCTGAAGCAATGTGCCAGCAGCTTCCTGCTACTGTGCCTTGCCCTCGTGGACTTTATCCCCTCAGACTACGCTGAGGTAACTCCTCTCTCAAGCTGAAAAAAGAAAAAGAAAAGGGCAGGTCCAGTTCTCAGGTACTTTGAGACAGTATCCTACCATACAAACCACACACACATGGATATTGCACATGCATGTGACACTAGCTATATATACATGTATGTATCAGCATAAGTCAGCTTGTGTGATACTTTTCTGAAACTATATACCTGTAGCCTATAGGTTATCTTACACAATGTTTTAACCAACTCCGTGCGTGGAACCACAAAGTTTCAGGGTGTAGGATTCTCCACGGAAGCTTTTCAGTTTGGAACATTTCCAAGTGGGGATACTTGGATTAGCGGTGCCCAAGCTGTAATCCTCCTTTGCTCCTCACGGCAAGCCTTGAGAATAGTTCAATCATCACCGCAGTTCTATAGACGACGAAACGGAGGCATATTTCCATCACATCACTTGCCCAAGGCCATTGATAATGAAGAGCGCAGCTACTGCGGCATTGGTGGTACAGCGCTGAACATGGCTGCCTTCCGGGAAGAGAGCCAGACTTCCCAGTCGTGTACCTGTCTCCAGAGCCTGTGCCATTTGTCCTGCACGACACCACAACCAGTAAGGAGAAAGATACTCCTGTGTCTTCCTCCCCTTGTTCGTCTTCCCAGATGTAGCCAAGATCTGCTACGCTGATTGGCTATGGGTCAGTTTTGTGACCTGCAGAAGGAGACGGTCGGACTTGAAGGGTGACGAGGAGTCTGACGGATGACACGAGCAGAATGAATCACTAGGGAGGAATGTCAGTCCCCTAAAAAGCAACTAAACAGGGGGCCGTTGCTCTAATGACCCTCCAGTTGTACGTAGGTGCTCAGGAGCGAGGTGGCTGAGCAGGAGATAGGGCCACAGAGGTGTCTGAGCAGGTAAGGAACGCAACCTATAGGTCACTCTAGCTCCGCTGGAGGCCTCTCTGGACTGAGGGGAGCTGTGAGCAGGGAGACAGCATAATCAATAGACGTATTCAACAGGTGTCCTGGGCCCCACTGATTCACATAACAGTAGGGTGAAGAATGTTTGTCTGGAACCCACCAGTGTGCGTGCCTGGAAGCCACCGGTGTGCATGCCTGGAACCCACCAATGTGTGTACACCAGGGAGCTTTATCCACCCGGAGGGGGTGGCTCCGTGTGGCTTGCCTGTGTACCCACGCAGACACTGGGCTGCGGTGGTGGCACTTGGGGGTCACATGTGTGAAACATAATGGGACAGAGTAATGTGGTCTGGGTAATCTAGCAGTGTCAGGAGTGAAGGAGAGCAATGAGGCAGAGACGAGACCAAGGTTTCTCTCAGCTCTGCCAAGTTAGATATGGCATCTAACACTGGGGAATAGAAAACTTTTCTTTAGAGGGACAGAAAGAAAATATTTTAGGCCTTTCAAGCACCGTGGTTTCTTTGCCATTATATTGTTCATGCAGCCACAGGCAACGCCTAAATGCAGTGTGTCCTGATAAAACTTCAACATGTGGTAAAAGCCAGGTTTAGCCCTAGGGTGGACAGCAGATCCCTGAGCTGTGAGGTACCAACTGAGTGTGCCAGGTGAGAATTGCCCCCAGAACACACACCTTGCCAGGCACACGTGAGCTGTGCCTCTCTCCACGAAGGGTGCCCACCAGATCAGCAAAGTCCCATCTGAAATGCAGGCTGCTTTCACGTCCAGCCCCAGGACTGCACTGGCAGGATGGAGACCGTGTGTTGGGAATTTGGTCCTCCGTGTGGTGATGTCGCAGAGTGGTAGGACCTTTAAGAGGTGGGGCAGAGTCAGAGGTCATTTGGTTGTTGGGTGGTACCCTTAGAAAGGATTAAGGTGGATCTCAAGAGACCTGAGTCTGTTCTTGTAAGAGTGACATGTTATATAGAAAATCTTCTTCTGGCTTCCTGCTATGATGTCATGTGAACGGTCACTGCCACATGCTTTCCTGCCATGATGATGCCATCCACCATAAGATCTCACTGGAGCTGAGCTGATGCTATACCGTGTGTGTATGTGTGTGTGTGTGTGTGTGTGTGTGTGTGTGTGTGTGTGTGTGTCTATGTCTGTGTCTTGTGTGTGTGTGTCTGTGTCTGTGGGCGCCTTGCTTGAGATGCTGTAACTGCTGGCTAGCTGGCCCAGAAGCTTCTGTCCATTAATTGTTCTTCACCTCCCTGTGGAGGCGTCCTGGGATTGCAGACACTTGTGCTACCATGCTATGTCCTTTCTTACCTGGGTTCTGGTGCTCTAAATGCAGATTGTCAGATTGGTGCAGTATGCTGGCCAATTTTTATGTCAACCTGTCACAGGCTAGAGACATCTGAGAATAATGACCCTCAATTAAGAAAACGCCTCTATAAGTTCTGGCTGCAGGCAAGCCTATAGAGCATTTTCTTAATTAGTAAATCATGGGGGAGGCCCCAACCCATGGTTGGTGGTGCCATCCATCCTTGGGCGGGTGGTCCTGGGTTCAATAAGAAAGCAGGCTGAGCAAGCCATGTGGAGCAAGCCTGTAAGCAGCATTCCTCCACGGCCTCTGCATCAGCTCCTGCCTCCAGGTTCCCACCCTGCTTGAGTTCGTGTGCTGACTCTCTAGGGAGGTCTGAAGCTCAGAAGGGTTCAGACGTTGACTCTAGACTATGCCTTGAGGAAAGAAAAGAGCTCAACACTGCCTGTTAAACATCTTCCCAGGATCTTCTCCTTTTGCTCCCCGCTAGCCAGGGCATCATCTAACTAAGAGACTTCACAGATTTCTGCGAACACTCCCCCACTATGGTGTTTGTAATTTCTTACAAAGGAAGCTCTGATCATTGAAGTGTCTTCCCCAGTTTTGCACAGCTTTTGAGGGGGCAGAGGAGCTTGGAGCCAAGGTCTTATATTGTAAAACCAACCCTTTTCCTCCTTTGTCTGAGGTCTCAATCCACAGCAAAGAACACAAACAGCACTAGAATTGCATGCAAGGTCCTTCAAAATCAAATTATGTTTTGTTTTGTTTTGGTTTTTTTTTAGTCTCTTCATTGGCAGGTATTCATCAAGTAATCAAAAGACAAATACCTCGCTGAGCAGAGCATGCCAGCCACAGCCAGTGACATCATAAGGAACAGGTTGTGCCAAATCGAAATTTAATTTCCTCCAACAAAGTGGGAGGTTGGGAGATAAGGCTAAAGCCACTGACGTCCCTGACACTGAAGGACACGTCAGAGATCAGCTTCACAGGAAGAACTGTGTGTAGAAAGGGTGACAGGTGACACAATACAGTCACACAGATGCGCACACAAGGACACTTGTTGATGCACAGGCACAGTAAGACACACAGAGAAAATCAAAACACTAAAAACATATGCACACAGACTCAAATACTACCTATACCCCAAAACACAGGTACAGACTCACAGATACACAGACCTACAGAGAACGTGCATGCATAGTCATGTGTGCAGATACACACACACACACACACACACACACACACACACCATAGACACAAAGGCATACAAATATTCATAGAAATACACACACACACACACACACACCATAGACACAAAGGCATACAAATATTCATAGAAATACACACACACACACACACACACACCATAGACACAAAGGCATACAAATATTCATAGAAATACACACACACACACACACACACACACACACACACACACACACACACACACCTGGCTCCCTGTCATGTGCAGATATACCTGGAGATACACACACACACTAACATATCCTCAGCAAGAAGCAGGCTTACCCACCGCCCCTTGCTGCCAGTGGGCACAGAGTCTACTCCTCACCTCTCCTGTGCACACAAAAATTGTATCCTAACTGGAGACTTGGCGGGGGGAGGCGGGGGGGTTGGAGGTGGGAGGAGGGGGCACGTGATTTCCTCTAGGCACCCTGAGACTTCTTGATCCTGCCTGGCCACTGGTGGAACAGCCTTGGCAGAGGTGTGTGGGGAGGAAGGTTGAAGATTGTGGAGTCAAGCTGACCTGGGTTCCAGCTGAGTCTATGCTACACACCAGCTGTGGGGCCCAGGCAGGTCTCTCTCAACTGCCCTCACCTTGCAGCTGAGTTCTTTTTTCTAGAACGAACCCTTCCGTTTGTGATGAGCCCTGTGCACTAGAAGCCTTGAGGGCAAGGGATTGTCTGTGTTACCTTTCTTTAGGGACATTGCCTGGCTGGGAACTTTTTTTTTTTTTTACCAAGAAAAGGAACAATGAAAGCCTAACCACGCCAAGTTCGGTCTCGATGTCAATGTACCTGGTACCTCATTTCATCCTTCCCATACCATAAACAGGACATGTTTGAAGATGAATGGTGGCATCCAAAGAAGTCAAAGATTGCCCCAGTTTACCAGCTTCCTGGGGCAGTCAAACCTAGGCCTCTGGTTGACGAATCCCCACTCAGGGCATGGCCGCTTTGGGCTCCATGACTTCCATGTGCTGGTTGTTTCTTGTCAACTTGGCACAAAACCAAGACACACCAAGGTAGAGGGAATCTCAGTGGATTCCCTTCCTTTAGATTGGCCTGCTACTTGACGGCCAGTTGATGTGGGATAGCCAAGCCCGCTGTGGGCAGTACCATCCTGAGGCAGGTGAGCCTGGGCATAGGAGAGCTAGCTGGGTGTAAGGTGGTTGCCGTGCATTCCATGGTCTCTGCTTCAGCTCCTGCCTTGAGGCCCTGCCCTGGCTTCTCTCCCGGATGCACTGCACCCTGTAGGCTGAAATTAACCCTTTTCTTGCTTTTGGCCGTGATGTCTGTCACAGGAGCGTAAACGAGGACATCCCACAAGGTAAGTACTTCCTTAAGTGACACAGCTCAGTGAACAACATCTAAGCTGGCTGCCTTGTCCAGGTGGGCAAGACTTCCTTCTTCTGAAGAAATGCTGTGTGATCGTCCTGGAGTTCCACTGGGGCTCTGTTTCACAATCCACAAGCTCCTCAGTCAGCTCCCTCACAGCTGGTAAAACACATATATGATAAACAGCATATGCGTTATATGCTCTTATATATAACATATTGCAGATTGTGAGAGATTACACAATTTGTATATTGAAATATCCTCTATATCCTATCTACCCACCTACCTACCTACCTATCATCTATCTATCTATTTATCTATCATCTATCAATTTATCTATCATCTATCTATCAATCAATTTATCATCTATCTGTGGCACATATATAAATATACATGTATATGCTGACATATATGTGGAAGATATCTATCTATATGCATGTACACACACACACACACACACACACACACACACACGGCGGATTTCTTTCTCTATTCATATATATGCTGACTTTTTTCCATCTGAGGCCCATTCTGCCTCACATGCTTTTTTTTTTTTCTGGTTGTATAAACCATACAGCCCCACCCAGAGTCAGTCAGTTCTGTTTTTTCTTTTGTTGCAGTACAGTCCCTGGTTTTGAAACTCAGCCAAACTGTAGGCCACTTGAGCTGTTTTGCATAACAGCTGCACCTGACAGGAAGCAGGGCTCAGGGCTGCTGAAGCCCTCTGCAGATCCCACAAGGTGGCCTAGGCTGGCATCTTTGTTCCTGCCTGCTTCAGACCTGACAGGGAGCTAGAGAGGGTCTGTCTCTGCCTGAGGCGTACAGAGCACGCAGGGCACAGTCCGTCCTCACAATGGAAAATGAAAATGTCTAAATATAGTGGCCAACTGGTAAGCAGGGGCGAGGGCAGGCAACTGTGAGTCACGGACATGAGGGAGGATGGGCTATGCGCTTGCATGTGGCCTCTCCAGTCTTTGGAGCTGAGGAGAGGCAACATCATTTCTGATGGTCCGAACTCAAAGGTGAAGCCAGTGGCTTTGGGGGACTTTTCTCTTGTACTGTTCCTTTTATTTTCAAGTGAGTGCACTCTGGAAATGGCCCTGTGCGCACAGAGTAAATAGAAAGGGGGAAGTGTAGTAGCACAACCGTCCATTTTCCTTACCCTTGCCATTTCAAACCCACACCCTGCTAGCAGCGTGGGCCTGAAATCCCATATTAGCAATCATAGCACTGGACTTGCTGTTCTTTGGGGGCTGTTCTTAGGTTACTTACATGGAGTAAGACAGGACGGGACAGGTGTTCACTATATAAAGATGAGAGCTTCTGTCTCACAATGGCATTCCGGGGAACACCTGACTCTCCATTTCAGAGAGTGCTGAAGGGACATCACAGGGACAGGAAGTATAGGAGGTCACACATGGTCACCTGTGTGTTCTGAGGGATTTGGCCACATCTCCTTGTAGTCTCTGAAGCCTTTTCAATCCTCTTGAAACACTGCCAGGCCACTCTTCTCACTTAGGTGACAGCTAAAGGTCACCTCAGGTGCCAGTGGGGTTATACTGGGGGACCCTGAAAACACACAAGGTTTGTGTCTATGAAATGTTTGTCCATGTCCTGAAGACTTAGAAATACAAGCAAGACTGGTGAGAGGACCAAAATGCCCACAGCTAAGGGTGGCAGGGCAGGAGAAAGGAGCTCTGTCCTCCACAGGGCCCTGAGCTAGGCTGCCTGTGTGCTAGGAACACTGTGCACTGATTGCTTTAATTGTTCACTTCCCATAGCAATTATTGGAAAGCTGGAAAGCCTTGGACCTTTGAGGCTGCCACCTTCCTCGACTCCTTTCTTCCCTCCCTCTCCCACCTGTGTGTGTGTGTGTGCTTGTGTGTGTACATGTGTGTGCACACGTGTGCAGAGGCCCTTATTAAGCACCCTCCTCCCCTGCTCTCCATCTTCGTTTCTGAAACAGCCTCACCGAACCTGAAGCTCACCAGCTTGCTGGACTAGCTGGCCACTGAGCCTCTGGGATCAGCCTGTCCTCCTCCTCCCCAACACAGGAATTACAGGCATGCATTGCACTCCCAGTGTGGGCTTTTGTTCTCTAGAACCTTCTGCCGAGGTTGAGAAATACAAACTTCACAGGCCCCTGACTCCAGAACGGACTCTGTGTTTTCTGCTATGTCTGCCATCTCTTGGGATGGCCTTCTGATAACTGATAACTGTTCTTGTGACCCTCTTGGACTCCCAGCTTTTCCTCCCCGGCTTCTACCTCATCACCTCATGCAGGCCTCCCTCCTCTGTTTGCCTGAGGGTACAGCTGGCTCTTTCTCCCCATGACTCTTTCTCCAGCCCATCCTCTACTGTGGCCCAGAGATAACCTTCCAGAACTTGATGCTGCTGTATCACCTCATACCTGAAAATCCTCCCAGGCGTCTACATTCCTTAAAGATAAAGCCCAAATGCCTCAGTGCGACACCAGGACACATGGTCACCTGATTGCTCCTCACTTCTCCAACTTGATACTCAGCTATGCTGGGGACACAACCTGTGTCTCCTTCCAACAGACACACCGAGTCACAACTCCCGAGTTGGAGTTGCTCAGACCCTCACACCTCTGCGTCCACGGGGTGGCTCCCCGATGCATGGGGACCTTATCCACTTAGCTCTAGCCTTACTCCAGGTTCAGCACCTGGGCCTCAATGGTGTGCCTTCTCCAGCCCCACATCCTGCCCGGTGTCACTGATCACACTGCTTGTACACCTGCCCCTACATCCAAGGCTGAGGTGCCTGAGGACTGACAGCAAGTATCTTTTAGTAGGTGTTTTCATTAGCACATAATGGTTGTACAGAATAATGATTTTTGTTATGACAGCTTCAGAAATCTATGTATTTCAATCATATTCATCCTCTGCCCCTTTACTAATATACTTAACACTAGAACAGGGATTGCCCTGAAGAAGAGGAAAGTCCTGAGCAACACTGGACCGAACACAGAGGCCTCCTCAGGCCCAGTGTTCTGCATCCTCAGCTTTCCTGCTTTATCACTTCTTTATATCCAAGAGCCTGTTCTCAATGGCAGAAAGCCAAAGGAATGGAACACTGGAACCTCCACGTGATTGGGGGTATCTGTTAATTTCCCAGTCTCCCTTGGTGGAGAAGGGTGCTTGATAAAACAAAAGTGGGGGCCTGGAGAGATGGCTCAGCACTTACGATCACCGGCTGCTCTTGTAGAGGACCTTGGTTCCCAGCATTCACACAGTAGCTTCCAACCACCAGGAACTCCAGTCCCAGGGTACCAGATGCCCTCTTCTGGCCTCTTTGGGCACTTGCTAGGGATGCTCATGGTACACAGATATACGTGCAAACAAACACATACTCAAAAAAAAAAAAATTTTTTTTTTTAAATGTGAGTGGAAGTCATTGGGAGAAGCTTCTAGTAAATGCTTCTCAAAAGTGCTGACTCATCTGAGAGGTAGCCCATTGTACATGTCACCATTCCTGGGGCTTAGAATGTGGGCATGATAGCTGGTGCTGCAGCATTTTTTTTTAAACCACGTGATGGCATTGACGTTGGAAGACTTGTTCCAAGGACAGCAGAGAAGGATCCTTGGCTTCTTGGAGGAAGCGATTAGGAAGCCACCACTTCAGCCCTTGACCGTTTGCACCAGGACTCCTTTCGTGTAAAAGAAACACAAATTCTTGTCTGGTTTATGCCACTGTCATGTGGAAACTGGCAATGGCCCTGAGTACATGGGCAGGGCCTTTCCACACCAATCATTAAATAAGAAAATGCCCACAAACATGCCTGCATGCCAATCTGATGGAGGCAGTTCCTCACCCTGGAATCCCTCTTCCTCTGTGTCTCTAGTTTGTGTTGAGTTGTCAAAGACCAACTAGCATATATTATGCGTCCATATGAACAGGAGGGTCACAATCTCCAGAACCAATTTTTTTCTGCCCCTGCCTCACAGGGAGGTGATCAGACAAGCTGACCAGGTCTACAGGTACGAGGTGAGGCCGCCTCACACCCCAGCCTTTGGGGCTGGAGTTCTGAGTTCCAGTTTGGGAGAAATGTCGTCAGCTTCTCATGGCAGTGACAGTGAGACCTGCAGGTCAGGTCTGCTCCTGTTGTCACACAGTCCACTGGTAGCCAGCAGCCAGAGGATTTTACTGCAAGGAAACAAGACAGGTGGCCCGTCGGCTGTCTCTGCCTAGCCCATGTCACCCTGTTCAGTGCCATCTGGCCTGCAGCTCCTTGACTCTCTAACTGTCTGTCCTCAAGGACCCTCTTAAAGGGACAGATCACTGGGTGGTGTCATTCAATATATTCTCAGTCTGATAATGTATTTACCAGGGCAAGGCTCACAAAAACACCAGCACAATAGGGCCATAGCGATTCTGAGAGCCTGGAGGACCCGACCCATCACCCCTTTGGGGCTCCCCCTTTCCTGAAATGCTGATTCCCCTGTGGGCCTCAGAGCACACAGAAGCTGGCCTTATCTGCTTTGCAATTTTCCTTTTGCCCCCGGGAGAGACTGGAAATACACTCTTTCTAGGAGCTGATGGGAAATTAACCCACATTAGCACAACACTGGATGATGCCAAAACTGGGGACAGGAAGGTCCGTTTCAAAAGGGAGAAATAAATGTTCTTTGTAACCAGGCCAAGGCTAACATGCCTGCTCCCTATTGGTCCAGATCTGTGCCAGCCTCCCACTGCATCCGTAGGTGTGCTGAAAGCAGGCTGGAGACTTTTATAGAGACTGTCGCCATGGCACTGGGTGCTGTATTCTGCACCATCAAAATGCCAAGGGTAGGAATGATAAGCACAGGCCTTTCAATGCGCAGGCAATTCTGGGCACTTCTGCGTGTGTCTGCCTCTGCATTCAACGTCAGCAGTAATACGATCACCCGGGAAAGCTAGCTTCTCTGCAGCTCACAGGGACAGACAGCCTGGCCAGCGCTGGCCTGTGATCCAGTTTCCCTCACAACAGCCTTGCTGCACTGTAAGCCCCATTTTGTCCGTTCAGGGATTAGGAGTGTGCAGTTTGTCCATGTGCATGCAGAGTCTGGAATGGAAGGTGTGGGATTCTAAGGCAAATTAATGAAAGATCTATTCCTGGAAGCTGGGAGTGAGCTGGGGGAGACAGGAGGAGGCGGCAGGACATCTGGGACTAGCCACAGAGAAACTCTATGGCCTGCTGTCAGCTTACAACACACAGAGCACAGGAGGGAAATGGCAGAGTCCAGCAAGACTGCAGTGTGGAGGGCCTAGGCCTGGGACGGGCCAGGCTGAGCAGAGCGGTGGCATCTGTTCTGGGTTCAGAGGTTTATGCTGGCAAGGTTTTCTCTTTCTTATGCTTACACCTGCCAAATGGGCTGGGCTGGGCTCCAGGCTGAGATCAAGTTTGGGTCTCTTTCATATGCTGTTCATCTCAATTGGGCCAAGGGACTCGCCCCCTCATTGCATCACTGTGACAAAACGCCCAAGGCAAGCAACTGTAAAAAGAAACGTTTATTTTGGCTTATGGTTTTAGAAGCTACGGTCCAGGGTTGCTTGATCTTATTGTCTGTGGCCTGTGGGGGACAGCTCAGTATATCATGGTGACCACAGCACATGGAAGAAGATACTAGGGTGCCTCAGAAGAAATGGGAAGAATACACACACACACACACACACACACACACACACACACAGAAAGAGAGAGAGAGAAGGGACCAATATCCCAATATCCCCTGGGAGAGCTTGCCCCTAATTTCTTAACTAGATCTTCTAGATCTAGATCTTCTAAGAGTCCCACAAATTGCAGAGAGACCAGCAGCTGGAGACCAAATCTTCAATACAGGAACCTTGGGTGTGTGTCGAGGGGGTGGGGTGGGGTGCGGGGGTGAGGGACGGGGGGGGGGGGTGGAGAGCATGATGGAGTGTAAGCTCCAAACCAGGAGTGTAATGTCCAAACCAGGGCTAATGGGCTGGCTCAGTGGGTAAAGGTGCTTGCTGCCAACCCTGATGGTCTGATTTCTATCCTTGGAGCCCACATGTTGAAAGGAAAGAACTGACTCCTATAAGTTGTCCTCTGACCTCCACAGATGCACTGTCACACACACACACACACACACACACACACACACACACACACACACACACACCATCCAATCAATAAATTCAGTTTAAAAAAACAAAAAACAAACCATACAGCTGGGCCTGTAGCTCAGTCTGCCTAGTACATGCAAGGCCCTAGGTTCAATCCCCAGCACCATCAGAAGAAAAAGAAATCCAAACCATAATACTCACTATAGATGGAAGTTACATGGATGACCATGATGAGCTCCACAGCAGTGCCATAGGTGATAAATTCATTGACCAAGACACAAGTCCCAACAAGGTGTTTGAGTACACAATCCAGTATGAGAGAATGGAGAACTTGAAAAAAAAATTCCAACCCATCACATTTCCCAGAGAAAACAAAATATTAACACAAAAGAGGAAGAAACACAGGTAGAAACCAACCTGTGTTCCACCCCCAGAGTTTGGTACAGTGTTCATTTGTGCAAGCTGAAGAGGCTTGTGTATACTGGAGGGGTAGGTTTGTTTTGGGATTGCTTAGTGCACTGGAGTCAGGACTGGAAGTGGACAAGCTCTGCTGGAGACATCAGGATTCTTCTTAGAATGTCATGGGCAGGGCTGTGCGTGGTGGCGCACGCCTTTAATCCCAGTACTCGGGAGGCAGAGGCAGGCCACTGTGAGTTCGAGCCCAGCCTGGTCTACAAAGCAAGTCCAGGACAGCCAGGACTAACACAGAGAAACCCTGTCTTGAAAAACAGAGAGAGAGAGAGAGAGAGAGAGAGAGAGAGAGAGAGAGAGAGAGAGAGAGAGAGAGAGAGAGAGAGAGAGAGAGTTTCATGAGCACATTCAGGGAAATGGCAGATTTGGAGGGCACAGCCTTACTCTGGGTTCTGACACACTCAGAGCCCTGAAGCCACTCACATGTGAATAGCGTGTACGGAAGATGGAGTCACATGATTTCCTTGGCAGCAGTTGTTACAGGCCCTGTTCACTGGGGTCCCAAACCTGACCCCATGGGCACAAGATCAGGGGATTTGGCTTGGTTTCTAGAGTGTAGGGCGTCACCCCTACTAGAGAAGGCTGAGTGACTGAAGAGACGGCTCCATGGTTAAAAAGAACATTTGCTGCATGAATATGAGGGACCTCAGGTCACCATCCAAATGGGGAAAAAAGGCTGGGCGTGGCTGTGTGCCTATAACACCAGCATTGTGCAGGGCAGAGACAGGAGAATCAGCCGGGTGCCATCTGCCAGCCTAACTCTGGGTTCAGTGATAGACCCATACTCAAAGGAATAAGGCCATGGTGACAGGGCAGGACACATGATGCCCTCCTCTGATATACCCATTCATGGCATGGTGTGTGTATCTCTGACACATGTGCTCACGTGTGCGCATGCGTGCACACACACACACACACACACACACACACACACACACACACCACAGCAGATTCACAGTGGGCGCTCCACGTACTTCAGTGCCCACACTTGGTTGCCTTGGTAGCAGCATATGTGCCCATCATTTGCAGTTCTCACTGAATAATGGCCGTGTTTTGAGCATGCCCAGTGGAGAAGCTGACAGAGCTAGGATTCACACGGAAGACAAAATGTCCACTAGTCCCTGCACTTTGACAAAGGGTAGCAACAGGCAATGTGTCCAGCAAGCTTACAGGGAAGGGCAAGGAACGCAACTTCCTGTCTACTGAGAAGCTGGATGGAATAGGAGATTAAGTTCCAGAAGCCAGAGCCAGGTGCTGGGAGGGTGCCTTCCATTTTGAGAACACAGCTGAGTTGGCCACACGCCACACACTGCCTTGTCATCAGGCACACCTGGCTTCTCAGTAGCTCTCTCCTTGGATGGCCCTGGGCCAGCACTTCCAAGTCTCTGGGTCAGAATTTTGATCACATAAAATGCTAAATAAGGGATGATGGGGGACAAAGGCACTCTAGTGAAGTCTGCTGTCAGAGCCAAGGAGAGAACAAGTCCTGTGAGGGAGATGTGTAAGCCACCGCTCATGTCAATAACACACTTAGTCTAGTGGTTCTCAGCCTTCCTCATGCTGTGACCCTTTAATACAGTTCCTCATGGTGTGATGACCCCAGACCATAAAATTGGTTTTGTTGCTACTTCATAACTGTAAATTTTCTGATATGCATCATAATGTAAATATTTAGTTTTCCCATGGTCTTGGGAGACCCCTGTGAAAGGGTCATTCAACCCCCAAATGGGTCACAACACACAGGTTGAGAACCACTGGCCTAGAGCTGCCTCAGTTCCCTCCATGGATGGGATGGAGGTGAGGTGGAGGAAGGGAGGGAAAGAGGGAAGGGGAAGGGAAGGAGGGAGGGAGGGAGGGAAGGAAGGAAAGCTGGAGGGAGGGAAGGAGAGAAGGAGGAGGGAAGGGGGAAGGAAGGAAGGAGGAGGAGGGAAAGAGGGTGGGAGGAAAGAAGAAAGGATTCAGGTTTCCAAGCCTAAGCCCTCTCCTCTTAGAGCGGGTGACCTTTCAAGTACAGAGCAAATTGGGGGTTCTCACCCCTCACTCTCTGTGTAGAAGCTGCCTTAATAAATTGCTTCCTGTGATTTGTGAAACCTTGGACAAGTTACTTCATCTCTCTCTGCCTCAGTTTCCTCATCTGAAAAATGAAGGCAACAGTGATATTCTGGCGTGATATGCCCACGTAAATGCAAAGCACTGCTATGACACTGTAAAAAGACCACTTTGCAAACTAGAGCCTTGCTATTTCATTTTATTCTTTTAAGTCATACAGTGCATTTCTTTAAACAAATGTGACTTCAAAGCTTTCCTGGGCAGCAACGACAAATGGTTACCCGGGCTACAGAACAAGACAATCTCAAAAAAAAAAAAAAAAAAAAAAGTTTCGGCATTATCAATGCTTGGTGTGTGAATTCATTTTCACTTAGCTTTCTCCTCCTGAGGTAAGTCTGAGGACTGTTAATGGGCCTCACAGTTACAGGTTGCTCTGAGGCATATTGGAAGGGGAGGTGGTGAGGTGGTGAGGTGGTGAGGAGGTGCCGGGAAAGAGGAAGAGAAAGAATTCCCAGGGAGCAATGTTGAAGCAATAAATGCAGACCGTAGGATTCACGGCAAGGTCAGCCTGTCAGGTCAGCCAGCATCCGGAGGGTGACAGAGTTGAACACGTGAAAGGATAAGCAACTTGTGAACTGCCATTTTCCTCCTGAAAGCTTGCTGATGAGGGGGTTCTAAGCCTCTAACCCAAATTCTCTTTTATGGTCAGTGCTTCCCTGGCCCTGATCTGAGACGGCGCCATTAACGAGGGCCAAAAAACCTCCTTAGCCTGGGAGGGTGAAGCTGAGATAGGACAAGTCCCCAGGTCCTCGGTGGTGGCTGCCTTCCAGCTCCTCTGAGGAGCTAGCGGCTCAGGTTTCCGGCTCAGGGCATGACTAGCTGGGGCCTCTCCAAGCAGATCTGGTTGCACTCCTGAGTGGCCGCCAGCCAGCCAGGGGCTCATGAGGAGGTCAGGCCTGGGCTCTCTCCTGGCTGTCACTCGCCCAGCCCCATGTGAAGCAGATTCCAGGGGAACCCTGGATTCGCCAGTGTTTCTTGTCATTTTGTTTTGCTTTTATTTCTCCTCTGTGACTTGAGCAAATCACCGAGCCTCTTCTGAACCTCCAGCTCCCTGTTAGTGTGTGGAACAGTTAAGACACTGAAGGGCAGAGGGAGCTTAGTCACAGTGGCTTGCTTGTATTAAGGGCCTTGTAAACACTGGCTACTTTGAGAACCATCCCCATTCCTGCTGGTCAAGGTGTGTGTCCCTCAGGGATGGAGTTCCCTGTTAGTTGGAAAAGGCTGTCTTTGTCAGTCCTGATGGAATAGAGAAATGGTGTGCTGTCCATTCAGTTTTTAAAGACTTGGGCACGGGGTCCAGGTTAGTGATGTTTTTTTAAAGGTCACTGGCTGGTGGCAATGCTGAGCAGAACTCAGACCTTTGAGTCCTCATCCCCTTTGCTCATTGCTCTATCCAGTGTACGAACGTCTTCACATATACCTGGCCCTGTTGTACCGGGGGCCACGCCCATATGCAGAGAATCGCTTCTTGCAGCTACGTTCATTTGTCTTCATCCTACTCTCCTGAAGTGCATTGTGGGAAACTCCTCTCAGCTCCAGGAAGCTGTGCCAATTAGCACGCTTCTTGCTTGCTAATTTCAAAAACAAATCATCATGGCGTCCTTTCCGAATATTTAATTGGTCCCTAAACTTCAGCCCTAAGCCTCAGCCATGGCTGCTCTCCTCCAATTCAAAAGAAAACAGAAGAAAATCTGTGTGTGTGTGTGTGTATGTGTGTGTGTGTGTGTGTGTGTGTGTGTGTGTGTGTATTGTGTCCATACAAGTGTGTGCACCTGAAAATCAAGGTTAGTATATATGGACTAGGCCCTTTCTTCTCTTGAGGAAGAGGAGAGAAAGAGCCGGCCTTAAGAGAGTATGGCCCAGACAAAGCTTGGGCTAAATCATGCAGACCACTTGCACTGTTAGAATTATTTTTCATAAATGTGGATTGCAATTCGGCCCAAACCTGCTTTGCCTAAAGATAAACAACATGCTGGGGTCAGGGAGTCTCTGGACCAGAAAGACTGGATGGAGTTCAGAGGCCAGCTCTGCCTGTGCACTACTTCTGAGACCTTGAACATCTCCAGGTCTCTGCCCTCTCATTTGGGATGGTAGAGCTCACCAAGGCTGCGTGTCGGATATGAAGTGATTGACGGTCCCTGCCTGACCTTGCACCAGTTACTGTGAGATGACTTCCCTCCGGTGGCATTTAAGGAAGGACCAGTCCCGCTGTGTTTTCAGCTTTGTGTGACCATAACAAGGTGCCCGAGAGAATCAGCAAAGGTTTGTGTTGGCCAGCATGGTGATGGGAAAACCTAAGGAACTGTAAGAAATGGGCTCTCAGAAGGATTGCAGAGCTGGCGGGAGATGCCAGGTCGATAGTAATTAAAAGACAAGGCCAGCGGTTGTCTTTGTTTGCTTTCTATTGTTGTGGTGAGACACCATAACCAAAACAACTTGGGGAGAGAGGAGGGTTTGTTTCAGCTTATAGTCCATGGTCAGGGGAAGCCAAGGCAGGGGCTCAAGGCTGACATATGGAGTCAGGAACTGAAGCTGGGGCCATAGTGGGGTGCTGCTTGCTCCTCAGGATGCTTTCTTGTATAACCCAGGGCTGCCTGCTGGCAGCGGGTAGGACTGCCCCCAGTGGGCAGTCAGGAAGATGCCCCCACAGACTTGCCTAGGAGTGATTTGATAGAGAGACATTTTCTCACTTGAGACTCTTCTTCCCATCTGACTTGCTGTGTCAAGTTGACAACCTAACCAGGATGATGGTAGACCCACAATGAGTGGGGATTGGTCCATGATGAAGCTCCTGCGAGCTGCCTGGAGGAGGCTGTGCTGGTGGTTACCACAGATGTCTCCTCCATCCCCTGAAGCTGCAGGACAGCCCTGCAGCTAGCGAAGGAGCAGGTCCCCAGGCCTAGGGGAGAAGCCATGATGGGCCCTTGGCATGGCAGCGGCAGAGGCTCTCACGGGGCACTGAGCCCACCTGGCTATGCCAACATACCAACCGGTTCAGTGGTTTGAGCCCCTTCATCTCACTTTCCTGCTTCGATAGGAAATTTTTGGAACGGATGACTTTATTCAAACTGAGGGTTTGGGCACCAGATTGTAAGCTGAAGACAGAACATAACCTCTCCAAGGTATGGTTGAGGAGAAGGTTTATATTGTAGCTACGAGGGGGAGAAGGGACAGGGGCATTGGGAAGAGTCCAGAGCGGGGAGAGAAAATAGTAGATTGAACATGGCCAGCAGACTGGACCTGGGCTATGAGACTGGGGGTGGTGAGAGAGAAGGTGACCATGAGAGAGGGGCAAGAGAGAGAAAGAAAGCCAAGAAAGGAAGACAAGAGAGACAGATAGCCAGAATGGCAGGGTTGTGTGGGAAAGAGAAGCCGGGGTGGGGGTGGGGGGCAGGAAGCCCATGATCTGGAGAAGTTTAGGGTACGGGGTGAGCTGAGAAGAGCTGCAGGTACCAAGTATGCCTGGAGGCCAGTGTGTGCCTTAGTATGCCAATAGGCACTACAGACAACCATGTATCCTTCTGCCAGTGATGAGGAAACAGTAGGAGGGAATCGGCCCCAGAATTTGGGGGGTGGGGCGGAGGGAGAACTGAAGTTTCTTTTAGACCTGACCGTCTTGTCCTAAATCCTCATCTTCGTATCTGCTTCTGTAGAGGTATAAAATAAAATGTTGTCTGCTGTAAAAATGAGACACTGAGAGGCCAGAGAGATCGCTCAATGGTTAGAGCCCTTGCTGCTCTTGCAGAGGACCTGGGTTCAATTCCCAGCACCCACATCGGTGGCTCCCAACCTGCCCGAACTCCAGTTTTATGGAATCTGAAACTTTCTTCTGGCCTCCAAGGACACCTGCAGCCATGAGGTGCATGCATACACAGGCACACGTCACACAAATAATAAACAAATATTTTAAAGTGCGGTACAGAGCTGTCACTCAATAGCTGGCTTGCTGCTATTGTACTGTTGATGACAGCGCAGAAGCCGTCCCTCCTACTGAGTGATAGCTCCCTATGGCCCCATTTCCTGCTCTGCACTCTGCCCACTCTGTGCTCTGCTCGCTCTGCTCCAGCTCTGTCATCTTCTTCTTATCAGTTCTTTTGTGTTTTTAGGGCCAGCATTAAGTAAGGTGACAAGATGACAAAATTACCTCCATGGACATCCTCCATCAGGAGATTAGTGGGAGGGTTGTACACACAGTGTGGGCGTACTAAGTGGAAGATGTCCCGTCCCGAGTGGGATGGAATGAGGTCCCACCTGATACTTAGAGTGACATCTGATTTTAAACCTAGGAATTGTTTGTTTCTGGAATTTTCCACTTGCTATTTTTGGACTGTGGTTGACCGTGGGTAAGTGGAACACTAGGAAAGTAAAGCAGGAGGAGACAGGGAAGCAACTATGACAAGAATCATCACGTTGAGCACCAAAGGCCCCTCCAGGGACCTCTTGTGTGAATTCACTTGAAAGAGTAGATGGCAGAGGAGGTTTAAACTAAGTCTACCTGACTCTAAGCCCATAGCATCCTATACAGCCACACATCTACCCTGCTGGCTTCAGATGTCTGCTGCTGATCCCCAGGGCTCCCACAGAGCTGCTCATGGAGGGCAACTGAGGACTTCTGGGACAATCCCAGGTTGCGGGGGGGGGGGGGGGGGAAGCTCGGATTCTGTATTTGTGGCTGGATCTGCCGCTCTAGCAAAGACAAAGTGGGTCAAGTACTCTAGTCGTGAGTGCTCTCGCTAGAACCTGGGGAAATGGGGGCAGACCTCACAGAAAGGCTATGAACGAATGCTCAGCATGTGAGCAAAGGAACAAGTCCCCACCCGAGACAGTTCAAAGCCGAGGTTCCAGTTTCTGCCACTTACCAGCTGCCAGATGAGACTAAAGACGGCTCCTGGAGAGCACTGCGGTGGTAGGAATTGACCAGGACGACACAAATAAGCACATACAACACAGTATATACTCGTAAATATTGGATGCTTTTAATCAAGACACTCATGGCAAATCAACCCAAACCACTTTGGAGAAAAAAAACGTTGTAGGTCAGAGTTAAAATGTATCTCCCTCTGGTCCGGTGCTTCTTACTCCTGGGGCTAGGGAGACAGCTCAGTTGGTAAAGCTTGAGAGTTTGAGCTCAAATCCTCCACCTCTCAGTTAAAAAACAAACAGACAACAACCAAAACCGGTTCAGCTGGCAGGGAGGGGACAGGGGAAGGAAGACCCTGCTCCTTGGCTAGTTAACGGGTTAATTCCAGGGCGTCCAGGTTTGCACATGCAGGCCACCCCCCAGAACACTCATTCACTCAACACACACAAAAGCCACTTGCCCTGCGTTGGCCAGGGTGCTGGGTGGGTAAGTCAAGGCGGGTGTGCTGCTAACAGCAAAACCCTAGGAGATGCTATCTGAGTTAAGGAACATTGTCTATGGGTCACCCCACAGGAGCCACCTGGTGTGGGCAGGAGCTCCTGCCTGAGCCCGAGGCCAGCAGAGGCTGGGGGAGCAGGTTGTATTAGGGATCTTTGAATCTGCCTCCAGAAGCAAGAGGCTGGGTTCCAACATAGCTTCTTGGTAAATAGGCCAGGTGGCCAACATATCCTGCGACTGTGGGCATACTGAACATTGAATGGAGGTGTGCCCACCTGGAGACTCTGTATATGTATAGGGGAGTCCCCAAGATGCCTATTTCAGGAGAACATGTCCATCAGTTTTGGGGGAAATACAATTTTCGAAAATGGCTGACAATAAAAATCTGTGCATAAAGTGCTCTGGCTTGAATGTGTCTTTTCAAAGTTCCTGTGCTAGAAACTCAGACCCCCTATCCCGCCCCAAAGTCACATGCTAGTAGCATCTGGAGGTGAGGCCCCTGGCAGACAATTAGCATCAGATGAGGGCATGAGAGTGGAGCCAGGAAGAGGGAACTGATGGCTTTTATAAGAGAAGGGAGCCCCAGACGATGTGTTTTCCATGTCTGGTCATGAGATGCCATGTACCATTCAGGAGGCGGCACACGGCCGTCACCAGATGCCAGGTGAACACCTTTACATCACTCAGCTTCTAGACTGTGCATCAAATAAACCTCTATTCTTTATGAGTTACCAGACTCGGATACTTTGTTATAGCAACGGAAAATGGGCTAAGATCCAGGAGGAGTTGCCACTGGCACCTTCCTGCACGTACATTGTATGTAACACCATTCACAGATCTTGCGAGTGTCACTGTGGAAAGAGACGGGGAGAAGAATTAAGATTCTCACAAGTCTGGAGTCCGCCCAGCTGCCTCTGGGCACCTCTGGCATTCGAGTCTCTGACTAGCTTGGGAGGCAGCAACCATCACTACCAAACCATCACTGCCCTCCTGACCCCGCCTGTGTGCACACTGGTTATTCTTGTGCTGCGGCTCAAGGGTCTGGGCTGCTTTTTAAAACTGGTACACGTCTGAAAGAGACATCCTGAGTTTGGGTTGCCACATTCTTGCCTGAGAAAGAATTAGGCCTGAACTTGACTGTACAAGATTGTGGTAGGCATGGTACCAGGCATGGATAAGGTAGACCAGCGATATTTGGGACACACTTATACTTTGAAAATTACTTGTTATTTATTTGAAATTGAACAGTTCATATTTTCATTTGTTAAATCCAACAAGCCGACGGCTAGGCAGAGAGCAGTGAGGCACTTGCTTGAGTCCAAGCAGCCGGCAGCAAGAGCAAAAGATTCTGCTTGTGCTCCATTGGGAGTCTTGTTTGCTTGCCGCAGAAACTTGGATTCTGCTGGGAGGCCTCGGTGGGTACTGCTCCTGAAGTTCCAGAAAGTCTTGGGTTCTTGGGGTCTCCCAAACTGCTTGGGAGGGGCTTTTTCGGGATCCACTTGACATTGGCCTCAGAGCCACGGAGTTCAGGCTTCAGAATCCCTCTTTGCCATGGTCCCATCTAAAGCCCTGGGGAGTGTAAATCTGGGCACTCCTTATTAAACTGGGGCTTCACACTGTGTGGGTCTCAGAACCGCTCCCCCCCCAACGTTGGGCAGAGGCTGAGACACTTATCCTCATTGCTGAACATCTGTCACACGCCCAGCCACAGTGAGCACACTTCACCCTTACACCAGCATCCTCACGAGAGGGGACGCCTCCCTCCTCCGACGTCGCCCAGCTAAGAAATGGCCACAAAAGGATTTGAGTGCTGCTTGAGTGTCTCTCTGCTGTTAGGACAAGCAGGCAAGGCTGTGCTTCCCCGAGGCGGGTGGGAAAGAGAAAGCTGGCTCTCTTCTAGCCTATGTACTTCAGGAAGGGACTGTCCCCTCAGGTAAAGCTGGGACCTGTCCAGAGCCAAAGCAGGAATAAAAACTTCAGAATTCTGTTCCGTGCCTAAAAATAGCATCAAGTACCAATTTCATGCCAGGCACGGTTGCTAAGAGACCTTGCAGGCACCATCTCATTTACCCTCGTAGTTACAGGTGACATCTGTTGTATTATAGGCTTTTTAATCAAATGAGAGGACCATGTCGAAGACATCGTGTGGAGGACCCAAGGCCATCCAGTGCGCAAATAGGATGAAGCCTCCCACACAGGCTAACAGGGAGCAGGGAGGGAGGGGGTCACAGGAAGGCTGGATTAGGATCTTGACTGGGCAGGGCATAGGGTTTGTCTCATTTCCTCCTACTACTGTCACAAATTAGTACAAGCCTGGTGGCTTAGCAACACCGATTCATTATCCTCCAGTTTGGAAGGCTGCAAATCCACAATTGGCTCCCCTGGGAAAAGGTCAGGGGGCCAGCAGGGCTGCACTGCTTCCTCCCTGCAGGAGAGGCTGACGCAGGAAGCCATCCTGATTCCCCCAATTGCTCCAGCACCAGAAAGCCCTTTTCTCGACAGCTGTACCAGGCATCAGCATCAGCTGAGGCAAGGGCCCTTCCAACCCCTGCACCTACAACTGGATCCCACGCTGGCATCTTCCCATGCCAACTCTGCACACTGAAGGAATCGGGGCACACGCCTGAGGGCCTCATCACTTTTCCAGTGTTATCACCCATGATCCCAATGTATTCATATGGCCAGATGCACAGATTTAAATCCTCTTGGTGTGTGACTCACTTGGCTGCATGATGGAATTATCTGGGGGGGGCGGGGTAGGGTGGTGGGGAGGGCTTTAAAATGTCCTGGTGTCATCAAGCCCGAATGACTCTGTTAGTCTCCAGGGACTCCAAACTTCAAACGTGTAGATTTGTGCGACAGGTACCACAATGGGGACACAGCACAGTTCCAGCCCCATGCTGTCTCTTGAGCTGGGGGAATGTGACATTAGGGCTTAGCAATACTCCGTGTCCTGCTTTAGAACAGAAATTCCAGAAGACAAGAAGCCTCCAGGAGCAAGGCTCAGCTCTGCTGCTCAGGCTGCGCCTGCTCCTGCGCTTCCAAAGGAGGAAAGCCCGAGAAGAGCCTTGGAGCTTCTGCAGCTGCTGGTCTCCTGGTGCGCAGGGCACATTGGGATCTTGTTCTTCTCACTGCTTTCCCAGGAAGAAATGAACCGAGCTGGCGGAAGGGAGCCCTGACCAGAGGAACCCCCTCTTTTTCACTGCACAGCACAGCTGCTAAATTCATGGCCATAAGTAGAAGTCAAGGAAAGGCAGAAATGGCGTAGGCAGAAAAGAGGGGCTGAAGGGGTTCTCAAACTCCAGAGTCTTAGCTGAGGACGAGCCACACCAAGCACTGGGTGGGGGGCGGGGAGGTGCGGAGGGGGAGGAGGGGGGGAAGGGAGGGACTTGAGTTGTCATAGAATTCCATAGAAGCTTATTCCTGCCAGTGTGGGCCAGTCCTCAGCGGTGCCAGGGTTATGGTCTATGGCTGATGCCCGGTCTCCTTAGCTGTTCCAGTGTGCCAGCACCTTACCCCATTCCCCTTCCTTACCATATCCTGGAGAGTAGCTACCATTCGTGGCTCTTTTGTACTTATGGAAAGAGAGGTTCAGAAAGAGGAAGAAGCAACAGTCCGGGACTTGCAGAGTGAGAGGGTTGCCGTGGCTGATATTAAACTATAGACCCTCTCCAAGCCGGGACAGAGATGTTTGCGACTGTCGGAGGCCAGGACGGCATGGAAGCCGTGTGTTCTTTCAGAAGAAAGATGCTTTGTTTTTGGAATCTGACTCTTTCCCCCCGGCCCAGTGGTAAGTGGTACAATTCTCCTTTGAGACGCTGGGCAGACAGCTGAGCAGCATACAACGTGACGGTCAGCCTCGTGTCAACAGACTGTGTTGCTAAGCTGGGTTTGGACGGTTAGATCGACTCAGTGTTTCCAACTTACGTTATTTTCTGTTTATGATGGAGTTATGAGGACATGGCTCCATGGTAAATCAAGGAAGCATCTGTTTTTATAATAGTACCCACAATGGGCATACACACTGTGCCCAGCCCTGTGAAAAACTATACCCCCCCCAGAGCCCATGGAGGGGCCCCAGGATGTCAGCCCAGGGGCTGTTGTTCCAGGTAACTTGGAGGAACCCCTTAGGCTATTGGCTGGGCATCAGACTCCAGTGCTGTTCTTGTTCAAGCTCAGTGTAGGTCCACTCTTCTGCACATCCATTCAACTACTCTCTCGCTTGCTCACAGCGTACCTTCACTCAGGACTATGACCCACTCTGCATCACCCTCTGTGCCGAGACCTGACCCTGTCACAGCCTCCCTGTGCTGAGGGTCTCAGTGTAGAAAGAGGCAGAAGTGGGTGTGCTGGTGTAGCTGGGAGTGTGCCCTGAAGACAGGAAGTGGACAGTCGGCTGCCAAAGAAGGCAGAGGGATGGGCAGGTCGCAGTGGACAACTGGATGCTCAGCCGGTGCACAGCTCACAGAGCCCAGGAGCATGGGAGGGCTGCTGGAGGTGGGGCGGGCTGCACTCTGCACACCAGGACATAGGCTGCTCCAGGACACAGGCTTGCGGCCAGTTCTTAATTTGCACACAGTATCTATAGTGCCAGGTGTGCCAGTCCATTTAGCAGCCAGTACCTTTTGTCCTGGCCCTGGGGCCTCTCAAGGACATGTTTCTGGCTGGTTACAGTCAAGGTCCTGTCCCTCTCTAGGGAGGGCCTTGCATGGGTCACCAGTCCCTGAGAACCTAGATCAAGGAATCCTTCCTGGGAGTCTCCAGGCATGATGCGCCTCTGTTGGGCCTCCAAAGTCTACACGGCTTGAGGCTTTATTAAACCTCCCCTGCCAGGTCAGAGAGAGTTAAGAAAACAACCTGAAGTTACTCAGCTGGTCCCCTGGGGCTCCTGTTCCCAAGGTGGCCTCTCCTTAGGCTTGGTACTTCCTTCCTTCTAGTCCTGAGCCTTCAAGCCAGCCCAACCCAAAGGAAGCAAGGTTTCCTTGGTCCTCTGCATTTTTCCTTTAATATTTAATCTCTGTCCTTGCCTGTCCACCTGTTTATTTGTCCCTTGCAGGCAGGCATTGATTCAGCTGAGAATTACTGAGGCCCCTACTCCATGAATTAGCTACCAGGAAGAGCAAATAGAGGCTGGGTCTCCCTTGGCCTCATAAGCCTAGCCAAGGGGTGAGGACGAGAGGGTAGGGGGCCGAAGGAGTGGGGGTGGGGAGCAGCTACCATAGTAACACGTAGTCAGGGGGGGCGCTGTACACTCAAACTACTATTAGGATACAGAATTTCTTGGGGGAGCCAGCAGAGGTAACACAGAAGAGGTGACATTTAAGCCAGCCTTGAGGAATCAATGGGACTTTGATAAGCAAATCATGGCAAGACATTGTCATTCCAGGTAGACAGATGCCAAGTGTGGCTGACTCGGGGGGGGGGGGTGTGTGGGGGGAGCTGGGGGAGGGAATGAGGGGCAGAACCAAGAGAAAGAAAACAGAACAGCCTCTCACTCACCCAGGTGTCTGCGCCTGGCACCCAGTTAATTTTCATAAGCACCTGGAGGAAGGTTCACTCCCACAGCTTTGCCGAAAGAGACTTTGAACACTTACTGAAGGCCACACAGCCAGCAAGAGGCCGACCCAGGATTTGTGCTGTGCTGATTGACACCTGCAGTCTCCACCCCACTCAGGCTGAGGTGGTGGGATGACAGCAGCTATGTCAAGGAGCCCTTGGCGGTGGCGTGCAAGACAACAGCTGCGCCAACATCCTTTTCTGGAGCCCCTTGTATACCCTCTCTAGGCCAAGCCCGAAATGTTGGCATAGCAGGAGCAACCTCTGCGATGCTGCCTGCTCTCCGTTTGTGTCACCCAGGGTCTAAGAGGGCTGTGAGAAGAGCCACCATCGCTGGAGTCTCATCAGCAAGCAGAGGCCAGGTGCTGATGGGCACTCTCTCCAAGACCAGGCAGCCATCTAATTACAGGCCGGCTCGTAATAAGAAGTGTGGGTGGGCTAGGACCACATGGGAGAAAGGGACAGTCATGCCTGTTGAGGCCTGCAAGAGGGCTCCCCGGGGGCTCCCAGCTCAGCGTCTTGCTGTCTGGAGACCACACGCAGGCTGGCTCTGGAGACAGGCAGGGGAGAAGGGAAAGAACCACGCTGAGTACTGGCCACAGGCCAAGGGCTAATCAGGTCTTTATCCCTATTCTCACATGTGACCCGTGCCCCTATCTCCGCCCCCATCGCCTAGAGAGAAAGCTCTTCTCTGTGCAGGTTCATAGAGTAAATAAGGCTTCCTGAAGTGAAGCAAACTGCTCCTGGGTCACAAGAAATGAGATTCAAACTCAGTCTGAGGGAATCTAGACACTGGGGAGAGAAGGAAGCTGTGAGGCTGTGGACCTACTAGGGACCCCAGTCCACGCAGATGGGAAGATGGCACTTCATCTTGAATGTCAGAGCAGAGAATGCCATCGGAAGGCTCAGTGGTTTGAGAACCTTTCTGTCTTCGTCTTTTCTTGTTATCTCAGTTGCTAGGGAAATGTGCTACCTTGGGGTCTCTGGATCAGGCCATGTCTCCGATCGCCTCCCGACTGTACTCTCCTGCCACATGCTTTCTCCTCCTCCGTTGTACATCTCTTTGATGGCCAGATCTGTGACTTTTCACCAGGGCCCTATCAGAGGATTTCCATCAACTTTGCCTTGGACACACTTAAGGGTGCCAAAGAGTTGTGACTGAACCTCCTTGAGCTACCACGGTGGATGAATAAAGTCGGCCAGCAAGGGAGCCGTCTTACCAGCTCTGGTGGCACTAGCTGCCATCAGTCACCAAGGACTTGCAAGATTTGCAGGTGGCACGGCTGGCTCAGTGTTCCTGTTGAAGCATTGGCTGGCGCTCTGTGAGACCCTGGCTGTCCCAGCCTGGCAAGGCCCTTCCTGTCTCGTTCTGGGCAGGCTTAGAATGCACGGGGACTTCCTGTTTGTGCAGCGGCTGCTCACCAACCACTAAATAGCATCAAGCTATGTTCAAAACAGGTGAGAGAAGCTTAGAAGGCAGCAGACAGTATTTTAAACTCTGCCACTTAGATGATCCGAGGTGTCTGACGTGACCTCTGGGAACCCCAGTTTCCTCATATGTCAATAAAGAATGTTAGTCTGGGCACACACAACATGTATGAGGCTGTAGGCTCTGGATTGAGGCCTCTGCTACAGTTTGGATGTTCAGTATCCCCCACAAAGCCATGCCTTATCACAGGATTGGTCACCAGCCTGTGCTATGACTGGGGGTGTGGCCTAGTGGGAGGAAGTGAGATCCTTGGGATATGCTCTTGAAGGCAGTACAAGGGCCCAGACCCCACTCTTTTCTTCTTTTGTTTTGTTTTGTTTTTTTGTTTTTTGGGTTTTTTTTGTTTTGTTTTGTTTTGTTTTGTTTTTTTTTTTGGCTTCCAGACCTGAAGTGCTAGCTCCTTTCACCGTGTGCTCCCAGCCTGATACTCTGCCAAAAGCAGTGGGCAAGATGACTGCAGACCAAAACCTCCACCCATAGAATCAAGAGCAACCTTGCCACCTTTTAAGTTGATGGTCTCAGGTATATTGTTATAGTAACACAAAACTGACTGGTACAACCTTCCTATTCAAATTCTGGCTCTGTCTTGCCAGCAGCGCCATCTTGGGTGCCTTCCTTGGCCTTGTATAAGCCTGTTTTCTTCCCCGTGACAAGAAGCTGGAGGTGCCTTCCTAGTTACAAGATGGGGATGGAGACACAATGAAGTGGCCTAAGTGACAGCTAAGGTGTCAACAGCCTTTCACGGCTCTTCACTGAGCATCTGTTCAGGACCTGCCTGGAGACGCAGAGGCTTTGAAGCCTCTCTAGCTGTGCACGTGTATTCCTTCTCAGGGGTCCATCAGGGAAGAGCCATGCTATGATTTAATTGTCTCCCCAGATCTCAGGCATTGGAGCCCTAACTGAATTTAGAGTTAAGGCTGTGAGGGATTGTTTAAAGTTAGGTGAGGTCAGGAAGGTGGGAGACCTGTGGTAGCATGGATGTCATGCTTAGGAAGAGAGGAAGCTGAGCTAGTGTGCTCGCTCTGCCAACCCCCCCCCCCACACACACACACCCCGCCGCCTTAAGATGCCGCAAGAAGCCTCATCAGATGTCTGAACTCTGGAGGTCCTAGTCTCCAAATCGACTTGTTTTCTCTAACGATTACTCAGTCTTGGGTATTTTGTTAGCAACAGAAAAGGAACTAAAGCAGATATTCCTACGTTGGCTTGAAAATAGCTCTTTCCCGAATGAGTAATTTCCATAGACAGTAGCTAAGGCAACTGGCCCCCAGGATGGGGCTATCTGCCAGCATCATCCTGAAGACTGGTACAGGGGCTGACTCACTAATGAGTGTGCATGGCACGCAGTAGGACTTCACCACTTCATGCCAGGAAAGCTGCCGGCCTCCACTTCCTCACAGATGGTTTGAGTGAACTGAGCCAGAGTGGGTCAGCTGTAGACAGGCCCCCCCGGGACATGGGCAAAGGATGGTGTCAAAACAAAGTGGGAGGGCTTTGCTTGGGTTGTTCTCAAAGGCTCCAGCAGCCTCTCTGTGGCCACTCTGCCTTGCTGCGAAGGCAAAAGGAGCTGGCATTGCCATGGCAACCAGGCATCCTCAACTTCCAGCTCACCTCGGAATTTTCTATAGCAACAAGAGCTCCTGGTAACACATCTGGAAAGCAAGAGCCATGAGTAGGAAGTTATGCCAGGGTTCTGCAGAGAGCTGGAGAGGAGGGGCCTTCTCATTTCCCACATGCATGGTTAATAAAAAAGCAAAAGCTAGTCCGCGTCCAGGCCCAAGAGAAAGAAATGCTACCACGGCCTGAGGCAGGGATACTGTTTCCATGACACTCAGATGCTATTGGAACTACAGATCAGGCTTCGGTTAGACCCTGGAACCGGGAGCTGAGGAGATGAGAATGGCGGAGCTGGCTATCAGTGGACAGGTTCCGGACAGTGGAGGTGACATGGATGTTTGGGTCAGTGCAGGGGTCTAGCCCACAACTGCACTGTCAGGAGATTCCCTGAGTAGTGGGCGTGGGCCACTACTCAATCGCCACAGAAGGCCTGCTGGTAGCCTGCTGCCCCACATATCACAGCCTTGGTTTTTTTTTTTTTTTGTCCAGTAGATACCATCAGCATCCCCTGAGTTGTGACAACCACAAATGTGTTCCCAGAGGGCAAACCTACCCCAAGCTGAGAACCACTGTGCTAGTCCAGGGCAAAGACTTAGGAATGGCAGTGTGGTATTGATGGTGGGGTCTATGTGTGCTTATTTCTCTCTCTCTCTCTCTGTGTGTGTGTGTGTGTGTGTGTGTGTGTGTGTGTGTGTGTGTGATTGGCTTGTTACATGGAAAAGGCGGAGGTAAGCTTAAACCACAGGAACAGGGGATGAGGTATTGGGATATTAACTGTCTTTGTGGCTTACTGTTGTTTCTCTGGCCCCATCAATCCTGGTCTAGTCTGAGGCTGGAGAGAGACTCCATTTTCCTATCATTGGTATTGATTCCATAACTACCCAGAGAGGACGCCAACTAGCTCAACCTGGGTCTCATGGTCATTTTCAGTGAGAGGGAGGCAGGATTCCCAGACAGCAGAAACAGGAGGAGCAGCGAGGGAAGTGGGGGAAGCAAACGCTGCTGTCCTTCCCCAGGGCAGCAGGATGCCTAGGTCTCCAGGAGGAGGGTCGTGTGATGACAACAGTGCAGTTACCTTCCTCAGACAAAACAAGGCAGTGAACTTGAACCTCTGAAGGAGACAGAGTAAAGATGGGCTCCTTGAGAAACAGTGAGCTTTGGGGTGGTTGAAGGCACCAGGTGTGGTGGCACATGCCTTTAATTCCAGCACTTGGGAGGCAAAGGTAGGCATAGTTTCAGGCCAACCTGGTCTACATAACAAGTTCCAGGATAGACAATGATACACAGAGAGACTGTGTCTCCAAACAAACAAACCCAAACAAATCCCCCAATAGTCGAAGAATGCCCAGTAAAACAAATGACCAAGCTCTACGAAGGAAGAATTCTCCAAGAGGCTGTAGCTGTAGACTTCTGCGTGGTCAGCTATCCTGGCTCTGCAGCCGCTGGTCGATTCTGCAGAGTCTGGACTCCCCAGCCTCCAGCATCGAGAGTCCATTCTTTGTCTTTTTATACAGCTGTGCTCGGGGCTCACAAGGACGAGGAGTCCAGAGACTTTAACTTCCTTCTCCTTGACAACGCACTAAGCCAGGGCATCAGTGAATTTGACTCCTACATTTCTTTAGGTGCTAAAAAGAAAGGAAAGGGAAGAAAGTGGTGAACTTTGACAGCACCGGGTGAGGTCTTGGAGTCAGATGCAGGCAATGCTGGAATGCCACCCAGAGGCGAGGAGCTTAGGTAAGATGTGGGCTGAGCTGAGACGTGGCCCAGGCTGGGTCCCGGTTGTGTTGAATGGTGAGGGACATGGAGCATGAAGGTCTGACTTGCAGAGCAGCAATAAACAGGACCGTTGACAACAGGGACCACTGAGGGGTTCGGGACATGGAGATTCAGTCTGTCAGCTAGACAGCTACGTGGGACCCCAGGGACAGAGAGAACCAGAAGGCTCCAGTGAACAGTGGTGCATTCTTAATAGGAACTGCTTAGATGTGCGTCAGGCCCTTGCTATTCACAGAGGACTGACTCCTGAAACCTGAATAACTGACAGGCCCTGCTATGAAACGGCTGCATTTGCACATTAGGCGACAAAGTCCTCCCATGTTGATCTTTTCATTCCTAACACATATAAATAGTGTGTAAATGGTTTTCCAGTGCATGGTTTGGAAGATGATTCCCAGGAAACATCTGTCCATGGTTTCTAGTTTAAATCTGTAATTGGCTGACTCGGTACAAGTGAAAGCTGAAAATACAAGGGCTGACCATGGTCCCCAGCCTGTCAGCAACTTGACTGGAAGAGTAACTTGAGTTCTATTATCCCTAATTTTACAGATGGGGAAACTGAGGGAAGGCACTGGTGATGGAAAGTCGGCTTCAAAGCTGCTTGCTCTGCTGGCCCTATGGTGTCCATACAAGATTCTGGGCTTTTGGGGGCTGCATTCAGAGCCCAGCATGGTGTCCAGCGAGGGCTGTGCCAAACATGCACCGGGTTTCAGGGCCACATCCCTTTCACATTAGGGGCTCTTGGTTCCAACAGCCTCCTGCATGGAGGACAGTCATCGGAGACCGTGAACAGGGGCGGATCACAGGCCCTGGGAAGATGCTGGGATCCGGCTGCTGAAATATCGCTTATGAATTTAGAAGGTCTTTGGGCAAACTACCCAACCTGTCACTGCTCAGCTACTTATACAAAAAGCAGTTAACAGAGGGGCCGCAAGCCAGGTGCAGGCAAGGCCGATGTCTAATTTGACCCAATCCCACTGTTGACTGGTCCGAACTGCGTTGAGTCCCAGCACTTCTTACCTCAAGAATAGGCCAGGCTGCCACTGTGGTAGGAAAGAAAGTGTGCATTTGGTTTCCCTCTTCAGTCCCTGCTCTGCAGTTCACGAGTTCTACCGTTGCCAAGTGCTAAGTGCTAAGAGCATCCTTTGTTAACAATTTTTGCTGTTGCATAGAGGCTTCTGAGAATCCCCGGGTGTGGCCAGTATCCCCAGCTTGCTAACGGTACCTGCTTTGTGGGGAGGGCTAGGAAGGGGGGTGATGAACAGACTGGAGGCTGGATGGTCCTAACAGCTTTGAAATGAGGGTGATCACTGGAAAGCCCAACAAGGCATGTCTACTGTCCACCATGTTGGAGTGGCTAGCCCCACCCCCTACCCCCTGAGAAACCAGAGAAAGAGCTAATGACCTACGGGCAGAGGAATAATCAGTCTACAGAAAGGCCCATGTAGGTGCTGGTGGGCTGAGAGGATGTAGAGATCTTTATCCCCTCCGCTAGGCTACTTTTCCGGCTGGCTGGGAGAAAGTACATGACAGACCTGCTGACTCAGTTATCAAGTGAACTCAGGGGTTCTGAGCAAGCTTTCCTGCTCTGGGATGTGAGTTATAAGGCTCCTGGCAAGAGTATAGCCTGCTCCCTTTATCTGGGCATCAGGTGTTCATCCAATGAGTTTAGTTCTTATCCATGTTCTCTGCCATCATCCTGCAAAACTTGATCTGACAGCTTGTGCTGGCCAGTGAGAAATGTTTGATGCTTAGGGAGGAATTTCCAGGTAGCTGGCCTGATGTCGTTCATGTAGCCCAGAGATATTCCTTTTCATCAGGAGCCTTGAGGCTCAGGATATCTGGCCTGAGGTCCCATCTCCAGTTAGCAATGGCCCCCACCTTGGACACTTGAATGTTCTGGCTTGCCAAAGTAGTGCACGTTTCTTCTAGCCACCTTGTCCAAGAATAGACATGGGCCTCTTCCTGCCACTGCTCCCCTCTCTCCTTCCATTTCACCTATGTGCCAAGCACTTCCCGGCCACTGTAGCTCTCCTTCCTCTGCGAGCGTGCATTCACAGCCTCTGAGTGGACACCTGGCCTGTGGACAAGAGTTCAGAGGCTGAAAGGAACACACGGTCCCTGAGAGCTAAGGAAGGCTTCGAAGGAGACAGCATCCCAGTGGTGGGGCCCAGAGGCCAGCAGAAGGTCTCAGTCCACTCATCGTTGTCTCTGGGATCTGCCCTGCAGAGGCAGTCGGTGTCTCCTGTACACATGACTCCATCAGAAAGAGCTTCACCCAGCGTCAGCCAAGGACAGGCTGCTGCCAGGCTTACCAGGAAACTTCCAGCTTCCTACTGCCTAGCCAGCCTCCGTCTGTGAGGAAGCAGGAGCCTCTCCTAAACCAGACTTATTAGCTTCATCCTAGAGGCATCCCAGATGCCAAGGCTGGTCTCAGTGAGTGATCTGCCTGAGGACTGGGGATGGAAATTAGTTAGGACTTGCAGAGCCCAGGGCTCGGTCCATCTGTCTGAGCATCTGCCTCCGTCTCCTTCCCTCTCCTCCTGTCTCCTTCCCTCCTTCCCTCCCCTCCTTGTCTTTCTCTTGCACAGACTTCCAGTCCTTTCCTTTCTAGCACAAAGGGGGAGGTTCTGGGCGTGACCCCTGCACAGACCACCAGGTCTCGGGAGAGGACACTGTTCATGAAGAAAGGAGGTCAAGGATCCCACAGAAGCAGCCCTGACACTTGAAAACAGGAAGCACGTTTCCTATCTGGGAGTTGGGGACCATCTCTCCAGTAACCAAAGGGGGCTCGGCCACAGCTACTTGTTTTGATGTAATGTCGTCTCCCTGTGCATGCTGCAAGGAAACCAAATCACCTAGAACAGTCACCTTTAAAGTGAAGAGAAAGAGTGCTTCCGGGGCAGTGTCATCACAACGCTGACAGGTGCTAATTCTGAGGACGCCCGCCTGCCCTCCCGCCCGGTATGCAGATGTGTGTTAGGACTACAAAACGTGTGGTCTCATTTGTACACATGATCAAATACCTGTAAGTTCTAACGAATGAACACAGTGTTTCAGAGCCTATACACATATGAACTTGTGTACATAGAATCAGCCCTGGGGTTCCGTCTCACAGTGGGGTGACATTATCGATATGCTGTGCATTCCAGAGTCTCTATAAGACAGCCTCTGAACAGTGAGCGATGGAGCCGAGGGTGTGCTAACAGCAACACAGTGACTCACAGGGTCATTAGTACATCCACAATTAAAAATTTAAACCAGATCACTGAGGCGTGTTCCCATCCACCCCCTTTATCAGGGACTATGTCTTTGTGTGTAAGTTTAATTGTTCAAAGGGAATGAACAGAACCACATCAATGAAAATTCACAAGTATCTATACTTACGTTATAGAAATATATTTATCACATATGTAAATTTTAAATCAGGATATCTAACCTACAGTTACATAAATAAAATCGCTTTGAATAAAGCTAAAATAATAGTTTTGGTTTGTTTTTTGTTTTTTGTTTTTTTTTTTTTTAACCTTTGCAGTAAGTGGATAACTTTAAGGAGTGCCTAGAGCACCTAGCAAAAGTCCTGGAATTTAGGGCATGTTACTTCCAAAGGCCAAAACGAGTTGCTGCGCTGAAGGCAGTCCACCTGGTGTAGGAAGCCGCAGCACCAGGTGACCTGAGGAAGGAGGTCACAACGACAACATGCTACTGCGCTCACACGTGTGCACGTGTACATGAGCAGGTAAGAGTGTATCACGCACACACATGTGCACCTTAGGGCCAGAGGCCTAAGCAAACAGGCCCTGGGCCTTAGCAAACACCAAGGCTCGCTGAGTAGCTGCCTTCTGTCCATGCCAGCAGGCAGTGGGAGGGCCTGTAGGTTGTGGGGATGGAGAGGGGCAGTGGAACACCTCAGCCCCTGCACCCACCTGAGACATACTGAGACTCATGAAGACCAAGGAGAACAAGTGGGAAATGGTGGTTTCGGTTTACAGTTGCCTCTGCTGGCCAGTAGGGCAGTCACCACACTCAGCCGCCTCCATACACGCAGCTCCAGGAGTGTGTTTTCACTCCTGCCCTGCAACAGAACCTCGAGGGTGAGCAGTCAGCCAGGGGCAGATCTGCATGGGGAGGAACCCAACTTCTAGGCAGCCTTGGGAATGGGGGTGGGGGTGGGGACAGGAAAGCAGAGAAAGTAACAGCAAAGTGCAGGACATGTGACTTACTGTGACAACCAAGCCATACCTATTAAAATACAAAGTACATGTCTCTTTTGACAAAGTAACCCCTTATGCAGGTATCTGGTCTATGTAGGGCACTAAATTGCAGCTTTACGCTTTGTGACAAAGACCTGCAAAACAGCCTTTGCATGTCTGTCAGCATCTGGGAAAAAGTGAAATAAATCATGAATCACAGGATTTATTATGCATCTAATAAAAAGTGGAATAGTATGTAGCTAATAAAAAGATGTTCACTTAGAGCCAATGATCTTAAAGTCTTAGGAGTTTTATAAATAACATAAAAAAGGATACAAAACAACATCAAAAAAATTTTTTTAAATCCTCCCAAAACCCTATCTTTTGAGTGTGTGTCTGAGTACGGGGATTAAATGTAGAATGACACAGGTAGGAGGGGATTACTCTTCATGCACACACAGCCTCAGGGTCCCACACAGCTCTCCCTTTGACATCAGAAGGCTGTGAAAACGGCACACGTCTATTCGGGCTTCATACTTTGAATGTTGAGTCGGAATTTTCCTGGGCTTGCTGTGTGAATGCTCTCATTGATGCTGGCAGCAGAGGCTTCCAACCAGGCGCGCGGTCATGAGGGGAGATTGTCCGCACAGTGCCTGCGGGGGCTTAGCGTGTTCCTGTTGGGTCAGGAGGATTGGCAGGAGGACTCTGTCAGGTCCCACCAGGCCACAGGGCGCGTAAGGAGTATGCGCGCATTCACAGGCCTAATCATTGTCTCCACTTGGTTATGAAAATAAATGACTTTGATCGTTTTTATAAGAGAATTTAATAAGGAATGAGGGATGGGGGTGGGAGGAAAACATGCAGCCCTGAACAGTTCTCCAAGGCTGAGCTTTTACAATCCAAATGGCGACTCACTTGTGGGTTTGTTCAACCACAGAGTGAGTGTCTGCTACAAGGTCAACGTTCTTCTGGGTGCAGCTGGCCCAGCAGGAGAGTGAGTCCCGAGGCTGTGGAGCCGAGAACAGCGGCTTGTAAGGCAGGGCAAGGCAGAGGTCAGTTGTGAGAAGGGTTCAGCCCAGACCTGACTGCCATGAGGGATCACCTCAGGCAAGACCCCCACGGGGCACCCTGCAAGGGACATCCAGGGCAGACCCTATACAGCTGGGGAGCTGATCCCTGAAGAATGGGACCTTTTCTCTCCCTGAGTCTGTTCAAGACTACAGTAAGCCCCGTAGCTCCTGGTCATGGGCGGTCCCAGTGAACTGGCTGGAATGGGAATCCAAAGCCTGGAGGAAGTGCAAATAGGTGCACCCCTCGCTCTCAGGTGGGGAATCCTGGCAGAGCGATCGCTGGGAATTTTTTGTCTTCAAATATGCATGCACCCCAAGTATGTCCCCTCCAGGAGCTCCTGTAATCTGGTGCCAAGAGAGATGTGTGTGTGAACAACACACTATTCCCAAGAACATAAACATAAATGGCCCAGACAGATGTCTACAGAGTACAATGCATAAGAAAGCTGGGCTGTGTTCTTCCAGTAGAGCACAACGTAGCAGGCAAAATGGTAAAGGCTGGCAGCGTGCATGGACCTGGGTGATGGTGGGAGGGAGGTAAAGCTGCCACAGTCATCCTTCCCTCATCCTCCTTTTCCTGTGGGATTTTAGACTCAAAGCAAAAGAATGTCCCATAACATCTTATGTTCCTCGAAGTGAAGAGGTACCCATCCTGGAGGTAGGTCGAGGGTACAGATGCCGCATCCTGACTCCCACCAGGACCTCTCTGGGAGAGCTGCAGATCACAGCAGAGGCGGCCATTATGGGCGTTAGCTAGTTGCTAGTCAGAGCTGAGCACCACACTGGCCGCATGGTTCTCTTTGTTTGCAGAGTGGGCAGAACAATGGCTTGAAAGAAAATCTGAGCTAGTAGCTACAATATACAATCAGGTTTCCTGTCTGAGTCCAAACTACTGTTTTGGTTTGGTTTTTGAACTAGAAAACAGCCACTCTGACCTGCCTGCTTCCCCCCCACCATCCCACCCGCCAGGGGCACCTGGAGCTGGAGGTAGCTCTATGCTCTGTCCTTGGCTCTGGGCGCTCTGCTTGGCCAGAGTCCACACCCGTCCTTATCATGTCCCCGACACTGCAACCTGCCCTCCTTGTGTTTTTCCATCACGCTGGAGCCTCTCTGTCATCTGTGTGACCTGCCCTGTCTTACAGGCATGCATATTCTGTCTCTAGAGACTTGCCCTTTCAAAATAAAAGCTGTTTTAGGAGACGAGGGCATACGCATGCGCAAGTCCTTCCTTCCAGGTTACCTAGAGCTGAGTGCCCATGCTCCATTACACTCAGAATTATCTCGGCAGGTATTTTCCCTCTAAGAAATGGAAATCTGTGCCTACAGTTGTAGCCGGGCCCTCTCTGGAGCTCTTAGCCTTTCCTCTTTTCCCCTCAGATCTGACATCCTTTCCCCAGCCCTGACCTAGCTGTCCCCTCCTCCCTCCGATGCTCCTGCAGGCTTGAGTGGCTGCCCTTTCTTTCTTCATCTGGAGACAACAGCACTAACTGAGTTATTGGCAGGAGGGGAGGGCAGAGTTCTCCACCCGCTGTTAACCTCAAGATTGCTCCATCAGAGGAATCACAGCTTTGGGAGCTGCGAGGCCCTGTTTTGTTTGCACCATTTTTTTTAAACCAGGGGGGGGAAAGCACACACACACACACACACACACACACACACACACACACACACTCCCTGCAAGGTTAGGTGTGGAGTCCACTCCCACTTCCCCTTTCACATTCTAGGTATCCAGCGAGCAGTGGTACTCCCTGTGGGCAGAGATGCTCCCTGTGGGCATAGATACTCCCTATGGACAGAGGTGCTCCCTGTGGACATAAGTGCTCCCTGTGGACAGAGGTGCTCCCTGTGGACTGCCTGTGAGTAGAGGTGCTCCCAGTAGGCAGAGGATCTTGTGTTTCAAATGGACAGTTGGAGCCTTAAGGTTAAATCTGTAAGTATCCATCCATCTGTCCTCCATCCATCCACCTTCTGTCTTATCCACCTTCTACCCATCTATCCATCCATCCCTCCACTCACCCATCTTTCATCTATTATCTTCCATCTATCAATCTATCTGATCATCCTCCCATTCATCCATTTGCTATCCATCCATCCATCCATCCATCCATCCATCCATCCACCACTCAGACAGCAGAATCACACGGGACCTCTGCCCTCTGTGCAGCTGACCCTCAGTCTGGTAGAAGACACTTGTAAACTGATTACTGCAAATGAACAGGAAGTGTCTGTCTACTGTGACAAGTGCAGTGTAAGAGAAATCAGACGCGGTCGTTAGACAGCTTAGAATGGGGTTTCGGTCCTGCTGAAAGGGACAGTGTCTGCCCAGCAGGCAAGAGCCAGGGGCACCAGGGGAAGGAGATGAGGCACCAGTGAGCAGCTGCAGAGCATGGAGGCTGTGCCCTAGAGACCTTGGCCAATACAAGCAGCGTTGGACCCCTGACCTGGCATCCCAGACGTTTCTTTTTTATCCCGTACAGAGACATGCTCCCCAATATCTGTCTCCTGAAAGCCTTTTCTCATTCCTCAGGCCCTAGATTTCAAGTTACATAGGTACCGAGTTAGACCTGCCACGCACAAACACCCACAAGAAAGGAGTCGTGGAAGTCTGGGCCTTCCTGTGCCTGGTTTTATTTTTTGCTGTTTGTTTGTTTGTTTGTTTGTTTGTTTGTTTCTGTACCGGGGATTGAACCCAGGCCTCACATATGCTAGGCAAACACTATAGTTACCATGCCCCACGCCAGACTTTTTTCTCTTATGTTCCATGTTAGAGTGCATGCTCATGACTGGTGTTGGGTGGTGCTGCTTTCCCAGCAGAGTGACATGTTCGCAGGTGGCTTCTCCCACTCGCAGAGGCACTTAGACAGATCAAACCAGTCACAATGGGAAAGCACCACGGAAGCCCAGCTCTGCATGATCTCTCCTTCATGCCAGCCTGCCTCAGATCTTAGGGCTCAAAAGGACCTGAGAAGCCTCAGACAGCTGGCTGACTCAGCTGCCCATGCCTGCCAAAGGGGCTGCCTCTATTTGAAGAAAGAACCATTCAGGCGAAGGGGACCGTGACCTTGGCTGCACTGTCCAGCTGGCCTCTGAAGACTCAGTAGAGCTGTCCACAGTCCCTACACAATGCCTCTGCTGACCCAGCAGTCAGAGGTGATCACCCCCCCCGCAAGAGGTCATCAGCTTCTGGCCAAAGAGGAGCACAGATCCATTAACCCTTTCCCATGGACCACCCAGGAGGATGAGGGGGCTCTGAGCTCAGATAGACAACCTTAGGGCACATTGGGAATTTATCCCAGGCCTTTGGGGTCAGGCTTAGATTCATGTGCAAGCAGCTGAGGCTATGTGACAGACATTTGACTGTCCTGTGCATCTTCCCCATAGCCTTCAGAGTGACCCTCTGAGGGCAACATCAATAACACCAGCTAGAGAGGAGGAAAGGGAAACTGAGGGAGGTGAAGTGTCTTGCCCAAACTTGCACAGCTTCTAAGTGGCAGAACGTCTGTCCCTCTGTCCCTCTCATCCCTTATCCTTTCAGCTGGTAGCCACAGGTGGCCTGTCAGCCATGTGCCGTGTACTCGGACTACAGAGATGAGCACAGCAGACAGAATCCTGCCATTCAGGAGCTGGCATCTGAATACCACAAGACTAGAACCTTCACCATCAATGCTGAGCAAACAGGCGAACCCTGGACCCCGTGTCTGACTTTGGGGAAGCCGTAGTTCAGAGTGGAGGTGTGCCATTTAGCAAGACTCTCCCTGCACAGTTCAGCATAAGGTGCTTTGATCAGGATTGACAGAGAGGTTGTGGCATTGAGGAAGGCTTTCTGGAAGAGGCGTCACCAAAATTAAGCCTGAAGTATCAGCTAGGGACAGGAAAGATTACAGGGGGTGTGGGGCCCAAGCCTTGTGATTGTTGGCCATAGAGCTCTGGGATGAAAGGATGGACTTGTTCCGGAGGTGTTGTCTGTGTGGGGCAGAAGGGGGTGGGGCGGGTCTCAGTTCTGGAACCTCTCTTGCGGGGCAGGGCAGCAAACTGCAAACACAGGCTGGGGGCCTCAGGTAGCAGGGAGTGTTAAGCAACTAAATGACCTAATGCCATCTGCGGAGGCTGAGACAGAGGCAGGAGAGTATACCACAGGAGCCCAGGCTAGCCCAAGGTGGTGAAGGTTCATCCCAGCCTTGGGTTTTGGACTCTAAATCCAGTGCTCTTTAGTTAGATGGAAAAAAACAAAAAACCAAAACAACAACCTCTAGAGGCAAAATTGCCCCTTGAAAGCAGACCAGTCGTATCTGGTGACAAAGGCAAGCCCGTTATGGAAGCTTTTGTTATGGAAAATTTCACACACGGAGCCTACACAGTGTGTTATGATATGACACATGGTCATGTGGACATTGGCTCTTCACCCAAGGGAAGAGCAGAACTGGCCAATCAAGGAGGCCAAAGGGTCCCCTCTGCTGCTGCCAGCCTCCCCCTTGATCCTACCCTCCAAGCTCTGACCTGAGGACAAGCTCTCTTGAAAGGGGATAAGAGAGTTTACTCCAGAGCTATGCATAGAGACAAGAGCCCAGAGACCTGGTTTCAGATCTCGCCAAGTCCCGTGTTCTGGTGAGGCAACGGTGTCATGAGGTTTCCGTGAAGCACAGCAAAGGAAGGTCAGAAATCAACACGCTCTTCAGACATATTAGGGGAAATGTCAGGTGGGTGCTTACAACAAACCTGGGCGGCCTTAACTGTGGCTCTCAGAGGCTGCCTGAAGACGCATGGCTTTTTGGCTGGTAGAAGCGAAGGTTTTCCTGGAGTTAGTGCATTCCAAAACGCTTAATCTGTTAGTCACGAGGATTTTAGGTCAGACCGAGAGGTGGGCAAGGAATGGCTATCAATCCAGCTAAAGATAGCTCCAAATACATATTAATGGGCTGTAGACTGGCAACATTCCCACCTCCCCATGGTCATTGAAGTTCTAATCATTTTATTCAGCCTCGTAAAAGGTGGGACACAAGGTGTGGATTCTTTGCGGGAATGTTCGTTCATGCATCACATCACAGATGTCAGTTTCATTTCTATCTCCTTCCTGTGATTTTCTGTGTTTCCCTGTGTGAATGCGCCCTTAGATATGATCGCACTTGTGTTGTACATTTGTAAGTTCTCCAAGAGAGCACCTCCATGTGTCCATGCATTAGATTCCTTCCTCACCAAGGCGGTCATGTGGTTCTAACTCCTTCGTGCTCATCACCAGTACGCAGTGGGTCCCCCTGGGATGGATGAACACCAGGTGATGTGTCCACTCTCCTATTGGTGGCCCTACACGTCTGACCCAAGCAAGCCCATCTGACCCCACTCAACCTTTACTGCTACCACTGAGCACTCAGGGAGGAGCAGCCTGGCACAGAGGCTCTGCCCACTCTGCCCACACTATCTCAGGCTCTGCAGCCCTGTTGCCAGACCCTGCGAGCCCAGCCATCAATAAATGAAGAGCATGCGAGAGTGTTGCTCTCACACTCCTTACCCTTCAACCCTCAGGACAAGGGAGGCTGCATCACAGTCACTAGTCCCATGGGGGACCCTGATACAGCAACTATATATATTTGGCTGCTCACGCGTTGCTGAGAGCCTACACTCTCATGAGCACAGGTATGAACCCATTTTACAGAAAAGAAACTGAGGCTCCAAGAGTCAAGGCCCTTGCTAAGAATAAATGAAGAGATGGCACCCAACTGCCTGGCATGGCTCCCCACTATCCCATCTCAAGACATCAGTATTTTTCCACTTGCAAGGAAAAGCAGAAGACTCTGAATGAATGCAAGCAATGTGGAGACTTACTGCACGGGAAAGATGGGTACCCAGCAGATCCTGGGCTCCCCCACTGAAGCCTCTCTACTGCCACCTCAGTGTCTCACCCTTAAGGGAACCAGGGATGGAGTGAGCACCCACCTCAACTAACCCTAACCCAAACCAACAAGGCCCTGGCTGGGCTCCTAATAGACAGTGAGTGAATGGGTGGGGGCTCTGATTAGCTCATTTTTGAAGCTTGAAGACTGAATTTATAGGCAGAAACCCCAAGGCCCTCTGAGGTGTTGCTAGGAGTGGGTATTGGGACTGCATGAGATTGAGGGGACCAGGTGGGCCTTGGTGCCCTTTGAAGGAGGGAAAGAGATCAGGGAGCACTCTGCTCTGTGGATGAAGTTACAGAGAGAGAGAGAGAGAGAGAGAGAGAGAGAGAGAGAGAGAGAGAGAGAGAGAGAGAGAGATTAATTGTCTACAAGCCACTGTGCGAGAGCTCTCCAGGAGCCCAACATGCCAGTGCTTTGATCTTAGACTCTTAGCTCCAGAAATGAGAGATAAAGCCGCATAGCTCCAGAGATTCAACGTGCGGCGGGACACTGTGACAGCAGCATAAGCTAAGACATTATGCCTGAAGGAAAGGGTTAGCTTCAGGATGGTGCAGGGGGCTGGTCCGTGGCTGCAGGGTCTTAAGGGAAAGCCAGAGTGATCATATGAACAGGACAAGCCACCCAGGATTCAAAGTCAGTCAGGTCTGGTGTCTCCTCTGGGAATGCATGTGACATGAGTGTTCGCTTCTTCCTTTTCCAACAAAGTCGAGACTTTCCCAGGGTTCACAGACATAGAGGCTTTTGTCTGATATTTTTAACCCAGAAACCTGCTTCAACGTAGCCCTGAGAGTTGGGAGCCAGCAGAGGAGTCTTGATACGAGGCCTGCCTTCCTGCCTTAGCAAAGCAGACCTGTCTGCTCAGGTGGTGCCAGGGAGACCCCCAAGGAAGCACGTGATCTCACCCTGTAAGCTCAAGAGCCAGGGAGGGGGTCCAAAAGGAGGTCACAGGATGAGAGTTGACATCTGAAAGCATTACGTGGCTTGGCCTCGTCTTCAGCTGCACGTCCTCTCCTAACCCTTATCCAAGCCCTGAAATAAAACACCCCAGGGGCCCCAGCAAAGGCCTGAGGTGTTCTCAGTGAATCCAGGTCATAGAGCTGACAAGCAGCAAATTGGGAAAGTCAAGCAGATGAAAATGTGGACAAGACAGCATAGCTAGCGAGGAGACCCAACCTGATTCAGCCACAGGGCACCTGGGCTGGCGCGGCCGGGTAGCGAAGAAAATGGGCCATTTTCACAGGCTTGCCAGCCATCTGGGCAAATGGGGCCACCAGCATCCTACTCCTGCCCAGGAGACCCCAAGGGATGTGGAGGGGCCCCTCCCTCAGGGCTTGGAGGAGCTGAGGTGTAGAAAGATACCGGGATAAGCAAGGTCACCTATTGGCTTCAGGGTCTCAAGGCTCTGACAAGAAAATAAAATAAAAACCAGTGAGGGTTGTCCTGGAAGCTGTCTCACTGACATAGTAAATTCAGGAGTAACTGGGACAGGTAGGAGGAGAGCCCTGTTTCTTTAAGAAGCCTGCCTCTCTTTTTTAACTGTTTAATCACTTACTGGGCCAAAAGATCTGGAAGTAACTCCAAAAGTCAGAAGACTCAGATGGCCGCACACCATGTCCTGGCTGGACACCCAGGACATCCATTCTTTTGCCTACTGCCCTCATCACCCCTATGAGGGAAAGAGCAAACACATTAAGTGTCAGGAGGGTCCCCACTGCGGTTTCCCAGATATTTTGCCTGAAGACAATGATGCTTTGATAATCTCTCTCCTTAAAGGAGCCTCCTGGCATGGACCACAATGACTTGACAGTGGATTCCGCTTTGCTCCTGAACACCACCTGCTCCAATGAGATCCAGGAGCCCGCCTTTATCTCCTCCCCTCTGCTGCTCATCCACAAGGGTGTCTACATGTTCCTTCACCACCAACAGAATTGACAGGTAGCGGATGGATGTCCTGCACCATAATAGATCCAGGAGATGTGGCAGTGAATGTGGCCACAAACCTTTTACCATCCAGGGGAGGAAGGAGAACTTAAGCGACCTGCTCTGTCTTTGCAGACTGCCATGGGGTGGGAGATAGGCACACAAAGCATCTACAGGAAGGTGTACCTCACGTAATAGAGCTATGAGTAGATGTCAGAACCCATCAAACAGTGAACGCCAAGAGTGAACCCAACGTAAGCTATGTCTATCAGTGAACAGTAAGTGTCCATGTGGGTCTCCTGTCAGGTAAGTGTCTCACCGGTGTGAGAGGCTATAAGGAAAAATAGAGTTGTAGTGATACACATGACACACACAAAGCCCTTTTCTTATGCTGCCCCAACTTCGCGATGGTGTAAAGTGGTCCATATGCCACAGAGACTTTGATGTTCAGATTTGGCTCTTTCCCAAGGCTAGTGCTGTCTGGTCTGATTCCCCACAATCCTGAAGGGGAAGCATCAGACACGCCACAGCCAATGAGCAATGTCATCGGCTAATAATGCTGGGATGGCCAATACTGACTGTCAACAGGACAGAATGGCGAATCGCCTAGGAGACAAAGTTCAGGGCGTGCCCGTAGAGAAGGTTCTAGAGCTGGTCCATTGATGTGGGATGACCCACTCTACATGCACTTGGCAGCTTCTGTCCGTGTGCTTAAGTCCTGGGATGAATAAAAAGAGCATCTCAGCCACAGTGGCCTTTACCTTTGAAGTGTGAACCAAAATAAGTGTCTCCCCCCTGCCGCCTCCTTAGGCCACTTCTTGTCTGTTGTTTGTCACCACAATTAGAAAAACCATGAGTTTATTGAGAGACCCCATCCTAAGCTAAGCCCCGGGTTCAGAATCCTCTGCAGTTTTCTCTGCAGCTTTTCTCTAAACCTAAGATGGATGCAAATTTTAAAAACCTATCAAACAGAAAAGATGAAACTGAAAAAGAGGCCAACCGTGAGAGACTGTTAGGTACTCCGTGAGGGGTACCCACAGAGATGTTATTTGAAGCTAACTATCACTTGGCCATGGTACTCACAGGAGGGTCTCATCTCAGCAGGAAAGGGAGGGTCCCACCGTCTGGTGAGTGTCTTCCATGGCCAGCACTGCCTCCTCTCCCTGTCATGACTGTGGGTCACTCTTCAGGAGGATGTGCCTGATGGGAAAGGCAACGAGACAGGACTGTGTATAGTTGGGAACAATTGAGCTGGCATGTTAAGTAAGAATTTTATTTTTGTACGACAAAAATATCTCCCTTACTTCATAAAGCAAATTATGGCGAAGCTGGACGCACTGTCCTTGGCTGCTGACGGTGTTGACAGCACTCGGTGTCTGGACATGGGGAAGTGGAGCCTTTAGCAGAAATGCAGACGTTTTCACATTTAGCCCAATGGTACCCAGGTTAGAAAAGTCTGGGAAACAATGGAACTCAGCCCCTCACAGTGACTAAAACTACGCAGTCCTTACTGCATGCTAAGATGGGGGGTACCCGCTAAGAATCATGAGCAATAGGGCGAGAGGGGCAACATCTGTGCCCCACCTCCGCATATAGAGCTTTGCACAGAGAGGTTCCAAGGGGATGCCAGCCCTGTTCCTCAGGAGACCAGAGCCTGCTCATGACCGAAGCGGCTGGCCAGTCATCCCTAGTCAGCACTCCCTGCGACAAAAACGCCTGTACTGGTTACTTTTGTCAAGCTTGACACAAACTAGAGTCCTCTGGGAAGAGGGACCCTCAGCTGAGGAACCGCCTCCATCAGATTGGCCCGAGGCCATGTCCATGGGACTTGTTTATGGTTATTAATTGATACACGAGGGCTCAGCCCACTGTGGGCGATGCTGTCCCTAGGAAGATGGGCGTGGTCGGTGTGAGAAAAGTAACTGAGCAAGGCAGAGCAAGCCAACAGGCGGCCTCCGTGGTCTCTGCTTCAGTTCCCACCTTGGCTTCTCACAGTGATGTTTGAGTGTAGACAAAAGAAATCATTTCTTCCCCCAACTCACTTTTGGGGAGACACAGCAACAGAAAGCAAGCTAGTACAGGTCCTGAGGTAATTTAGAGGGAAAGCTTCCACTGGGCTCAGAATTTTAGTCCATGCCCCCACCTTCTGGAAGAACCACAGACTGGCCACTAAGCCTTTATCACGTGGGCCTCTGGGGTGGTTTCAGATCCACATGTGCCAGTGACTTGGTCTCTGCTTTTATGGAATGAGTGGTGGGGTGGCCCCTGGGGTGTGCTCCAGGAAACAGAACTGTAGTCTGACTCCCTTCAGAAGCCAGAGGCATCAGCGCAGGAATCAGAGTCGTAGCCCAGACATGTGACATGGTGCCTAATGCACCTTGGCCTCAGTAGGCCTCCTGCAGCTGCCCCCATGGGTTAAAACTGTTTACAAAGGGCAGGAGATGTTTTAGTGGGTAAAAGTGCTTGCCACCAAGCCTGAGGACCCGAGTTCAATCTCAGGGGACCCACAAGATGGAAGGAGAGAACAGATCCCTATAAGTTGTCCTCTGTCTTCCATATCACACACACACACACACACACACACACACACACACACACACACACACACACACACACACAATTTGGACTCTTTTTTAAAGGTCTTTAGAACAAGTGCAAGGGTGGCCAGGAAGGAGAATGCATTGCTGTTCCAGCTGGCTCTATGCACTTCGGGGATCTGTTTAATACATAGATGCTGAGCAGACCATGTAACAGGAGCACACTCCTGTCCTTCTCCTAATAGCAAACCCATGAAGACTTCCAGCAGCGGGAGTTTTGTGAGTGGTGTGCAGTGGACGTGTCCATGGAGCAATGTGCTCCTTGCACCACAGCTGGACTCCCTGTGGTGGACAGCTCCCTGTCTAAGATGCTCAGGGTGACAGCCCCTTAGTCCAGGTGGCCGTCAGGGACATGCAACAGCTGCTCTGCTGACGGACCTGTGCTGGGCTTGGATCAATACAGTCATTGTGAGGGAAGATCCTCACGTGACACAGGTGCTACTGCAGACCGGGAGGAGCGGTGGCCTGTGGTGCTGTGACTTCTTGGCTTCCTTAGCCTGCGTTCTCACTGTCTTCAATGCTTTTATAATAGAACTCACTTTGATGCCATCCCAGGGCCTGTGTGCCCTCCGAATCTGCACAAGAGTCCAGAGGAGAGCAAGGGAAGGCTGTAGCCCAGAGACGGAAGGACTCTCCCAGGTCTTGCAGTTCTGAGTGAGAGTCGGCTGAGGCATCTTGTTTCTACCTACGTCCTTGTGTTCTAAGCTTCCAGGAAAAACAGACATGTATTTCCTTAGGTATGTTAAAAAAAAAAAAAAAAAGCTAACTAACAATGGCCCTGCTATTTGTAGCTACAATAAATAAACATTTGCCACAATCAAACAAATATATGTAGAGAGAGGAGAGAGAAGAAGAGGGAGAGAAAGAAAGAAGAAAATAGAGGGAAGAGAGGGAGAGGGAGAGGGAGAGGGAGAGGGAGAGGAAGAGAGAGAGAGAGAGAGAGAGAGAGAGAGAGAGAGAGAGAGAGAGAGAGAGAGAGAGAGAGAATATGCCAAGCTGGACCCTTGCTGCCTTGGAGAAATCCTACTGACTAAGCCAGTTGAGCTGTGAGGGAGGAGGAGCTTTGTAGCTAACAGGAAAAGTGACAGGTCCCAATGACCCGGAACCTGGCTCTCAGATTTTCTATGCTTAGACATTAAAAAATAACAATAAAGAAGAAAAGTAGGGAAGTAAGGGGGCAGGGAGGAATGTGACATTCCCGGAAGCAATGAAGACAGTCTGAGCAGGTACTTGTGCTGTCATTCTGTCAAGACAATGGTCCCCAAGAAACTGGACACCGCTCAGGAACCATCTCCTGCAAAGAGAAGCAAAAGCAGGGACCCGGGAGCCTTCCAGGCGGGGTCTTGTCTACCGGAAATGGTTTGTGCGCAGCTGTAGAATGGAGCCGAGACAATGTTGCGTGCCAGTGAAGACAGGGTGACTTGTTATGGAACTGCTTAGTTTCCATGTCTCTGGGCTTCTACTTAACCCTGGGCCTCCAGTCAGAACCCCAAGATAGACCGGGGCTCACTGGAGCTCTTTATTTGTTCCCCTCCCCAGTGTGGCTGCACTGAGTAAATCTCTTCTCTGCTTTTCATTATGACCCGTCTGTTGGGGATGACTGGCTGAGCCTGGCTTTTTTGGGCTGCCACAGCCCAGGCTCTGATCCTAACACCAGCACGAAAGAAGGGAAGAAGAAAGAAAGGGAGGGGGAGAGAGGGAAGAAGGGAGAAAGAGAAGGGGAGCTAGGGGAGGAGAGAAGCAAGGGGAAAGAGGAAGAAGGAAAAAGTTCCAACTGGCGGGTAGGCTTGTGTGTCACTGGGACCCCATGCTTTCTCTATGAACCTAAAAGATGACCATCTCTCTGGGGGAGGGGGGAGGATCAAGGACAGAGTGAGCGGGGGACAGGGGCCTCACCTCCACACGCTTGCCCTGCCCACATCCCAAGAGGCCAGCAGCTGTGAGACACAAATAACAGACATGGGGAGAACAGTGTCTTGGGGTGGCAGATTAAGGGTCTAGGTCCAGCCTGGGCAGACCTTCTGGAAGTTACCCTCTTCTGCTCACCTGGTGGACATGTAGAGGGAGGGCGGTTAAACAGGGATGTCTGTCTGGCCAGTCTGGGAAGCCCTTCACTGCTAGGTGAGCAAGAGAAGTCTCATCCATTGTCACCTTCTTCCTCACAGAACGGGTGTGTGGCGCCCTGAGCAGAGGAGCCCAGTCCAGCATGCACTCTGCTGGGACCTTCAGAGCTCACCTGCCAGGGTTCAGGGTGGTGACCCTGCAAGGAAGTGTGGGGCAACTGCAAGGTGAGACCCACACCAGGCCTCAGTAAGTGAGCTGGCCTATGACACACACCCTCTTGGGGTCAGACTTCTTGGCTTTGTGACCTTTCCTCTAGGGACACGGGCCCTTCCTTTCTCATCAAGGAAGCTGGGAGACTGTAGAAAGCTGAATTGACCTGTCTGAGCCTTTTCTGTAGAATGGTGTAGCAACTGCCCTTTGCCCATCCTGGGCCTGTGGGAGACAGACAATGAGGGTCACCTGGCCTGGTACTCCCCAAAAGTAGCCAGGAATAAGCACCTGGTTTGGGAACGGATTGGGAACTCCAAGTCTTGGGTCGTACTGTAGTTCTATGAGTCATGGTCTCTGGGGAAGGGCCCACAAACCTGTCTTAAAGTAGATCTCCAAGGGCCAGCATTGATTGAATTTGCTTGGTATGTGGGAGCTGGCTGGGGTGCTAATACTGTCCCTAAATCCTTTCCTGCTCTAGTGCTGGGTCCACAGGGGTCTCAGACCTGGAATCACCAAATCCAGGAGACGGCCCTGGGCCAGCTTGTTGCACTCTTGGAGCCTCTGCTCCCACAGCTTTTAAACAGGGAGCAGTAGCTGACCAGAAGTCTTGCACAGAACATCTCACAATAAGCTCTTGCCCTTGCGATTGGCATCCCGAGGTTGCCTAGTGGGTAGAATTTAGGCTGCAGCCAGGATGTTCAGTTTCTTAAGTAAGTGACAGAGGTTTTCCTCACCAGGAAGAATCCAGATTCTAGCATGAATTCTCCCATCACACCGTAATCATCCCTGAGATTAGTCCCCAGTGACAGATAGGTCAAGTGCCAGAGGGCCTCTGCTGCCCATCAGGTACAGTTTGCAGAAGGTGAGAATGTCAATGACACAGATCACAAAAGGGGTGCTGCTGAGATGCACATATGGCTGGGCCCGGTGGCCTCGTCCTCCCTGCTTGTGTGCAATATTAGCATAATGTCCCTTGCAAAAGTGATTACGGAGTCGCAGGCAGCCGACTGCCATTCGCTAGCTGCATCCTGCTCTCACCAGCAACGATGACTAAACAAGGTAATTAAATCAGCACAAATTTGCACACAAGCCCGGCAGCTGGACCCAGAGCACCGTGGTGGCTGCAGGGGGCGGGGACACCTGACTGATGGGCTGTCGGGGGCAGCCCACCCCAGAGCTCTACCTGGCAAGTCTGTATAGGGAAGGCTGCTTGCACCCTTGGGAAGCTATGGCCTGTGCCCCTGCAAGGAATAGAGGGAGCAGGAAGCAGCAAAGAAGGCTTGCATGCCAACCTTGCCAGTCTTACTGTGGAGTTGTGGGAGGGGCCACTACGTGCATTCCCCCCCCCCCCCATGGCTTCTGGAGAAGGTAGCTTGGAGGCCACCTTCATCCAAGTATCAATTTTGTCACGTGCTGGCACACTCAATGGCAGCACTTCAATCTCAGACACTTGAGATCTCTTAGTCAATGTCCCTATTGATAAGACAGGGTTAGCGCCTCATTTTTTTTATTCTTGATGCCGTAGGGAAATTTTCCTGAGATGGCAACATAAAGTTAACGTGTGATCATATGACACGTGACACAGCCGGTGTTCTGTACACGGGGTTGTCATCACTGCTATTCTTGTTCCTGAAAATACCACCGTGGACCTTCTCTGGATCAGGATCAAGCTATGGAGATGCAAAGCCCCGGTTGTCCCTAACCTTGACTTCAAGGGACACTTAATAAAATAGAGTGACAGAGGGAGTCGTCTGTCCCACAGTAGTGTCTTTGAGAGCTGGGCAGAGTGGTGGTGAGCATCCTTGGGCACTCAGGATCCAGGCCTAGAGGGCTTGATGCTGTAGGTGAGTTTTGAAGGGTGTGTTGTACTCCCATAGCAGCCCAGCCTAGAAGCTTGAGGGGCAAACAGGAGGCACCTGCTGCCTAAGATAGAAGCTGGCAAATCTCAGCTCCAAGGCACAGAAGTAGTAGAGGCTGTCCAGAAGGTTCTGCAGGGAAAGGGAACGAAAAGTCAGAGGAGGGGACACAGTGCAGTCTCCAGGATAGCTTGTGGTTGCCCCACCAGGGGGACTTCCTAAGTCCTGCTGGAGCTGTAAGGGAGGAGGGAGAGCCAGCTCACAGCGTCCTTGCCTTGTCATATGCAGTGTTGTCACAGCTGCAGCACCTTACAGTGTTAATGACTTAATGTTTGCGACTTAAATCCCTCACTGGAGGAAAAATGTAAAAGGTTCATAACGGAAAGCTAGGACCTCTCTGACCACTGACAGAAATGTATAGATGGAATGGAAACTGAACCATGCCACATGCTGCCAACCAGGTGCTGACACTTCCTGTGGACTCGGGGAATTAACATGGGGTGAGGGCCAGGGAAGCTAGAAGATTGGCAGATGCTCAGCTTCATCCTGTCATGGAGGAGGGGAGGTTTCTTCTGAACAACCTGATGGGGAACCAAGGTGGCATTGAGCCCTTTCTGGTCACTTCCACAGCCTGTGGTAATGGGGTGTGCACTGCCTCCACCACCTTCTTGTACTACACAGGTAAGCCCACACACTCAGTGGGGATGTGCACTGACCTCTGTTCTTGCACCCCCTGATCCCATGCTTTGGGAACTGCTGGCCACGGTAACCTTGGCAACCGTACTCTTTTCAATGCTGTGAGTCTGTCACCTCTTTTAGAATTAACTGACCAGATGTGACTGTCGGATCAGATCCTGCCCATAATATAGCCTAAGTGAAAGTCCTGGGAGGTGACATGCATAGTCGCAGTGCCCTTATCGTGTCTCTATAGGCAGAGGTGTGGCAATTGGCTGGCACACTCAATACTGCTCAACAACACAGGCCTGTGTCTCCTACCTACATGATACTGGGAAGGAAGTCACATGAGCTGTACGCCCCAGTGTCCCTCATCAGCATAAGGATCCTCATATGCTGTAAGGACCAAACAATAGCCGATTCTCTCTATTTTCTGACTCTGGCTACTTTCATGGAATTCACTCCGCAAATGGTCACATCCTTGTGTTTATCCACTTAAGTTTTATACCTTCACATAGAATGTAAGGGTCTAAAATTAAGCACGGGGTGAGTGTGGGTGGGTACTGAAGTGATGCTGGAGGAAACTGAGGAGTTCTGTTTTCCACTGTTCTCCACCTCTGCCTCACGAGAGGCTAAAGAAATTTCCGTGAGGCAAGAAGAAGGGCACGGGGGCTATCCCGAGGGCACGGGGGCTATCCTGAGGGCAAAGCCAGGCCCCGGAATGTCGTGGACCATTTTTCATTATTGTAACAAAACACCCAAGGCCAGGTTCTTGATAAAGAAGAAGTGTTTATTTAGCTCACGGGTCTAGCGGGTGAAAGTCCAAACAGCATGATACCAGCTCTGGCTCGTCACCTCCTTGCTGATGACATCAGAGTTCATACAGCAAGACAGGAAGCCTGGAAGCTGGGAAGGATTGGCCTTACTCTTTCATAAAAGCCTTCTATGGAACAGGGGCAGGGGGGCTGAAGAGATGCTCAGAGGTTAAGAGCACTGGCTGTTCTTTCAATGGTCCTGAGTTCAATTCCCAGCAACTACATGGTGGATCACAACCATCTATAATGAGATCTGATGCCTTCTTCTGGTGTATAGGTGTACATGCAGGCAGAGCACTGTATACATAATAAATAAATAGATAAATGAATAGATAGATAGATAGATAGATAGATAGATAGATAGATAGATAAATCTTTTTTTTTTTAAAGCCTTCTATGGAGAACAACCACGGTCCCACAGGACCTAGGCCATGGCAGCAAGCATATCCACTGATCTCCCACCAGGCCCCACCTCTTAGTGTGCCCCTTACCTACCATACTGAGTACTAAACTCCAGCACACAAGCCTTAGGGGACACAGCCCAACATCCAGAATGGATGCTGGTCCATTCACCTCCTCCACCCTTCTCAGTCCAGCTAAACCCTCTAGGCCCTGGAGGTAGGGTGCAGAGACCCCAGCTCCCACCAGGTCACATACATGCCCTTGACTGCGGCCCACGTCACAACCTTAACAGGGAGAAAAGACACAACCCTAGGAAACGAGATGCTGAATGTGAACCACGGAGCCACAGGTCCCTACTCTCAGGCCTGGTGCAAATGCCTTGCTGTGACTCGGTTTCCTCCTCTGTAAAATAAGGACAGTGGTAGTGAGCCATGCGGGGACCTGGCTCACCCGGTAGCCTCAGGGTGAGCTCACAACTGCTGTTGTGTGGTCTCTAAGCTCTCATAGATACTCTTCCAAGCTTGTATACTAAGTCTGAGCTTTACTGAAGGTGAAATCAGGACAGTGACACTGGCTCTGGAATTCCCTGTGTTCTGATAAGAAAGCAACACAACTCTTTGTACCCACAGGAGCCTGGCTCCAGGATCCCCACAAATCCCCAAATGTCTGAGCCCTTTATATAAAATAGCCTCACACGAGCTTCTGAGTACTCTAACCTTCTCCTGTGGACTTACAATGCTGTGTAGATGGCACACTGCTCCGTTATGCTGTTTTGGGGACAGTGACAAGAAAACAAACTGCAGATTCGCTACAGAGAACTTTTTCCCAAGTAATTTCTATTTGCAGTTGGTTAAGCCCAGGGCCAGAGACCTCACAGGGAAGATGGAAGGGCGGGTGGAGGGAGTACCGGAGTGGGGGTGGTGGTGGTGGTGGTGACTGGGCAGCACTGGACCTGGATTAGCAGTTTTTTAACTGCTCCTTCAGTCAGAGGAGGAAAATCCCACAGAAAGGCATGCCCCAGGCCAGCTATTTCAGACTCCCTGGAGGTGACACTCTGGTGAAAACCTGTGGCTCTACTCAAAGAACAGACTTGAGATTTGAACTCCAGTTATTACCACAGCCTTGGGCAAGTCACCCACCCACCCTGCCCCCAAGTCTCAGTTCCCAAAGCAGAAAAGCAGCGTCAGTCCCACATCCTCCCAGCTAGGACGCAGAAATCAGAGAGAAGCAGCCAAGCAGAGCCTCTGGGCAAAGTTGGCATTTAAAGATAACACTTTGTTGAGGCAAATCCGCTCAGCCTCAAGATCCTAGTATTTTCTTACGCATTTATTTCACTGTGTTTGCTTGGTGTGTGTTGAGCCCCACCTTGCCATAGGAAAATTGTTAGCTTGCCAGGCACAGCTGCTTCACAAATATCATGGAGTTATTCAAAGCAGGCCTCGCCTGCAAACCCGGATGCTTTCCTGGCTTGGCCCTCCACTGTTATTTTTGGAAGAGGGAGGGAGCCTTTCAATAGAGCCGGGCACTAACCCAGATGGCGAGGGAGATAACCTTTGAGGGCCACCCCTTTGCAGAAGCAGCTGCTAGCCCATTGGGGTGGGGGTGGGGGTGGGGGTAGCTGTTTTCAGACTCTGCAAACCTGCAGAGAATCTTACTGATAATCCTTCCGTGCCTGTGTGAGGATGAAGGTGGCATGTTCCAGAATGGACTCAGGAACACCGGACTCCTGGTGGCAAGGCTTGGGGCACCTGCCTCTACCTCTGTGGGCCTCGGTGGCATTCTGTACAACGGAAGTGGCCAAGGGCCACCTCATTTGCTACCCACAGACCTCATTTGCTCTTGTGGCTTCAAGGAGCCACTGCAGGGAGGCTCTGTAACCCTTTGCTGTGGCCCGTGCAACATCGTCACAAACTGGGTGTTTATTGTTGTGTGGTTCTAGAGACTGGATGTCTAAGCTGCACTCTTGGGCAGCACCAGCGTGAATCCGTTTTCCCTCTTGCAGTCCAATGGCTGCTGGCATTGCTTGGCTCCAAGCTCTGCCCTCAGTCATTGCTGCCACCTCCTCTCCTGCTGTCTCTTCTGGCATGTGGGGAATCACCCAGAAAATCCAGGCTGATCTCATTTCCAGGCCTGTCTTACTCTGTTTCTGATTGCTATAACTAAATACCACAGACTGAGCAGTTTATAAAGAAGAGGAGTGCTTTTATTTAGCTCACTGCTCTGGGATCTGGAAAGTCCAGAAACATGATACCAAGATTGGGGAAGGGCCTTACACCACATCGTCATCACCATCACCATCACCATCATCACCCTCACCACCGCATTTCTTATTTTGTGCCCAAACATTCTGGGAGATTCCCATTCAGGTTGAGTGTTCCCAGCCCAAAATGTTTGGCAAATTTCAATACTGGATTTCTGGCTTTGGAAATATTTGCATATGTGTTGAGCTATTTCAGGAAAGGGGCCAAAGTTCAAACACGAATTCAACTTTTTTTTTCAAAACCTACCTCATATACAGCCTGAAGGTGACTTTATTCTATTGCTTCCCTTCACCTGTTTCCACTGAGAGAGTCTAGGAGGCCAGGCGTGGGGCTCGCCATCTGTGAAGTGACGTCAATGCTCCTTTTGGGTTTGGGGAGGATTTGGGGATTTGAGGATTTGGGGATTTTTGTGCTTTCAGATTTGGGATCACCCCATTTACAGGCTTACAAAAGACCTCTGAATGAACGTGGCCACAAATATAAAGGAACAAATAGCAGGAGAGGGAAAAGGAGGTGGGAAGTGGCAGAGGCGACGAGAAATGCTGCAGTGCCCAGGGGCTCTGGGGTTGGCCTTGGCCCTGCCTGAAACAGCCCTTGGAAAACGAGAAGCAGAGAGAGAGGAAGGACTGCGGGGCCAGGGAGGGCTGTGCACACCTCATCTCCACAGACAGCATTTATGGGAGCCTCCCCGATCTGCCAGAGCTGTGGACCTCCCTCCCCAAGGGTCAACTGCTGTGACCCACATCTGCAGACACCTAGGCCAGTCTGTGAGGCTCCCCACCTCCTGCCCTTCACGGTGATCACAGCTAAGCCGACTTCTGACCTTTCTGCTGACGTCAGCCCCTGTCCAACCCTCAGACCGAGGCCTACCTCCCCATCACATGCCCCAGAGAAACCTCATGACTTCTCTCTGCACACTGGCTTTTCCCCAGCCCCTTCCTCTCTAAATCTACCCATCTCTTATCACCTAACACAAATTAGAGGAAAAACTGAATTCCAGCCACATCTGCTCCGTGTGTAAGCTCACTCTGCTTACTGAGATTCATGCCCCTGGGACTGCTAAATAGCATGGTGGATGGCAAGGGGACATGGTGGATGGCAGGAGGGCATGGTGGATGGCAGGAGGGCATGGTGGATGGCAGGAGGGCATGGTGGATGGCAGGAGGGCATGGTGGAGGGCAGGAGGGCATGGTGGATGGCAGGAGGGCATGGTGGATGGCAGGAGGGCATGGTGGAGGGCAGGAGGGCATGGGGGTGGCAGGAGGGCATGGTGGATGGCAGGAGGGCATAGTGCACAGTAGGAGGGCATCGTGGACAATAGAAGGGCATAGTCCACAGCAGGAGGGCATGGTGGATAGTACGAGGGCATAGCGCACAGTAGGAGGGCATGGTGATGGTGGCAAGAAGGCAGGACACTGCAGATTAAATCTGCATGGGCATTTATTTGGTCTCTGTGATGGGCATACTACAAACAGGAATCAGTGGAGCCATCAATAGAATTAAACCTACTTTTCTCAGTAAAGAGAAAAATAAGATGGATTTTGAGAGCACAGTGCCCGTGAGATTTTAAAAGCACAAATTGTTCTAAGTCAGCACACGTGTCCTTATAATGAGGACAGAGGGACAGCAGAATTTGTCCGTCTATCTGTGAGCATGAGTCACCTGGGATCTATAAAATGAAATGTGATTCTGGTCTCGGGTGGGGCCTGAGGCTCTGCATTTCTAACAAGCGTGGACAACATTACAAGTCCCCGAAGCAGCAGGGCTCCATGGCATTCCTAAGACACTGAGAGAGGCCAGGTTAGCCCTGTGCAGAGGTGAGGCCCCACCCATCTTACCAAATGGAAACCTTCTAGGTCACACTCAGGTGTTCTCCTCCGGGGACCTCTTTGCCTAGTGTTACTGATAAAAAGGCCTTTGTTTAGCATGCACCTCTCCTCAGGTTGGTTCAAGGAGAAGGAAATATGATCAACAGGGGAAAGCTTGGGGAGGAGTGGGGTGAGATGGGGTGAGGGTGAAGCAGTAGTCGGGGCGGGAACAGGGCTTAGATATTTTAGCCTTTGTAGATGCTCTCTCTCTCTGACCCAGAATGAATTGTCTCTCACTGGCCAAGAAGGAGGAGCTCCCAAGGGATGAAAAGACTTCCGCTGGAGACAACCTCAGTCACCTACTCTAAGTTAGAAATGGGCTGCCCCTAGCCTCCTTGCTATTCAAGCTCCTGTTTCCAGGCCACATATTATTGCCAGTACGGAAGGAATACCCTTTGCCTTGGCAGGTCAGGGATCTCGGAGGTAGCAGAAGCAGCTGGGGCAGGCTAAACAGACTTGAAAGTGTCTCACCCACCCCCACCCCACCCCCTCGCCTGGAAGCAGGAAGTGCAGGTGGGAACACAGGATCCCCTGGCTTGGCTGGTTTGTTTTGCAGCCCTTGGCCCCTCATTCTTAATAGCTGGTGAGGCAAGATTCTTAGAGGCTCCCAAGCATCTGAACTCACCAGGTTTGGTGACACAGCACTGCCTGTGTTGAGGGAGGGCGGGGGTAGGTGAAACTGGTACCCTGCAAGGAGGGGGCCTCTTCTGTTGCAGCCCCTATTCTGCCACCTTCCTGCAAAGCACTATTCATCAGAGTCAGGAAGAACAGAGGCGTCACCTCTCCAAAGCAGCTTTGAGCAGCCTGGGACAAGGCAGGCATGGGGGACATGGCACGCCCAGTCCCAGTGACCTGGCTACTAAAGTTTTCAAAGTTCTCGAGGGGGCTGGAGGGTATAGTTTGGGGACAGTTTAATGCAGGAATACTTAAATGGTGGAAGGTTTGGGGTGTGGAATTCAAGAGGGACCCTGAGACAGATTACTAGATTTTTAACTCCACAGACAGACAGAGAAGCAATATGGCGGAGCCTCTGAAGCGATCAGAATCTTCCGTGCAGCAGCTCGCTGAGTAGACAGGATTGATGAGAGCTGAAGTCGTTTGTTCTTAGCATCCGTTTCTTGCTTTAATAGATGCAAATTTGAGACAGCAAGAGCTGGGCCTCTGCTGTCCACACTAAAATCTTTCAATATGTATGTTTTGCCCACAGCCATGTTAATATCCCCCACAGTACAAGGTGTACACATTGCGTGGAGTCTGCACTGATTAAGCCAGTTGTATGACACAGGCTGAACTGTAGACAACCGGAAACTACCGCCACGCCAGCGAGGCTGACGGTGCACTGGACACTTTGCTCAGCACTTCCGGTACAAGAGGACCAGGCAGAATGGAAACCCAGAGTCATGGCCTACAAAGTCTGTTTCTAACTCTGCTTTGCCATTCTCAAGTGACAAACCTTCGCAGTCTAGCAAAATGTCACACAACCGACGGTCTAGGGGTTCAAAGAAGTCACGTGGAGAAAGTGCAGGGCATTGGTTTTGGTGCACAAGAATCCTAAAAAGCAGAAAATAAACTTAACTAGCATGTCCAGCCCTGTGCCACCTAGAAGGGTCCTCTGGACATCTGAACCTGTCCCAAGCGGGACCATGATTTCTGTCCCACTCCTGTTCCCATCCAGTTTCCCCCATTTTCTTTTTTCTTTTCTCTTTTGGTTGTTAAGGTTCCAGAGAAGGAACCCAGGGCCCTGTGTGTTAGGATGTAAATGACGGAGCTGTACAGAGGAATGGAAATCACGCTACGCAGCAGACCCACTTATGGGGTTTATTAGGGGATACAGAGATGTCTCTGAAGGCACCGAGGGAAGGGAGAGGCGGGGGGAATGGGAGGAGTTCCCTTTATAAGCTAGCTGACGCATGCACAGGAAGGCCATACACATGCACCGAGGGTACACACGTGGCCTAGGGTGCCTGAGTCCTGCAGGCCTCCAGTGACATGTTTCCGGCTACATGCTTCTGGAGTGGCTTCGGTGTTGCTTGTGTTTTCCCACCGTCATCAGGGCCTTTAGGGGTGGCTGTATTGCTGCTGCCTGATTACTAACATTCCTCATTTTTTGGTTATTGTAAAAAGAAATGAAGAACCAGAGGGGGGAGTGATGGTGGGAGAAGGGAATATGGTTGGAGCTTAGTTCATCATGCTGCTTTCTGCTGACTAGGGACGTTGTCTTTTTCAGGATATATTAATTTCCACCATCAGGCCGTGTTTGATTGTCGATGGCATCTGGTTCTCTGTTTAAAGGCAGATAACCCTGTAAAAACAACTCATTAAGAGTTTGGTTAGAGATTTTTTTTTTATCTGGTGTTGGAAAAATGTAGAGAAGAAGTTAATAAAGCAGGGAGCGAACAGCAAGACCAGAAAAACAAGCAGAAGAGGAGGCAGGAAGGGTAGAGTCCATTTCCATAAGGGATTTTCCAAGGTCCAGCGGCTGGAAGCCTCCAGCTGTGCCCTATATTTTTGTAGATCTGTCTGAAGTTTCTGAACCTTATATTTTACTATACCTGACAGGTTGACACAAAAGCAGCATTTCTCTTGGAGGAAGAGACAAAGACCGCCCTCTTTAGCTGTGAGGAAGTCCAGCCCCCGTCCATTTTGAGGCACCAACGTTGCCAGAGAGTCAGTTTGTCCCTGAAGACTTAGTGTGTCTGGGCCACTTGCTGGAGGTCCTGGAAAAACTGAGAAGAAAGCTGATGATAAAAGTTAGTGAAGTGGCCAGCCCCACTGTATGAGAATGAAGAAAACAAGCTGGTCACTAGTGTTCGTTTTCTTTCAGCTCTTGACTATGTGACCAGCTGCTTCAACTTCCTGCTGCCCTGAAGTCCCCTCAGTGATGGACTGTGACCCGGAATTGTAAGCTAAATAAATCTGTTCTCCCCAAGGTGTTTTTGTGAGGATATTTTCTCAAAGCATCAGGAGAAGAAACCCAGACAGTTGCCTCTTGGAATTTTCGATTTTAACTATAGAGAGGAGCCCAAGGATGTTAGAGAGAGATTTTCTTGCTCAGAATCCTCAAAAAACTATCCCACTGCACTTCCAGCTCTCTGGGCAGACATCATTAATAGATCACAGACCTGTTGTCTCGCTGGATTTCCATGTTCTTCTTAGTTTTTCACCAAGTCTCAGTTGCTCACATGAAGTGACTCAGCATCCCAGAGGATCCCAGTCAATTCTGCACTGATAGTCTAACAGTGAGAGGGATGCTGTTTGGGTTTGGTTTTCGTCTCAAATTACAGAGCATGCCACCGGAACTGGACACCCAGCATGTGTTTGGATATGGTCAGACACTAAACTGAAGGGAACACCAGCCATCCTTTTCAATAATAAATCAGATCACAAGTTAGTAGTCTATGACCTTTCATTACTTAAGACTATTTTGAAAGATTGTGCTCTTTTAAGTCAACATCAATAGAATGGGGGGCAGGAGTTAGCCGAATACCAGCTGACTGCAAGGTGCCAAATGGAGTCAACTGTAGCCAGGAGAGCAAGAAGCAATCCCTGCCTTTGGGACCAAGAGGTAATTAGGAAAAGTAGAAATGGAGGAAGCCGACTGAGGAGGGAAAGGGGGGCGGTGGGGGAGGGAATGGCAGCAATGCCTCAAAGCTACCTAGTGTAGGAAGCACCGGTGTCCCCTGCAAGAGTTACCCCCACATTTAAGTCTATAAACAGAACCCCAGAAACCTTGGTTGCTGCAAGCCCTAGCCTCAATACTGAATACTGACTGTCTAAGCCAAACATGTAATCTCTTCACATCGAAAGAGAGAATGCACATGGACAGCCCTCCGGCAGAACTCTGGGTAGTTCACTCAGTTGCAAAAGGAAAGACACTTAAAACAAAACAAAACAAAACAAAACAAAACAAAACAAAACACCATTGTCCTCCTATGCAATCAGAAGCATCCAGACTGGCATGGAAAGTGTCTTCCCTCCTCCCTGGAGCTAGGGAAAGCACCAGCATTCTCCCACTCTTCCGTGCCGTTCTGACTCCTCAAGTTGTGTGAGAACAGAATCAGACCCTTCCGCAGAGGCCTCTACCTCCAGCAAAATGAATCCCTGCTATCTGAGCCCAACTCTAGCAAAGCGTTGTTTCCTTTCATGTGAATGTGCCCTCTAAATTGGAAAAAAAAACAAACCTTAATCTATCTCCTCTTCCAAGAATGTGGCAGTGTGTTATTATGGGGGAACAGATGCTAAGAATAGATATCCAGCACGGGCGTTTAACTTGGGGAACACTGGGAGCGGAGAGGGAAGAGGGGAGCCTCACTGTGAGCCATAGTGAGGGGCAGGAGACTGATGTGGGATGGAAACACCCATGGCCCCCCATGCTGTCTCTGCGGGGTTGACAGGAGCATCCATCCTTCAGCTAAAGTCCATCAACCATGACGGCAGGCCTGTGTCTCCCAGCATGGTTGAACAGAGCGGCTGCCATGTCCTCTCACGTAGGAGCAGCACATAGGAGGTGGGGCCTCTCTGCAGTAGGACTGGTCACTTCCTCACCGTGTAAGCAAAGTTTGGCAAGGGGGGCTTAGGAGCCCTCAGAGGCAACAGGGAAAGCATGTTCCCAGAGTGGCAGGAAGGGAGACAAGAGAGCCTGGGAGGGGAGCAAAGGCTGTCCCTGCCCTGCCCTGCCCTGCCCTGCTCCACTAGGCATGGCCTGCAGTAAGCCCTTTCCAGCAAAGCCAACCCAGCCTGCTCATACTTCTTGCCCAGGCAAGCATGACATTGCTAACAACTGGGAAGCGAAGAGAGCCAGTCCACTTGACATCATTTATATGGCACAGACAATGCTGGCATAAGACGATCCGAGCTCCCAGGACATAGGGCACCTGTGCCGGGTTATTGGTGCATTCTACAAGTCACCAGCTCTGTATTTGGAACAACATGAGGCCCCTTTAACCTGGTTGCCACAGACCAGGAAGGACCCAGCTGGCCTGTGGTGTTCTGCAAAACCCTGTACTTTATATCGGAGGGCAAACGGCTTATCTGCCTATCAGCACAGGCCTGTGCAAGGAGCCAGGACCTAGGCTCCTACTCCCTTCTTGCTCTGCCTTGTCAGCATGTTGTGACATAGTGTGGTTGGCAGAATGCCAGGGAGACAGAGAACTCCAGATGCAATTCTTCGTCCCTTATAGAACTCCCATCACCCTCACAACCTCTCTATGGGCTGGGCATATCTCAGTTTTATAGAAACTAAAGAGCTTTAACCAGCTTCATGCCCTAGCTCACGATAACCTCTCTATTCGCCAAGAACAAGGGACAGACAGGGTGGGAAGAACGTGAGCCTTCTCCCTCTGAGGAGAGAGAGAGAGGCCTCACCGGTCTCATGGCCACTGGGTTATAAGGGAGGCTGAGAAATGGGAGCTCTATGGGCATGCGCGGTGCGGCTGGCTACATCACCACGTGCCTGGGGTGAGGCTCACCCAGTCTGCCGCCATGATTTGTAATCGCTGTTCAATGATGCACCATGCCACAGCTTATGCCATGGTGCACAGCTGTCACTCAGGACTCAGTTTACCTTCATTGAGTTGCTCCTACTTCTCCATGTGGCTTGGCTCACTAGCCCCTCCCTATCCGGGGCTCCTGGGACTTCTACTATTTCAGCTCTTACCCTGTATTATTATTATTATAGGGTGGCTTCTCTAGTCCAATACATGCTTACAAACATAGTTTGTTTGGCCCATACAGTATTTAAAAAAGAGAAGAGGCGGAGGAGCAGGAGGAGGAGGAGGAAGAGGAGGAAGGGGAGGAAGAGGAGGAGGAAGAGGAGGAGGAGAAGGAGGAGGAGGAGGAGGAGGAAGAAGAAGAAGAAGAAGAAGAAGAAGAAGAAGAAGAAGAAGAAGAAGAAGAAGAAGAAGAAGAAGAAAGGCACCAGCTTCCAACCATGGACCCGAGGAGATAGCTCAGTCTGCAACGTGTCTGCTTTGCAAGCATGGAAGCTGTATCCCCAGAGTCCACATTTAAAAGGTCAAGCATGATGGTGTCTGATTCCAGCACTGGGAAGACAGAGGCAGAAAGATTGTTGGGGCTTTCTGGTCAGCTCCGGGCTAGTGAAAGACCCTGTAAATAAACAAATAAATAGGTAGGTAGGTAGGTAGATAGATAGATAGATAGATAGATAGACAGACAGACAGACAGATAGATCAAACTCAAGGTGGATGAGAGCCAGTAAGGTGGCTGTAGGTAAAAGCCCTTGCTGGTCAATCCTGACACCCTGAGTTTGAGCCCCAGAACCCACGTAAAAGTGGAAGGAGCGAACGGACTATAAAATTGCCCTCGGACCTCCACATGTTTGCCATGGCATGTATACCCACACAGGCATACATATATTAATAATAAATTAAAAAATTTTTTAATCACGCAGTAGTGGTGCACACATTTAATCCTAGCACTCAGGAGGCAGAATGATGCAGATCTCTGGGCTTGAGGCCAACCTGGTCTACAGAGTGAGTTCCAGGTCAGCTCTACAGAGAAACCCTGTCTTGGAAAAAACAAAACAAACCCAAACATTGTAAAGGAGAATGGTTATCTGACAAGTAACACCCAGAGCTGACCTCTGGCCTCCATGCACACTCACACACTTGTGCACATATACTCCTCTTGCACACTTCCACATATGCGTGGTGCACACATGTGCCTTCTCCCCATCCCCAGATATATGGTTCCACTTAAAAACCTAAAGTAAATAAACCCCAGTGACATTCTGGCATAGTAATGGCCAACTGAGGCTAAACAGCTCACCAATCCCAGGACAGTGTGTGCACTCCATTCCCACAGTGACTGCCACCCCCAGCATCTCACACCCTATCTACTTCATGTTTCTGCTGTCTTCCTGGTCCCTGCAGGGAGCCCAAGAGCTGCTCCCCTTGACAAAGTTTCCTCTTTTTTTTTTTTTTTTTTTTTTTTTTTTTTTTTGTTGTTGTTGTTGTTGTTTTGGTTTGGTTTGGTTTGATTTTAGTTTTTCAAGACAGGGATTCTCTGTGTAGTTTTGGCTGTCCTAGACTTGCTTTGTAGACCAGGCTGCACTCGAATTCACAGCAATCTGCCTGCTTCTGCCTCCCAAGTGCTGGGATTAAAGGCATGTGCCACCACACCCGGCCAGGCTTCCTTGAGAGCAAGGTGGGCCTCACCTGGGTTCACTTGATACACAGTGGGTGTACAGAAGCATTGAGTGTGCAAGCTGTAGCTGTTGTGGCAGCAGCCAAGGATTCTAAAGAGGTGCTTGGCTATTGGACCACTGAAACAAATGTCCTCAAGAAATTGGAATTTTCCCCCAGGAGGGTCAGCCTGGATGGAGGAAGAGGCTGAAGCTCAGTGCAGGCCAGAGGTGGGAACTTGGCTCCAGGGAGCGATTTCATTCAGTTCTCAGAAGAGCCAGAGCATTTTGCAAGACCAGAGATGGGACAAGGATGGGACATGGTTGGTGGAACCCCACTTGTCCAGAATTTCATATCTCTTGCCCTCTATTTAGTCTTCAACTTCTTGTCAGGACCCTAAAGGTAGGCTTGGTAGGGGACAGTCATTGTCTCTCTTCTCATATGGCCACATTGAATAATCTTTTTCTGCCTTTATATTATTACCTGTCTGTCTGACCTTAAGCCTATTGATGACAGGTGGCCGAGCCAGTTTGTTAGGGCAACCAGCGTCCAGGCTCTGACTCTAACTCTGGGAACAATGGGGCTTCTGGATGGAAGGGGTTATCCAGGCAAACGCCAGGGAGAAGAAGAATCCCAAAAAAGTTTGGAAGTCATTTCACTGATCACAAAAGGGCCCCACGTGGAAGGCAGCTGAACTTGAGTTAGCCTCCTACAGCTGATGGCATGGGACCCTCCCTGTTAGGACAACTTAGAGGTGAGACTTAGAACCCTTGCCTGCCCAAGGCTCACCTCCACCGTGGGAAAGCCATTGAGGAAATGTAACAGGATCTGATAGGCCTGGTTCATCAGCCTTGAGGCTGAGGCTCCCATTTCAAAGGTGCTGATTTCCTGAGCCCCAGTGTGGACAGGCTGCCCTGGCCTTATCTCCTGCTGTGGTAAACAAGGCAGGGACTGTTTCCTGTGGTTTTCTGTCTGGATCCAGCCCCATCCATCCTCCTAGGTGATGCCTAACGCCCTGCCTTTCCTGTCTCTGGCCAGGAGGATAATAATGCTGGTTGCATTGTGCTTTTCTAACACCAGGACAGGCTTTCTTTCCTGTCACAGATATGGAGAGAGTGAAAGGGAGACCTTCTAACAAATGTCTATACTTCCTGTGTTTCTAGAGAAGATTGGGGGGTCAGGAGAGGGGATATGAGGGCAATAGGATAGGAGGCCTGGCAGCCTCCGGAACCAAGCCAAGAAGACCAATGGGCCAAAGGCTGACATTTGTCTAGTGACCTCTTCTGGCATTGCTGAGTCATGGGACCTTTTGTAACACAGAACTGGGAGGGACCCATTCTCAGAAATCCTCCATGCGTCTCTGTCCAAGCACTGGGCATTTGCTTTCCGCTGACATCTGACCGATGACATCATTTCAATTTGGTAAACAAGTGGGCCACCTCCAGGGCAAGGTGACCGTGACCTCTGACACCACACCACAAGCTGTAGGGGTGGCCCCGTGCAGTTTTCATGGGCTGGGGCTTCTCCTTTCCCCACTGCCACGACTCTAATTAGTGATGGCAGCAAGAAATGAGCCAGAACAGACAGCAGACAAGCTGGACAGACAAAGGGAAGGGAGGAAGGAGGGAGGGAGGAAGCGGGTAGAGGGAGGAAAGAGTCACTTAGAAGTGCTAAGGACAGAAAGATGACACAGCTGTCCAGGAAGCTACCAGAGCCAGCCCCCAGCACGAAGGATCTCCAGTGAGAGGCAACTCGCAGCTCTGACTTGCAAATGCCATGGACTGTATGGTTTTGGGGACAAGGGGCTCAAGTCTGTGCCACAGTGCAGAGCAATCCTGGGTGGTTCTGTTACCAGATTTCTTAGGGTCAGAGCCCAGGTCCTAACATGTTGGGCGCAGCCACCTGTCCTCATAGGCCAATTAACTAGGTAAGACTGAAAAGCAGGGATTTATCCAGTGTTGGAAGAGAAAAAAAAGACCCAGTGAACCCCCCTCACCCCCCAAGTCTATCAGTGGGGTCCTGACATGAAAGTGGATGAAATCGCGGGCAAGGGGGGTGCATACTTAAGCAGGTCCTGCTCATGTGAGGTTCTGCCAATCAGGCTCCGTCATTACCTCATCTCTGGCCTTACAAAATGGTCTGACAAATAGAGAGAATTGTGTGAAATCTCTTCCTGGGGGCCAAATTCTGCCTCCGGCCTACTCCGCGCTCTAGACTCTTTCTTCTTCCAGACTGAGTCTGCTGGGACATTCTGGGTCCTTGGGGAGTGCTGTCGCAGTGGTCTGTGAGGCGAAGGGAATGTCACTTCAGATTGGAAACCCTGCCCTGATCACCTCTAAAATTAGGCTGCCCTGGGATCTAGGAATGTTATTTCAGGGGAAAAGAACAAGATTAAAAATATAAAAAATAAAAAATAAACTTATGCCTTCGCCTTTCCTGAATGCAGCTTAAATAGTCACTAAACCCCAGTGGCAGCATGCCCCTTGAGGGTAGCTTTAAAGTCGGGAGTGGGGGAGGGTTTCCTGCCACAGAGTGGAGAATGGAGAAGAAAATAATAAAAAGCCATCAGTTCTTTCCAAGCCTCAGAGCAGAGTTTAGGTGCCTGTGGCTGCCCAGCTCCTCCTGTCCCCACTGGCTACACAACCAGCTTTTAGGGGAAAGCCTGTATTGTGGCAACACCCAATGAGAGGGTTAGCCACCACTGCTATGCCGGTGAAAGAGCCGAGGAACGGTGAGAAGCAGAAAGAGAAGAGCGAATAAGGGGGCTTGGAAGGTCCCCAGGTAGACACCAAGTGGCTTGCAGGGTACTAGGCATAGCCCCGCTCCTTCGCATAGCCCCGCTCCTTCCAACCAGCATCCTCTAAAGGCAAAGGCCGAAACTTCAGGATGCTTGTCTGTTGGGCCCTGAGAACCTAATGTCTCTGCAGAAACAGATGAGAAGACAGACATAGGAAATTCTTCTAGTCAAGCTGAGGTAAGAGAACAGGGCCAGAGAGAGCGGTTCCAACAGACTCAAGATTAACATGTAAGATAACAGGTTGACACGTAACCAAATTAAGCCTCCAGCTTCTAAAGCAAGAGGCGAACAATGTTTGTGCAAACGGGACTCCTAAAGGGGTGTCTTCACTTCCAATCTTCACAGGCTCCCCGACACTTCCACTCTGGGGAGTGCCTTTTACTGTGTTCATAGACTCTCCATGTGCCCCAGTTCAGGTCTTTGTTCTGAGACACAAGAACCGGGAGATCTCATTCAACAAGTGCCTCATCCACTTATGACTGTGACAGTCTATGTTAGTGTAGCCCCGCCCACCCCACCCAGCCCCCCCAACACACACACACACACACACACACACACACACACACACACACACACGAAGAAAACTGTCTCTTTAGAAGTTGGCACTCCACAAGCACAAACCATGGCTCAAACATGTTCCCAGCAGTCCGGGTATCTGAGAGTTAAGTCAAAGCTCACGATAGCCCTGAAAAAGAGCTCACACATCACCACGTGAAAGAGGACTAAACCATAGCATTGTGCCGTTCACTCGCACAAAGCCACGTAGCAATTAAGGGCATGACGTCAAGAGCTTCCTGGAGAATGTATGGATTCACTTTGATGATTTTTTTCTCCCAGCGTGTGAAAGGTCAGGAATGACAAAGAATTGGAAACATTCTTGTGAGACCTGCTAGCACAGGCAGCAAGCTGACATGGCTTCTTTCCTCTTTCTATTGTGCACAGTTTTCCCTTAGCATTCTGGGGACTTCTCAGAACCCTTTGTAGACACCAACAGTTTCTTCTATAAGTGGCATCTGATAGTCAGAAGCATCAGGGAGGGACACGCCTTGTGTTGCCACCAGCAGCCTAAGATGTCCCCTTTAATCTTTTAAGGACGTTTTCTATGGTAGACAGGGTCCTTGACTTTACCACAGAAAAGAAACTCAAGGCAAATCAGTGTGATACAGAGTTAGAGTGAATTTGTTTATTTATTTAAAACTTTATCGTTAAAAAAAAAAACAAACCAAAAAACACTTGCAGATAAAGAAATTGTGCTTTAGGACTAGTCAGGCCAAAACTCCTATGCACCCCAGTGAACGTCTACAGTTAGAGTAGCCATTCAAAAGCGGGCTTTACACTTTCACTATCAATTATATTGTTATGCTCTGATCCATCGCATACAAAAATCATTGAAAAATCAATGACAGAGTTAAAACTAAAAAACCATTAGTTTTATCGCCTCTTTCATAACTCATGTGTCCTTCACCAGGAAGAACGACTCCTTAGGGGTCTTTATAATGGGCAACGTTGGGTCTTGTGGCTTAAGTTACATTGATTAAAGAGTGTGATTTTTTTTTTACAGTGTTTAAAGGTTAAAGAATGTCCTTTTGTAAAAAAACAAAATTACATTAAATTAAGAGGTGTAAGATGGATTTATGAGGGCTATTCCCTGGGTTTCGGAATGAGAGAAGTATGCTGCAAGTTCGAGATAACAGACCACTCGGCCTCTAGCAAGCCCAGACGGCTTGCCACCTGTAACATCGGTGCCTTGTCTTTAGGAAGCATGCACCGCCTCTCCAGGCAGATTAGGCTTTATCAGTGGAGTTTCCTGACTCAGTCATCACGAAAACAGACCATGCTCTTAAGGCATGAGACTCTGCCCTCCCATGTCCCTGTACTCCGCCTTTCCGCCTTGCCTCGGTATCTGTGCACACAGCCCCTCTGTACATTAACTCATCTCTAGACTCCAAACAATACTGAGGACATGGTAAACCCTGTGCGAATAGCCAGTAGTCTCTGCAGCCTAGAGAATGGGTTTTCCATGGGTGTGCTCACTCTAGAGTTGGCTGACATCATGGATATGGACGTCACTCTGGAATTCTGTGAAATATGTCGGGCAGAAGTGTCTGATTTGCTTTATTTATGTATTTTTATTTGTATGCGTCTTTTGCCCTCGTGTGTGTCTGTGCACCATGCACATGCAGTGCTCATGGAGGCCAGAAGAGGGCGTCGGATCCTCCGGAACTGGAGTCACAGATAGTCATGAGCCCCCAAGCGGGTGCAGAAACCTGTCCTCTAGCCAGTTCTCTTAACCACAAAGCCATCTTCCCAGCCATCTGCCATGTTTTAAATTCATCTCTGATGAGTTATATAGACAATTTGATGTCAGGCCCTCGGTCTGACGTCCAGGGCATCCCTGAAACCAGGCATGGGTGCTCTGCTTTGCCTTATTCCACAGTTAGATGCCACAACCTTTCATAGGCATCTGTGTGCCTTTTACCCCAAAGTGGGCAGTGGGGTTTGCTCTAACTATGCACTGGCTACGCACTGCTGTCACTGGCTGTCACTGCAGAGCTGGAAGTGCTCAACACAGAACAGGCTGCTTTCCGAGACCTGCCTAGCAAACTTTGCCTGGGTGTGTCATCGTCACACACAGCTGACACTCAGCTCAGAATGAGCAAAGGCCCAAGAGCCATTTCTCCTTCATTTCTCAAACACACATGCATGCACACCAGCACAAAATAGTCCACACTTTTCTTAACATGCTTGTTGGTTTACTGGAGTTGCTGGTGCTGATGGGGAGATTTTTTCTTTCTCACTACACAGTGAACACAGACTGCCTCGGGCCCTGCTGAGCATGGTCTGACATGCTGCCTGCAAAGCATGCATGAATTCCCAAGCAGGAGTGCATTCTCCAGGCTGCAACAGGGAGCCTCAGGACAGAGCAGCCATCTCTGTCCCTGTAAGCGGCTGCTCCCACTGGTGTGTAGCAACAGCGTCTTAGGTTCATTTTCTGGACCATGCCTTCTGTCTTTCAGAGGTACAAAGAGACCCCGCAGCAGCCTTCTGCAAACAGTCCCACCTTCTCCAATTATCTTCGCACCAAGAGACCAGCGTGACCTTCAGAGGAGGCAGGCCAGCCACTCTCCTACCCCTAACGCTACCATAGAATGTTAAGACTAACTTCATTAGGGCCTGCCTCTCCCACTTCATCTCCACTGTCGTCCCTCACTCACACTGACTTTCCTGGCCAACTGTCTCTTCCAGTTTCCAGGCTCTTCCTAAAGATCTCTGAACCGCAGGCCCCTTCTCTCAGGAGGTCCCGCCTAAAAGGTCACCTCCAGCCTTTTTCTTTCGCCTCACTAGGTCTCACTTTTGGGGGGGGGGAGGGTTTCGAGACAGGGTTTCTCTGTGTAGCCTTAGCTCTCCTGGACTCACTTTGTAGACCAGGCTGGCCTCGAACTCACAGCGATCCGCCTGCCTCTGCCTCCCAAGTGCTGGGATCAAAAGCGTGCGCCACCACGCCCGGCCCACTAGGTCTCACTTTTTATCAGATCACCTATGAGTTCTCAGGACCTTCTTAACCACAAACGTTCTCTCCCCCCTGGGAAGACTCAGGCCACTGGCCTACCTCATGCACACACAATCCACCAGGCCTGGATCCCTCTTCAGCAGCCCTGAGTCTAGAATTACAGCCAGGGCACCAGTCTGCTTCTGGAACAAGTGTTAGCATTTTGTTCCTAGCAGCTCTAGTAATTAGATGCTAGCCCCAAACCCCGTGATTCAGTCAGCAGCCTGAGAGGGCTGGGTCAGGAACACAGGGCCCTCCTTTCTTCGGAGAGATAGCAGCGGTCCAAAGATTGTGGGGCCACTGAGGAGGGCTGAGCGGCAAGCCTGAGAACTGACCTGCACGCTGGAAGCCGACCCTCCCCGGCCCCGTGCCAACTGAGACATTTAACAAACCAGGCAATCGCCCAGCTTTGGAAAGGAGGTGCCACCTAGCTCTGGGATCGTTGTTTAGCTTAGTGCTGGGATGAAACTAGATTTCCCCTTTTCAGAACAAAGACAAGCACACTCCTTTGGGAAGCTCATCCTGGGAGAGGCTGCATGTATCAGAGGCCCCACTTCCGTGCCAAGCATTCAAAGCCTGCGGCCTGGCCTGCTTGCTTCAGCAGTTCCTGGCAGAGTACACGGGCAGTCACCAGCTTTGAAATCTAATTGCCTACCATAGCCATGAAGCCCATTTTCAAGGCAAAGAAAAAAAGAAAGAAAACTGAAAAGAGAAAAATAAAGAAGAGAAGAAGAAGAAGAAAAGAAAGAAAAGAGAGCCACATGGTTCGCAGGAGGCGTTCTCACGGAAGCAGCTAAGATGAGGCAGCTGAGCGTTTGACAGGCGGCCTTTGGGGGAGGCCAGCTTTACAAACTGGCCCCAGAAGCTGGCGTTCAGAAGAGGAAGATCAACAAAGACAGCTCTGTCAGCAAGAAGAAAATGGAAGTCACGGGCAAAACCAGAAGAAAAAAAAAAAAAAAAAAAAAAGCTCTCGCCCGGAATCATCGTGACCTGCAACATAATTGTGCCAAGTCTCACATCCAGGAGCAGACACTGACGGCCATGCTGGGTCAGATGGACGTATGCTTTGGAATTGTTCTGATTTCTAAGCAACGAGCTTGTCATGGTGTCTTAACCATTTCCCCGTGCCCCTGCCCGCCCCCCAAAATAAGTTTTCTCTGTCTCCCTCAGACAAATGCAGCTGCTCGAATGAGCCGCCCTCTCCTGCAGACAGACCTCTTATCATAGGCTGGTCCACTCTGGGTGAATTTGCGCCTCTCTTACTTTAAGAGAGCAATTTCTTAGAGAAAAGGGTGTGTGGGTGGGTGGAGGGGGCAAAGCTGCTTGCTGCCCCTTTTTTTTCATATTGGTGACTCGGCCTCCTGGTAGGTGTATCCCAGGGAACAAAGATCCCAGGACTCACACAGAAGTCAGGTGCAGACAGTTGTGCTGCGCCCATTTTGTTTGCGGGATCCATGTAAACTACTTAGCTCTCAGATAGCTTTAGGAGGTCTCCTGGCGGAAGGACGCCGCCATGTGCTAACAACTCAGTGGTGAGTAATAAGTCAGGGGACTGGACCACTGTGGCAGGAGTATATGAGTCAGCAGGCTTCATCTGGAGGCTTGGAATGAAGAACGAGGTCTTAAAATCGTGCGAAATAAAAATGAGCCAGAGATTGTTTGTCTTTTTAAAGGTGAGTCGTTTCTCAAAAAAGTCCAGTGGTGAGGAAAGCGATGACAGCCACCAAAGGGTGCCGAAGGACAACACTGCAAAACCACCAAGGCCACAATAAGGAGGAGCAACGGACACTCTAGCCACCCCACACTCAGCTGTCAGAATATTGGGGGTTGTGGAGCTCAAAAGAAAAAAATCAGAGTTGCCCTAGGTGCCTCAGGCTGGGCAAATGAGAAGGCTGAGGCCATGCACCAGCCAGAGGGGGAGCTGGCCCCGCAGAAGGACACTTCCTGCCTGTCTGGCCCTGACAAGTCAGACCTCTAAGAGTATGGGAGATGAGCAAACGCAGAAACCCTCAGTGACAGCGGGACCTCACCAGGACCACTGAGTTATTCACATCTCTGCTTTGTTTAAACTAAAACTTCATGTCAAGACCCCAAAGATGGATTTGGGGGGGGGGGCGAGGAGGGGGACACTTGACCTCTCTGTCTCTCTAATCTGGCCACATTGGGAAACAAAACAAAACCCTTTCTTTGTTTTTCACGGCTGCTTATTTCCTGAGGGCTCAATATGATGGCTACCAGGGCCCAGACTGTCTCTAGCTGCTCCAGCAAGTACTAGCTACCTGGCAGCCATTAGGTCGTCTGAGAGGGCCTCGGACCTGTACTTCTTCTGTAGGTTCCGGCTATACCACCTTCAGCCCACCAGTGAGCTCACCTAACCTATGGACCAGCCCTCCTAGTGGGGTTGCAGGTCAAAGGGACACAGAGAAGAGAGAAGGAGGGAGGGAAGGAGAGATGGCGAGGAGACCACGATTTGACAGTCATTTTTTTTAAATGTTTGCTGCATCCCACTATGTGCCAGCCCAGGCTGGGTGGTGGAAAGGCAACTACGAGCAGAGTGTGACCCCACCGCATCTCTTTCAGAGCTTCTGGGATGATGTTGACCACTAAAGCCACCCAATGCAGGAAGAGCAGGTGCCCCAGGTGCCCCAGGTGCCACAGAGCTTCCGGGAATGGGGAGCTTGGGAACAGCAATAGTAGAACTTGGGCATTTTCTTCTTTCTATTTTTCTTTTCTTCTTCTTCTTCCTCTTCTTCTTCTTCTTTCTTTCTTTCTTTCTTTTTTCTTTTTCTTTTTCTTTTTTTTTTTTTTGGTTTTGGTTTTTGTTTTTGGTTTTTCAAGACAGGGTTTCTCTATGTTATCTTGGCCATCCTGAACTCACTTTGTAGACCAGGGTGGCCTCGAACTCACAGCGATCCCCCTGCCTCTGCCTCCCAAGTGCTGGGATTAAAGGCGTGCACCATCAAGCCCAGCTTCTTTTCTTTTCTTTCTTTTTCTTTCTTTATTTTTTCTCTTTTCAGTTTTGTTGTTGTTGTTCTTGTTGCTGCTGTTGGTTTGTTTTGTTTTTAAATAAACATTTATTTTTATTTTAGGTACATTGGTGTTTTGCCTGCATCTATCTGTGTGAGAGTGTTGGATCCCCTGGAACTGGAGTTACACACAGTTTTGAGCTGCCATGTGGATGCTGGAAATTGAACCTGGATCCTCTGGGAGAGCAGCCAGTGCTCTTAACCCCTGAGCCATGTCTCCAGCCCCTTATTTGGCTTTTTTTCTCATACAGGGTTTCTACTGTTTTAACTGCCCTAGATGCCTGGAACTTTGTAGACAAGACTGGCCTTGAACTCACAGAGATCCGCCTGCCTCTACTGGGCTTAAAGGTGTGCACCACCACACCCAGCTGGACTTGGGCATTTCTATGTGCTCAGTCCTAGGAAGAATTTTATGAGTCATCTAACTCCTCATGCAAGCCCAATGAAGCGGGTGCTGCTATAACCTCATCCAGGCTCAGGGTGACAGGCCTTCCCAAGAGCCCAGAGCCCATGGCCCTGCTGCCTACAACAGTGCTGCCCCACTGGAGATAACGAGCATCTCAGTTACACTGCTATGGCTATGATACAACACCAAGTCTAAGGCTGCTTATAGAAGGAAAGGTTTGCTTTGGGCTTCTGGTTCCAGAGGGTTAGAGTCCGTGACGGCAAAGTGAAGGCATGTTGACAGGAACAGCTAAGAACACATATGTCAAACCGCTAGCAGGAGGTGGAAAGCATACTGGGAACGGCATGAGTCTTTTCAAACTGCAAAGCCCACTCTCACTGACATACTTCCTCCAGCAAGGTCATAACCCTAACCCTTCCCAAACAGTTCCACCCACTGGCAATCAAGCATTCAAACATACGAGCCTGTGTTTTCATGTGACCCACCACAGTGGGCAGAGGCCGGGCTGGCCGCCCACTCCTACCTTGTCTCTTCTCCAAGTCAGATTCACACCTGCACACATGGATGCAGGATGTACAGATCAGCTGTCGGCTTCATGCCTTCTCTCCAGTAAGTACACACATATATGCACAGATGCACACAGGAATCCACACAGTCTCATGCCGTCCCATACTCATAGCCTATAAGCACAGACTTCCTTCAACTGTGTTTTCTCATACTCCCACTGTCTCCTGCTGTCTCGCACCTTCATACCCACCTACACCCTCACATGTGCCCACACTCTCACACATCCCATGCACACTAACAATCCCACACTCTCACACATCCCATGCACACTAACAATCCCACACACTCTCACACATCCCATACACACTAACAATCCCACACTCTCTCACACATCCCGTACACACTAACAATCCCACACTCTCTCACACATCCCGTACACACTAACAATTCCACACTCTCTCACACATCCCATACACGCTAACAATCCCACACTCTCTCACACATCCCATGCACTCATACACTCTCACATATCCTACACACCCACACATATTCTCACACATTTCCACACGCTTACATATTCCCACACACTCACACATTCCTACCCCTCACACCCTAACATTACCACACACCCCCATCCTCACACATTCTATCACATTTATGCATCCCCACATTCTCTCTCTCTCTCTCTCTCACACACACACACACACACACACACACACACACACACACACACACTAAGAGACAAAGAGACAGAGGCACACTCACCACCACCACCCCCCCCCACCTCCTACCATTTTGTTTCCAGATGCTTAGGTGACCATCGAGCCCAATCCCTCCAGGCCTGGCCATCTCCTTCTCTCCCAGTCTAACTGCTCCATCAGGACCAACCTGATCCATGCTGTCTGCCATGCCCTCTCCCTCCATGTGTCCAAATGGCATTGGCCCTGGTTTTTGAGTTAGTTCATGAGGTGCTTGGTCAAAAGCAGAGGCATTGAGCCTTTAGCATGGAAAGCTGCCTGCTGGTGGAAAGCCTTTGGGGTATGGAATCTCCTCTCATTGCCCTCTGTGATACCTTTCAGCACTATCCTCCAGGACTCCCTACCACAGAGGTACCACCAGTTCCAGGCACATAAATAAACCCGATACTGGCAGACCCCAGATCTGCCCACTTGTTCCCTGTAACTGCACCAGCTTCTTTAACTATAGCTAGGGCCATTCTCAGACCATCTTTGCTGCCAGCACATGCCTTCTCTTCTTGGCTTGCCTCCTGCCATCCCTGTATCAGCCAGAGTGCAGCTCACCTCCATCCCCTCTAGTAGGGCAGCCAGTGAGAACCTTTGCTACAGAGATCCTACAAGAGACGATCACTCAGTCTAGAGCCAATTGAAACTTTATTCCGGGACTATAATCAGGTATTCAGGACCTAAGTATAAAGGCAAGTATTTAGGGTAAGGGATTTTTAAAGACAAAAACCACATTCTGGTAGCTCTTTTGGCTGCTACCGGGGGAAGTTTTGTGTAAGCAAGCAGTTAAACAGAAGCTAAGATAAGCAGTTAGCTGTAGGGTGAGGTGTGTACAAGCAGGCAGTTAAACAGAAGCTAAGAGGAGTTAGCTGGAGCATCTTGACTTTGTGTTCCTAGAATAGAGTTGGGTAATTTTTCATGGGGTTCTCCATCAATGTCATCAAATTCTAGTCAACCCTGAAATAGCCTCAGCAAGAATACAAGATGGAGGACACACTGCACTGTTTTACCTATCACACTGGAGTCTGCAAAGCAGATCATGGGACTCCCTGTTAAATACCCCCTGGAAGGCTCCACTCAGACTTGCTTGATGACCCACAGGCCCCAGACCAGGTCAGGTGCCTTGTTTTCCCCTTCACGGCACATGACCCTTTTCCTCCCCAATTCTCAGCAAAGTTTGTGCAAATTCTTGGTTCTGTGGTTACTTGATTTGTCCCTTGGAGCTTCAGCAGGGCAGGTACTGCCTTCACAGCTCCCCACTCCCCTTTTTGTGTCAGTCCTGCAGTAAATGTTTACTTACTGGGTAGATGTGACATCGCTAAGAGGTGTAGCCACGATGGGGCAATGGAGTTGGGAAGGCTAGAGTTCTGGGGTCTCTGTGATGTTGAGTTGACAAGAAGATCAGGAATGAAGGGGCAATGCTGGCTGTCTCCCTGGGGTGGGTGGGGAACGGTGACTTTACTCTGGGATCAGCTTGCTGCAAGGTCCCCTGTCACCAGCAAGTTTGAACCGCTGTTGAGATGAGCTGGTCCTAAGGAGGCCAGATGTTTGAGGGACACTGATGTCTCCCATCAAAAGCCTGTCACCCTTAGTCAGGCAGCAGCTGGGAACTTCCCACGTAGTAGCTGCCCAAGAAATTCTCAAGAGCCCATGAGGCCATGTAGGTAGCACCCTCCTCGACCCTAGAGGGCTTGGGGAGGCAGTTAAGGAAGAAGCCTGACAGGGGGACACTTCTAGGAACTGGTAAGGGCAGTGTTGATGGCATGTCAGCAGCTGCCAGAGAGACGATGGGCTTGATTCTTTCTGGCTTCTCTAGAAAAACTAAGAGTCCGTTCCTCTAAGACATCAATTGTCCAGAATAGGCATTGTTCCCTCTTTTTTAAAAAATTGACACATGAGCTGGGGATGGGGATGCACACCTTTAATCCCAGCAAGAGAGGAAGAGAGGCAGGAGGATCAGTGTGAGTTCGAGTCCAGCGTGGTCTACAAAGAAAATCAGAACAGCCATGTCTCTGCGTAACAGAGAAACTCTGTCTTGAAAAACCAAAAATAAATAAATATATATATAGGTACATATATATATATGTGTGTGTGTATGCGTGTATTTGATTGACATGTAATGATTACACATATTTATGGGACAGAGTAGTGTTTTGATACACACATACATGTGTGACAGTCTGATGGATACCAGGTGTGCCCATCACCTTCACTACATTACCCTTCTGTGTGTTGGGCATGTTCAGAATCCTTCCTTCAGCTCCTTTGATGTATACAACTAATTGGTATCAAGCACAATTATAACCTAACCTATGGAACATTAAAAGGGATTCCTTGGACCCAACCGCACACTTGTACTGGTCGACCATCCTCTTCCCGTCCTTGCCCCTGGCTCTCTTTCCAGGCTTCGTAATGACTACAGTCAATGAGATCAGCTGACTCATTTCGTTCCATGAAAGCCTGTAGCATTAGTCATTTTGTGCTCCTTTCATTAACATAATGTCTTCCCGGGACCTAATTTATGTTGTACTGAATAACAATAGATCTTTCTTTTTATGGCTGAAAAATATCATACGGTATAAAATTATACTGCAGCTTACTTGCTTGCCTGTAGACTCAGGGCTAGCTCCATTACTATAACAAAACACTTGAGATAACTGACTTACAAAGAGAAAATAGTTAGCTGGGCTCACAGTCTTGGAGGCTTCAGCTCATGATCAACCGACCTCACTGCTTTGGGACTATGGCAAGATGACACGTCATTGTGGGTAGTGTGTGCTGGGGAAAACTGGTCATCTCATGACCAGGTAGTAAGAAAGAGAGAACAGGGGAAAAGCCATGGCCTCACCATCCCTTTCAGGCATACTCAGTGACCGGAAGACCTCCACTGGTTCCTACCTCTTGAAGGTTCCCCCACCTGATAGAGACCAAGCTTTTACCACATAAGCTGCTCTACTCTAGGACCTGAGCTCTGTAGCCTATCTTGGTGCCCACCATCTTGGTGGTAATATTGACTGATATACTCAAATCTTTCTCCTAGACCCCTGAAAACCCCCTGATCAGCAGCTGAGAAAAGCGGACATTATCAGAGAATCCTTCTGCTGGGGACCAATTCCACGCTGGCTGGCAGACATGGAAGAATTATCGAGAGGATTCTGGGAACCATGGGGAGGTCCTGATTCTCCTGCCTGATGGAATTGGATTCCTCCCAGAACTGGCATCAGGGACAGTGGGCAGCCAGCTCTCTTTCTCTCTAGCCCCGCTCTCCCCAGTCACCCAGGACCAGCCCCTTTGTAGGTGGCAACCCCTAGAGACTCCAAGCCCACATCTTGCTGGGGCTGCAAACCCCATGACAAGCCTTTTCCTCAGAGCTGCAGAAGGAGCCCTTAAGGATAATGCTGAACTGTTCCCCATGTCTAGATGAAGGGGAGCCCACCCCATACCATGTGGAGTGTGAGTAGAACAAGTTTCTGGAAGAAGGGGTCTTGAATGACACATACGCAACTGCTGTTCACCGGACTCTGGGAACATGCTTCCACAGTTGCTCTCCTGACTGGGCCTGTGCTGGCCGAGCCCACTTCACCTTTACAGCCTCCCAGGCTCAGCATGATGCTTTAGACAGAAGCCTATTCAACTACAGTCATTACTCGACAGAAAAAAAAACACTCCTCCTGTGACAGCCCACGTCTTCAGATGCTCAAGTCTCTCCCGTCAAATGCCATAGTATTTACATATAACCTTTGTAGATCTTACTGTGCACTTTAGAGGATAATGTCAATGCTGTGCAAATACCTGTGTGCTGTCATTGAGAGGACAGTGAAGAAAAGGTCCACGCATGCACAGTGAAGGTGTGATTATTTTTCAGTATTTTCCACCTGGCAGAGTCCATGGACGTGGAACCAGCAGACATGGGGGTCTGACCACTTACTAACCGGCGTGGCTTCTGCTGGTGACAACCCAAGTAGATATGTGTTCTCAAAGGGTTGTGTCTCTTCGTTTTTATCTCTAGAACAGACAGAAGCTCCCTTGAAGACAAAGCTGGGTTCTCTCCCATTTGGTGTCTCTGCCACAGCACCACACGCCCGGTTGCTCTTCATCTTTTGCCATCTTTGGAGAATGCCTGGTAAAGAGCTTGGTGGGCGCCAAGGCCCTCCACCTCTCAGCAGCTGTGCCTGGGGCAAGGTGTTGTCTAGGCTTCAACTGAGTAGGGACCAAGGAGGGTGGTTAGTAAATAATTCTCTCCAGCGTGAGAGAAGGAAGGGTCTGAGGTGGGGAATAGAGGAGTCGCTGTGGCGCCAGCCAGTCAATCCTGGAGCCCAAGTGATTTTTCAAAGGGGCGGGGCATGGGAGGCACGTGAAGGAGCATGTGGGATCTTCTGTCTCAACAGCTGCTGCAAGCATCTTGGAGAGAAGAGATGGACAGGGGACAGACAGCAGCAAAGGCCCTGGCCACTCTGCCCTGTCTGTGTCTTGCTGGCACTTCAAGGCTGGCCTCAATGGGTGGTGGGTGCTGCCCTGTCTCCCTCTGGATCCTGCTGCCTGGCCCTGGTGACCAGCTTAGACCTGCAGCCGTTTGTGGGAGTGGATTCTGGACAACATGGTTCTAAGCCAATGCAGTAAAAACCACTATAACTAAGTGGTGGACCACTCCCTCTGAGCACCTGTTTTCTCCTCTACAAAATGGAGGTATGAGTGTATGGCCCAGAACTCAACCTAGAATGGGCACTGCTCAGCAGCCGTCACCGTAGTCTTTATTACCCGAGGAACCTTCAGTTTTTTCCACTTGGTATGGCAGTGTCTTTAAGAAGTTCCATCTTCAGCCTGGCAGTGGTGATGCACACTTTAATCCCAGCACTCGGGGAGGAAGGGGCAGGCAGATCTCTGTGAGCTCAAGGCCATCCTAGTCTACAAAGTGAGCCCAGGGCAGCCAAGGCTACACAGAGAAACCCTGTCTCGGAAGAAAAATTTAAAAGAGAGAGAGAGAGAAAGAGAGAAAGAGAGAGAGAGAGAGAGAGAGAGAGAGAGAGAGAGAGAGAGAGAGAGAGAGATTCCATCTTTAGTCCCCATGGCTGTGGCCTCTGAGGGCAACCATGCCTAAATTTAAGTCTGGGGTTTTAAACAATGTGAAGTAATGCCCCATGGGATGGCTTCACGTCTGCAGTGCTTTGGGCTTTTGCCAAATCAAATTCCTTGGTGGGCAGGTCCATCTGGAGAGCCTTCCTTGTCTCACCAGGCCTGTTTGTGTGGTGATGCTGGGATGAGAATGGGGCAGGTGGCATGACTAGTGGGCCTTCCAGGCCTAGCTATACTTACCACCAGTAGTCTGGGGCGCACTTTGCTTCCCCGGGGAGACTAGACATCGCAAGACACTTGGCTTTGCCAGTAGAGAAAGCAGATGAATGTCTGCCAGGAAGCAATACCCTTTCTTTACCTTCAGAATCATCTTCCTCTGAGCACTGTGGAGCTACCTATCCCTTGAAGACCACTGAGCCTCCTGGGAAATGGAAGGAGGGGGCAGCAAACAGGAAGGGCTTCTCTGCTGCCTAGGGGGATGGAGAGGAGGCAGTGCTGACGTCATGGCAATGCTGAGCACTCCAAAATAGCTTCGGCTGATTTGAAGGGAAACCAGGCAGCTTTCTCTGACTCTCTGAAGGCTGGGTAAGTTGGGGCCTGGTGGAAGAGACTCCTCTCTCCCTGGGGGGCCTGAGGCTAGGAGGCGGGACCAGCTCAAGGCTAACCTAGCATCAGCAGCAAGCGGCACCAGTGCATACATCAGCACTTCACAGATTCGTCATTATCGAGAGCCCTGGGTGCAGTTACACAGACTAGGGAGAAAACTCAGGGAACCCGTAAAATGTGTTATGGTTTGAATGGGGAATGTCGCTCACAGCCTTGTGTGTTTGAGCACTTGGTCCTGATCACTCCATTGTTTTGTGATCTCCTAGATTGCCTGGGTTTCTATCACATGATGTCAGGGAGATGTTAATGAGCTTGGAGGTCCAAATGCCCTTGCTTATATGACTGACAGTTGACACTGCCATCTGGGAGTTCCTCTGGAGTTGTTAGCTGGGAGCCCTGTGACCTTTCACACGACTCTCTAAGAGCATGACAGCAAGAGGTAGTCTAGGAGGGAAAACAGAAGCTGTATGTATCTAAAGGACCAGCCCCAGAGAATGTGGCCTCCAGCATGTTCTGTCGGCCATAACGGGAGTGTGTGCCAACCCCAAGGATCTAAGAAGGGAGCAAATGAACACAGAAAAGTGCCATGTTGAGCGTGTCCTTCAAAGTTTGTGTGGTGAAAGCTCAGTCTTTTGAGGGGCTGTGTTGGAGGGATGGAGCCTCTCAGAAGGCAATAACATCATGAAGAGATGAATAGTGAGTGGTCTCCGAGTGAGTGAGTTCTCACGAGAGTTTAGTGTTTCTACACATGGCTGAGCATACACGCTCGCTCTTTTCATTTCTCTTCTAGGTTATGAAGCAGCTGGCAGGCCCTTGCCGGGTTGCTGTCTCTCCTCATGTTGTTTATACTCTCCAGCCACCAGCATCGAGCAAATAAGCTGCTTAATAAAGTTTCCAGCCTCAAACACTTTGTTATAGCAAACCAAAATGGACTAGAGTGCATCATCTTCTCGCACATTAAAAAACCAAAACAAAACAGAATACAAAAGCCATGTGACATAGGAAAGGACACTGACACTACTTCGGGGAGCTCGATTCCCTCAAAACAGGCTTGTACCGTGCCTTATAGACAGAAAACTTTCATCAGTATTAGTTTTCACTCATTTGCTTTCCTACATGGAAAATTGGGTATAGCTGCAACCTTGAAGGAACTCACAGTTCTGGGGGGAAGGGGAATGGAAAAGCAACAAGAAATTGTAAGACAACATGGCAGCGAGCTACTGTCTTAGGGTCACTATTGCTTTGATATAACACCATGACCAAAAGCAGCTTGGGGAAGAAAGAGTTTATCTGGCTTATACTTCCACATTGTAGTCCGTCATTGAAGGACTCAATGGACAGGAACTCAAAGGACAGGAACTCCAGGGGTCCTGCTCAAACTATGGCTCCAGCCAAGGACAATACAGGCCATAAACTTCAAACTCCTACCCAGATCTAGCCAATGGACAGGACATTCTCCACAGTTGAGTGGAGAGTGGGGTATGACTTTCACATGTACTCTGGTGCCTCATATTTGACCACGTCCCCTGGATGGGGAGACCTGGTGGCACTCAGAGGAAGGATAGCAGGCTACCAAGAAGAGGCTTGATACCCTATGAACATATACAGGGGGAGGAGGTCCCCCTCAGTCACAGTCATAGGGGAGGGGAATAAGGGGAAAATGGGAAGGAGGGAGGAATGGGAGGATACAAAGGATGGAATAACCATTGAGATGTAATAAGAATAAATTAATTAAAAAAAAAAAAAGACAGGAACTCAAACAGGCAGGAGCTGATGCAGAGGTCATGGAGGAGTGTTGCTTACTGGTTTGCTCCTTGTGGCTTGCTCCTTGTGGGTTCTTATAGAACCCAGGACCACCAGCCCAGGGATGGCCCCACCCACAATGGGCTGGGCCCTCCCCCATCAATCACTAATTAAGAAAATGACCTACAGTAAATGGAGGCATTTACTCCTTTGAGCTCCCTGCCCTCCAATGACCCTGGCTTGTGCCGAGTTGTCATAAAACTAGCCAGCACAAGTGCCTTGGGAGAAGAATATATAGAGATTGGCAGCTAAGGGGCCAGCAGGATTAGCCTGGGAGATGTGCTAGCTTTGGGCATTGGAAATTGTTTCCATAGGGCTACAGCAGGTCACTTCAGATGCTGTATAGGCGTCCCATTACACGAGATCTGCCATGCATGTAACTTTGTCACTTTCTCCCTCTCTGCCAGGCTACCAAACTGCCAGCTGACCCATGAAAGTGGAAGAAGCCAGCACAGAGAAGACAGAGGCACAACATGGAGGTGAGACTCCTGTCACACACCTGGGGCTTACATCCAGCCATATATGAATTTTGTGTTTGGACTCTGGTTCTGTGTGCCAAGGGGATACCCCTTTGGGCCAAAGCAGTATGGGCTAAGGTCACTCTTCCCTTTGGCCATTTTTTTCTTAAGAAATTTTCATTTATTACATATATAGTGTTCTTCCTGCATATATGTCTGTACACCAGAAGAGCACATCAGATCATATTATAGATGGTTATGAGCCACCATGTGGTTGCTGAGAATTAAACTCAGGACTTCTGGAAGAGCAGACAGTTCCCCTAACCTCTGAGCCATCTCTCCAGCCCCCACTTGTTCTCAAGGAGTCTATTACTTTGCTTATTTCTGTGACCAAATATCTAACAAGAAGGAATTTAAAGGAGCGGGGCTTGAATGTTTGCTTGCTTGGCTTATAAGTGATGAGTGTAGTCCACCATGGTGTGGAAGACCTGACAGCAAGCATGACAGAGTGCAAAGCAGTTAGTCACACTGGGGACTCACTCAGGAAGCAATGGGATGTGTGCTGGTGCTCTGTTTACTCCCTTTTGTGTTCAGCCTGCAGCCCCAGTCCATGAACTGTGCCACCCACAGTAGGGCGGATCTTCGCCCCTCGGCTAATCCAATCTAGAGACTCCCACACATACACTCCCAGGGGTTTGTCTCCAAGGTGATTCTAGAATCCGCCATGTTGACAGTCGTTATTAAACCATCACAGGGTATAATGGTAGGGACCCACATACAAGCAGATACTTTGTTTGCTCTAAGAGATTATTAGAAAGTGGCTATGCAAGGAGTACTAGGGAGGGAGGGACAGGGTTAATGTCTTGGAGACAAATAAAATTCTGCAGTTTCTTCTCGGTACCGATAGCTTAGCTGGTCATACTAACAGATGCTGTGTTTGTACCAACAGAAGAATGGGCCAGGATGCTCAACAAATCTAGGCGATTATAAACTTCACCTACTTCCTAATGACTGCAGCTCAAGAGTTTTCGAGCTAACTGCCCTCTCACCTAGAGTCTCCTTCATCCTTCTTTTAATAGACCTCCTGGAGCTCAGGGGCCTGACAGATCTTTGACATTTATTGGATTTTACGAGGTAGTGGGTCTGACTTTGGAAGCTGATCAGGTGTTCCAAATCAGTGGCTGCTTTGGGGGAGCTGTCTTCGAATAGAGATGTGATAAGGTCACCTTGAATGCCCGAGTCCACAGAGACCCAAGAGAAGATGTCAGGATGGTAGAAATTGCAAAGTGATCAAGGTCTATTCAGAGGAACCTCAGGGTGCCCTCTAGCCTGACCTGCTCTACCCACAGATTCTGTGGTTTGCATTCTCTCAGTCTCACCCTCTCTGAATAATAACAAGCCCCAGCCTCTTTTGTTAAAAAAGAAAAAAAAAGAAAAAGAAAAGAAAAGAAAAGAAAAAACCATTCATTTATTCAACAAACATTGGTGAAAAGGCTTGGACATAATTACTCTGAATAAGTGAATATTTCCTGGCACAGAAAGCACAGAGATTATGGTATATCATTTCTCTATTGGCTTAGAGGCTCGTGGGGGGACTTCCCAGCACCCAGATGAGATCTGTGTCCCATGACAAGTCGGGCAGAGAAGATCATAAGAGTCTAAAAGAAGGAAAGATGAGGGCAAGCTGATTCTGGGGGAATTAAGAACCCCTCTGAAAGGTGGTGATGTTCTGACTGGGTCCTGAAGACCACACAGAAGCTTAACAGATGAAGGAGAAGAAGGATGTCAGGGTTGGGCATTTACAGAAACATGCAGAGATGACACACAGAGATGCTGTGGTTGGGGCGGGAAAACAGAGCAGAAAGGAAAGCTTAAGCAAGGCCTGGAAAGATTGTAGAAAAGAGACTTGTTGCTTGAGAGATGAAAATTACAAGGGAGCTATAGGAAAGTCGACGTGGTGATATCTGTTCAAATTTAAGATGAGCACAATGTTTGGCTCGGAGGCTCCACCGTTGTGACTCAAATCTATAGATATAAAAAACAAAACCACTAGTATCCAAGACTCCACTTACATGGCCCTGGTTTCTAGAAGGATGTAAAAGGCTGAGTAGCTATTATGAAGAGCTGGTTAAATAAGCTGTGAGGTTCCATGGTCAGTAAGAAGCTCGGAGGGAAAGTTCCTGGCACTGGCTGAGAGATGGTGTGTTAGGCCAAATGAACCCATTGGTCTTTTCCAGTTCCTGACGCTTGTCCCTGACAGCGATGGCATCCTTGGTTACCAAGATACTGTGCACACTAGTGAGATGGGCGTTGCCTGGCAACCCTGAGTAACTTCAGGGTCGGAGGATCTCATCCCCACCCTTCCACTTCCAGGCAGGCAAATGGGTCTCCATGCTTAGTTGACCCTGCCAAAGACACCCAGAAAGGACAGCATTCGGAGACCTCCCAGGTGCAAACAATGGAAGGTCCCTAGGAAAGGTGTGAAAGCTTTTCATTCGTCCACACGTCCTGCCCTGGACATCTTTCCTGCAGGTTTTCAGCAGCATCGTTCGCTCGTTGCACCCTTTAAAAATAAGCCAGTAAACACCAGTGGGCATTTCCCTTCAGCTCTCTAAGACACTGTAGCAAATTATTCTGCCTCGGCACGCTTCTCACATCCATAGCCAGGCCAGCAGAAGATGGGTGCAATGGCCTGGAGGCTCTTGGGTCCCCAGGTAGACATGGTGAGACTGAGCTGGGTTAGGAGGCATGGAGCTAGGAGAACAGCTCTGCCAGCCACTCTTCTGCGCTCTGGTAAATCCAGTCATCAACAGAGGCACCAGAGGGGTATGAGGGGACTTGGAGCAGCAGAGCCTCTGACACTAATATGGTAAGCAATTGATTTCCTCTACCACTAGTTTGAGCCCAAGGGTCTGTCTCGACTACGAACTGGCATCTGGGTGAAGGTGGAAAGGCCCCTTTCTAGAGGGGAGGGCAGAGTGGCTCTAGTGTGTCTCCTGATGCAGTAGGCGCTGGTGAATTCTGGACATGCTGAGTGGCTACATGGTCTGTGCACTGCCCCTGCCTACTCCCACCGCCACCCCCACCCCCATTCACTCCAGAAAAGCCCCCACGGCTCTTCTGGAATTTCAGTTATTGGTCGGTTCAGGCACACACTGAGTATGCCAAGTAGCACAAAGTGCACTGTTGAAAGGCCGGTCCTCATGCACAAATCATCAGCTCTAAGTTTACAGCCGCAGTCAACCTAGGGACTGTAGCTTTCTCTTACAAGGCTAAGGTCAGAGCATCGCCAGAGGAATGAAGTTGTTTTCTTCTTTCATGGTGAAAGCGTTTGGAAATGGATGGGTGGGTCATTCGTTCAACTCAGGGAATAGAATCAAAGCCAGTACCTACAGGTACACATTTAAAGGGGGCCTGGGTGACACATGACTGATACTCAGCCAAGCTGTGACCCCATTGTCTGCAAAGGACCCCAAGAGTCGGAGCTGGCCTTAGCGTGATCCTTCCACGAGCCAGATGTGGCACTTGGAAGAACCCCGGTCGAGCCTCAGCTCCCCAGTGTGATCAGGTGGCAGTTATGTCACGGAACCCATACGCAGGGAAAGTGAGAGGCGCGTGGCCTGTGAAAGCCCCTGACCTGAGGGACGCCCCTAGGGAATGCACATGTTGTATAAAGTCCCTGCGGCTTCTAGACACCCGGCATGCAGAGATGCATCAAACTTCATTCCTGAGCGCACGAGAAAGCAAACTGAGGTGAGAGAGAGAGAGAGAGAGAGAGAGAGAGAGAGAGAGAGAGAGAGAGTCAGTGTCATCATCCTACCTGCCTTAGTCAGTGCTCTATTGCTGTGAGGAGACACCATGACCATCACAACTCTTACAAAGGAAAGCATTTGACTGGGGGGGGGAGGCTTGCTTATAGCGCTGGGGGTTTAGTCCGTTATCTTCATAGGGGGGGCACATGGCAGCACACGGGCAGGCATAGTGCTAGTGAGGCAGCTGACAGCTTTACATCTCGATCTATAAGCAGGGGGGGGGGGAGGATGTGTGCAGTGGAGATGTGGGTTTTTGAGACCTCAAAGTCAACCCCAGTGACAAATGTCCTCCATTAAGGCCACACCTCCTGACCCTTCCAAACAGTGTATCAACTGGCGGCTAAGCATGCGTGAGGAGGGCAGAGGACACAGTGTAATAGGCGCCACATTCTGGACGCAGTTCTCCTGACCACCCAATCCTTAAAGCCCCATGATCTGTCTGTTTCACCTCCCTCTTCTGTCGTTCCTTGGTTCGGTACATTCTCGTGTGTTTATTTTGGTGTTTCTGTAATGCTTATGTGCTGTACTTGAAAGAACGTGTCGAGAGAAAAAAGGTAAAGGCAGGAAGTACACAGCACCAGCTCAGAAAAGGACAAGGGCATCCAGCCAACGATGTGACACTCGGAGACTGCGCAGTACATAAAAAGGGGGTGGGTGGGAGGTGAAGGAGTGGTGGGTGGCAAAGATGGAGGAACAAGAGGGGGCAGCTCCAAAATGAGACTTGGCCCTTGCTTCAGACTCAACTCCAGAGTTCCCCCTTCTCTATTGGCTCTAGCTTATGACAAGCCCCACAGATTCCCCATAGGCTTGCTGAGTGCAGCTGGTGGGTTTCTATAGTAACTGTCACCATAGCACCAGAGGCCTCGCTCCAACTTCCAGCTCTGCTGAGACCCGGTGCTGCTGTCAGCCATGGCCTTCATTCCACAAGATAGGAAGAAGACCGTGGCTGGAGACCAAACACGTGGCTAGGGGATGGCTAGGGCCCTGCATGGAAGCCTGCAATTGGGATGCATGGCTCAAGGTGACAGCACTAAGCATGGCATCTGCAACAACAGAACTGCCCGAAACTGACCATCCCCCGAGGATCTCAATTTGCATTGTCTTCCTCAGACTGGGGAGGAGCATCAGGTTTGAATATGCAGCAAATGTGGGGCAGGAAGGACTCCATGGGGCCTGGCAGGGAGCAGCACTAGAGAATGAATGAGCATAGATGGATACATAGAGAGACAGACAGACAGACAGACAGACAGACAGATAGGTAGGTAGGTAGGTAGGTACGTACACACACACACACACACACACACACACACACACACACACACACACACACACATATATATATATATAACTCCTGAGTTCCTGTGGCTCCCAAACCTGTGAACCTGTGGCCTCTCTAGGCTTCACTCTCTTATTCTGTAAAATGGGAAGAGTACATAATGATACTACAATCTGCTTCAGATGCCAAATAAGGCCCCTACCTTATACTAATGGGTGCTGGGCTCTCAGAGGTGGAGAGATGACTGGCGTGCACAAGCCTCTGGTTTCATTACCAGCACTGAAAACAATACATTTGGATAGCCCATTTAACAGGTAATACTTCGTGTGTATGCGCTCTTGTGTGTGTGTGTGTGTGTGTGTGTGTGTGTGTGTGTGTGTGCGCGCGCACACGCGCGTGCGCGCGGACGCGCGTGGTCGCTTCCTATCCCGGCTCAGCATCCCCTGGAGCTAGATAACAGAAGAACATGGCCCCCTGAGTCATGGACTTGACTCCTTCTCTAACCACTGTGACTTTCTGGCCTCCACCCCTGAGCCTGTTGTGCTCTCTTTGAGCCCCAGTTACCCAGCTACTCTGATGATTCTCTTGGCTACAAGACTTTGAAACCCCACTGGCCTAAGCCAGTGGCCAAAGTGGCCAGATTTAGCAAGTAGCAGTACAAGACATCAAGGAAACGTGGACTTCAGATTAAGGCTTTTAAAACTTACTATTCTAGGTTTGTTCCTAGTATTATAGATGGCGTATTTATAGCAAAAAAAAAAAAAAAAAAAAAAAAAAAAAAAAAATTAATTGCCAGAAATCCAGATTTAACTAGATAACTTCTATTTTCTCTGGCAGCCCTAAGTGGGACAGATTCTAAAATCAAGCCAGATCCCCAAGCTCAGTAGCATCGTGAGTGTCCGCCCCCATCTCTGAGCTTTGCTTTCTGCAGCCTTGGGGAGGCTCACTCCATCAGAGGCAAAAAGCAGCTCACAGCTGCTCACCCCGCACCCCATCTTGTATCATGTCGAATGGCCCTGACTCAAGAAGCTTGTCTACCACACTGCAATGAGTTGTTTGTTTCTCTGCGGCCTCCTCCAGCAGTTGATCGCATCAGGGCCCCAGCGGCTGTGCTGATGGGTTCTCAGTCCTGAGAGTCTGGTCTCAGCACTCACATGGCAGCTGTCTACACCTGGCCCTACGAGCCTCTGCCCCTCTGTTTCTGGACTTCTGTTTCTGATGAGGGGGGCAGGGGGGGAACGGAGATCAAATCAGACTTTGGGCCAGGAGTGCAGAGGCAGCAGCCACAGCTGGCCCTGAAGACACACAGGCTCTTGTCATCCGCCGCCACACAGAAAGGGGGGCCCAGCACGGCCTGTGCGTGGATACCTCCAAAAATGGGAACCTTGAGATTTGTGGGGAAAAATCTCTCAACTTGGGGTGGCAATGGTCTCCCATCTGTGATCTCTGGAGTAGGACATCCTGCCCTGCAATTCTATGGGGGACCTCAAGGTGTTGCTGCAAAGTCCTGCAGTGGAATACCACAGGGTGGGTGCTTAAAATGTAGATTCTGGTGCCCAGAATCTCTGGAGCCATCTCCGTCTTAGCAGCCACCTTTGGTGGGTGTTTATGTCCTCTATAAGTTGAGAATGACATTTCAGCTTTTCCATTTTCTTAAGGTCACACCCTTCCTTGCATCTGTTACAGCGGGGATGAGGCTTCTCATTAGCTTTTTCTTTTTTTTTTTTTTTTTTTTTTTTTTGAGACAGGGTCTCTGCGTAGCCTTGGCTGTCCTGGGCTTACTTTGTAGACCAGGCTGGCCTTGAACTCACAGCGATCTGCCTGCCTCTGCCTCCCGAGTGCTGGGATTAAAGGTGTGCGCCACCATGCCCGGCTCTCATTAGCATTTTATCCCCACCCTCCAGCTTACATCAGAAGTGCACCTTGGAGCAAAGCAATAGAAAGAGCCATGACTCTGTGTGGCAGAGCCACACGGTGCCAGTTGTGGCTTTAGCAAACTTGAGAGAAGGACCGGCTGTCCTCACTTTACAGGTGAGAAGCCCGGGGCTCTAACTGAACAGGTGGTCTGGGAGAAGCACTAGAGGTCAGTGCCCACTCTGTGTGACACCACAGGCTCCAAGGAGCTCCTGTTTTGAGCCAAGTTCACCCTCAAATGGACTGAGTAGAAAAGCCGTTCACTTCACAGTGGTGAGAGAAGTAAGTGTTGGCCAGCATTCCTCTTTTCTCCTTGAGTCGGTGGCTTACCCTTAAGCTCAGGGTGGCCGGTCACCGTCGTGTCAGCGGCTTCTGAGAGGCCAAGGGTGGCTGCGGTGAGAGTGGCTGGATCTTGAAACAGATCGAGATTTCCCCATAGGAGCCCATGGTGCCTCACAGAAATACCAATAGCATCTGTGCAGCGCTGTCATCAGCCTCCAGGTCCCGTGTCCAGCTGGAGCTGGTATCATGTTTCACTTGAAGTATTACAATTATTGTCATTGAGTCATAGGAATTAAGTATTAAGTCATAGGAAATCTACATCAACATCTCTCTCTCTCTGTCTCTCTCTGTCTGTCTCTCTGTCTGTCTCTCTCTCTCTCTCTCTCTCTCTCTCTCTCTCTGGCTATATTTAGCTCCATCTGTGCACATCTATTATCTAGTCATGATTAAGCGGGCTGCAGATGCAGAAAGAGCGGCCATTGTGTTGCTCTCCCCCATGCTAGGCCTCAGTGACTGTAATAAGGTGCGGCTTTCCTCATGGACGATGCTCCCTGAATGTGTGGGACCAAAGCTTCCAGGCTTCACTGTGCTCCAAACACCTTGTTCTCGCCCATAGCATATTCAGAGGTGCTGGAAGTATTCAGAGGTGGAACCTAGTGAGAGGTCTTCAGATCCTGGGGGTGTGGGTGAGGACAGGGGGGACCCCAGCTCACCCCCTTCTCTCTTTGCACCTTGCTGCTATGAAAGACGCTGGCCTCTCTCCTCAGCATGTGCTTCCTCACCAATGGCCCAAAAGCAACAGGCAGGCTGACCATAGACTAAAATCTTCACAGCCCCCGAGTCAAAGGAAACCCTCCTTCCTTTTTTTTTTTTTTTTTTTTTTTTTTTTTTTTTTTTTTTTTTTTTCAAGACAGGGTTTCTCTGTGTAGCCTTGGCCATCCTGGACTCACTTTGTAGACCAGGCTGGCCTCGAACTCACAGCGATCCGCCTGCCTCTGCCTCCCGAGTGCTGGGATCAAAGGCGTGCGCCACCACGCCCGGCCCTCCTTCCTTTTAATTTGATTGTCTCGGCTGTATTTTTACAGAAATACGAAGCCTACTCCCCCACAGAAAGGTGAAACTCCCTCGGGGAGAATTGGGGTGGGGTGGGGGGGAGTTTTCCGAGGAGATGGCCTTGAGCTGAGCTAGGTGGAGCCACGTGTGGAGTCCAGGCCAAAAAAGGAGTGTTCACCTGAGCCAACGGGAGCAGACTCCGTCCTCCCAACTCAGCCTTCCGACATTTTCCCACACAACCCTCAGCCTGGAGCTTCACTGGCTGAACATGTTCGAGAACACCCTGATGCTGTTCGCTGTTTCACACATGTCCGTCCTCACTAACTTTATTTTGCAGCTATTGTATGAAGGGTAATGTTTCTCCTTTATGGCATAAGAGCTGCACTTGCTTTTTTTTTTTTTTTTTTTTTTTTTTTAATGGCCAGGATAAAAATAAGAACAAAGAAGCTGGGTGGTGGTGGCGGCGCACGTCTTTAATCCCAGCACCTGGAAGGCAGAGGCAGGTGCATCTCTGTGAGTTCGAGGCCAGCCTAGTCTACAAAGTGAGTCCAGGACAGCCAAGACTACACAGAGAAACCCTGTTTTTTTGGAGAGAGAGAGAGAGAGAGAGAGAGAGAGAGAGAGAGAGAGAGAGAGAGAGAGAGAGAGAAATAATGTTAATGAAGTTCAGCCTGGGAGATGCTGGGTGAAGGCCTGCTCCCCTCATGAGCAAGAATGACAAGAGTGAGGTATCAGGACACCCCATCCTGAACTCACCCTATACAAGCAGAAAGGCTGAGCAATGGCTAGCAGAAATAATTCCTATATGGCTTTATCTGTGCCCCCTCCCAAAGAAACACTTAACTAGGGGGCTGGAGAGATGGCTCAGTGGTTAAGAGCACTGACCACTCTTCCAGAGGTCACGAGTTCAGTTCCCAGCAACCATATGGTGGCTTACAGCCATCTCTAATGTGATTTGATTCCCCCCTCTGGCCTGCAGATGTACATGCAGGCAGAACACTGTATACATAATAATAAATAAATCTTTAAAAAAAAAACACTTAACTAATAGCATCTGGGAAAACTGAGTCTCAGCTAAGACTTAAGGCCAGGCTCCCAGAGCTTCTGTGCCTGCTTGGCTCTCGGCTGCTCTCCTTGAAGCCCTTTGTTCTGAGGCTCTAGCTGCGGGTGCTGTGGAGGGCAGGGGTGTGCATACTATGTAATAGTTGTAATGGTAACTTGTTCATGCTTAAAAGTGACAGTCACACGCACTTCAGGCTTTGTTCTCAGCACTTACCTGGAGCAACTACGTACGCCTTAGAGAGGCCTCTGTGAAAATGGCTTTGCTATCATCCCCATTTTATACCCAAGAGTACTGAAGCCCAGAATGGCAAAATGCCCACCTAAGCCAGCTCTATCCTGGATTTCCATACATAACCTCACTTATCCATCCATCCATCCATCCATCCATCAAAACACTTGTTCAGCATTAAGTACTTTCTATGTTTTCTTTTATTTCACTTAAAACACACCTTTTTAGAACGAAACTTGACATGTGGTCTAGTCCCAGCTTCCTGGATGCTCCCTAGGTTCCCAGATGGTTTCCCTGTGGTCTGGGAATGGTCCACAATCCAGACTCCTGTGTGCGTCCCCATATGACACCTATCTCCCTGGCTAACAGGAGTTGGGCTCTGGCCTTTTCTGGATTGGGGGTTGGGGAGCGGGGTCCTGATGGAGGGGGAGGTTGTTGTGTGGGGAGAAAGACCGAGGCTCTTTCATCCAAGACAGGTACACAGATTCACCCTAGCTTCCCCAGAACCGTCTGAGGCCTCCATCACAGTGGCATCCTTACCCCGCCTCCTCCCTCTCCCAGGCCCAGCTGCTGAGAAGTCACTTCCAGAGGCCCAGTGAAGGAAGCCTCCCTCACCTCACCATCGTCCTAGAAGCCCCAGGGTGTCCTCAAGTTCCACAAGCCCTGAAAGGCCTGAAGGTCATTGAATTTCTTCTTTATGTGTTTTTACTACATTAGCTAATGAGCTCCTCTCCCGGCCCATTACTGTTTCCTCAAGTGCATAGTGGCCTCAGCTCTATGACAGGCAGCCACTCAGCACAGACAGGGAAGGGGTTCTCTTTCAGGTCGAGAGAGGAGATTGGATTACACCGCAGGGTGGCAGGAAAAGGTCACTGCTCCCCGCACTTAGGTCTGCCTGTCAGTAAGGACAGCGCGATCAGTGGTTCTTCTGAAGCAGCCTGCTGTTTGCACACAGCCAGGCAGAGGAAGGCAGGAGTGGGAAGCAGTCCGCCTTTGCTCTCCTCTGAAATGGCCCGTCTTCCAAAAATAGCCCACAAGCTGCCCCAGACTTGACCCGTAACATCTCTGAAATTTAATTTCAGATGATGGTCTCGGCCATTCCATATGCTGCCCAATCTGGCCTAAACCCAGTGATAAAGGCAGGGAACAAATGGAACCAGAGTCTACAGTCTGAGGAAGCAATTTGGAACAGCTCCTGGGTAATCCTACTTAGCATAAATCAGACTGCAGAAGGAGCTCCAAGGTCAACGGTCCAGCTCCTGTGACAGCGGCCAGAGGTGCTGACCAGGCAGTCCCAAGACTGACCCATGAGGAGCAGACACACAGTGCTGACTGTCTATCCAAGGCTCCTGTGCTGGAGTTTGGGGTGGGGGAGCCTAGTGGGTGGTACTTAGAAGACTGCCTTCAGCGGGGACTGTGGGACTCCAGCCCCCCTGCTCTGCACATGAGACCTCTTCTGCCTGTGTGCTCTTGCCATCGAGGGGAGCCCTTTCTGGGCGCCAGCTCTGGCTCCCAGCCAGACACCGGCCAAAGGAAGCCGCCCCCATGTGGGTCCCATCGGAGGCTGCTCTGTGCTCTTTGAACTTTTGGTTGCTAATACTGTGATCAAAATAAGCTTTTCTCTGTATAAATGCAACCTCCACCAGGTGTTTGTTTACAGTATCGTCAACACATGCTCCAGGAAGAGACAGCCTGACCAGTCACCACTCCAAAAGTCTGGGACACCATACCTCTTTTATGAGCACCTCGGATGTGCTACACCTTTGTTCTCAGGACCCTGTACATTCTTAAAAATAATTGAGGAGCCCAAGCCAGGTGTGGTGGTGCGTGCCTATAATGCTACCACTAGGGAGGATGAGGCAGGAAGGTCACAAGTTCAAGGCCAGCCTGGACTACATAGTGAGCTGTACTCTAACCTGAGCTACACAGTGAGACACCATCCCACAGAAACTGAAACAACAAACATTATTGAGACTCTCAAAGTCCTATTAATAAGAATTAAAACTGCCTGGGCGTGGTGACATACACCGTTAATCCCAGCACTTGGGAAGTAGACGCAGGCAGTTCACACTATGAGTTCAAGGCCAGCCTGGTCCACAAGGTGAGTGAGTCCAGGACAGCCACAGCTACACAGAGAAACGCTGTCTTGAAAAACAAAAACAAAAACAAAAAGAGAGAAAGAGAATTAAAACTGAAGAACCAGCTGGGCTGTTGTGGCGCATGCCTTTAATCCCAGTACTTGGGAGGTAGAGGCAGGTGGATAGCAGAGAGTTCAAGGCCAGCCTGGTCTACAAAGTGAGTCCAGGACAGCCAAGGCTACACAGAGAAACCCTGTCTCCAAAAACAATAAACAAACATGAGTGTTGGGTCTAAGAAAAGACGCCTGGATCTCCACGTCAGCCCTAAGTTAGGCTAACCTGATGTCCCAGGTACTTGGAAGCCTTCTCAATTGTGGGTATGCTTCTGCATTCTTTTTTTTTTTTTAATTCCTTTCTCTTTTATTACTTATTTATTTGTTTATTATGTATACAATGTTTTGTCTGCATGTACACCCGCAGGCCAGAAGAGGGTGTCAGATCACATTATAGATGGTGGTGAGCCACCATGTGGTTGCTGGAAATTGAACTCAAGACCTGTGGAAGAATACTCAGTGCTCTTAACCTCTGAGCCATCTCTCCAGCCTTACTTCCGCATTCTTAAGCCCTTGACAAAGAGTTAAAGGTTGTTGTGACGTCAGATCCAGAACCATGCTTTTCCTGCTCCACCACACTGGGAGCCGCCATGCAGTGTCCCTCTGGAACCCAGGTGCTTCCCCGGCTCACACCGACCTTTTACATAGCAATGCGTCATGATATGTGGTGAAAACATCATGTCTGCATGTATGGTTCTCATCAGAGCAAGGGTGTGGAGGAACCAGTGGGCTCACCGTGGCTTAACAGATAAAGTTATACTCAAAGTCTGTCCTTTGCCATAAACCCGTTCCATTGCTTTTATTGCAAAGACAGACTCACTTTGCTAACTTTGAGGAAACACAGGCCGGTTGTCTGTGTTTAATTGCTTATGCCCAGGTCTTCCCGGTAAAACTTGATAGGTCATCTCCACCAACAAAATGAGCCAATTCAAGCCAAATTAAGAGTATACATGCAGGCTTGCTGGGGGCAACTCTCGGGCGGGTTCACCGACCTCACAGGAAGGGGGTCAGTGAAGTCACCATGCAGAGGGAGACAGAAAAGCAGGGGGGCAGGGCGGGCAGAGTGGGCACAGAGAGAGGAGAGACAGAAAATGCAGAGAGAGGAGGGAACTGTAATGTCTAGATTATACAGTGAAGAGGAAAGTCCAGGGTAGAGGGTGGGGTATGCCAGCCATGCCCTGTGGGTAGGAACAGAGGGATGCTGGGAGAACCTGGAAGCCACATCTGCTTTGGTTAAATGGGCACCTCAGCCAATTGTCCTGGGTCTGAATCCCAACAGAGACAACATTCTAAAGAATGGCTCCTTCAGCTCAGAGGCAAACCGTGCAGAGCTTTGGCACAGAGCAAAGTGCTTTCTTTATCCCTGCTTATTTTTGCCACATCGGTTGCTAAAAAGGCATGTGCTCGGGGTGAGTTTGAAAAATTAAACATTTTCCTGCTTCGATGAGGACTCTGGGGTGGGGGGTTGCTGGCACATGTCGCCTCTCAGTCCTCATTAAGGATGTTCTTCACTGCCCCCGGCATGTGTGCACGCAAGTGTGTGCCACTGGAGACCTCAATGGCGGCGTGACACCCTGGAGTCACTTCCCCGTTAGTCCTGAAATGCCAGAGGTTTTATTCAGCAGCAGAGCAAATACCAACAAGATGAAAATGACAAACAACTTCTCAGAGGCAGAAACATAGTCATGGCTTCTAGGTCTGGCCATCCCCCTGGGAGAGGCAGACCACAAGTGAAGAACCCTTAAGTAGGGGGAGTGGGGGTGTTCCTGCAGCTCCTGAAATCAAGCTGAGAAGACAGACTGTGGGCACCCATGCTCACTCCCGGTGTGACGAAGGCTGAGGGCCAGGAGTGCTGGAGGTGCTGACATGTGTTTTTTTTTTTTTTCCCCCTGCAAACATTGGCAGAGCCTTCACAATGCAGGGAAACTTTTGAAAGGGGTCTTTGAGTGCTGAGTAGGAACTCAGCCAGACAGAGAAGACAGAGCTATATAATTTTGGGTTGCGCAAGCGTCAGTCCTAACAAACCCAGGCTTTTGGAGACTTGCCAAAAACGACCATAGGTGTTCATATTGACGATAATATCAGCTATGTCATGGAGTGTTCATATCGTGTAAAACTGGAGCTCACAGTTCACTTAGCGTGCCATAGCTCACTGTCTTCAGAAACCTGTGAAATACAGGTAATTTGCTCAGAGAAGCTGAGAAACTTCCTTAGGGACACACAGCAAATCCACAGGGGAAAATCAATATTAAAACCAGGCTTATCTGATTCCTAGGGCCACGACAATCCTCTCTCACTTTCTTCCCTAAGCCAGGAGAGTGAGCAACACCCTGGCACCTCTGCTCAGACCTCAGCTTTTTGCCTCAGATACAGCTAATGAGGCTCCACGGCCTTCCACTAAGCATTCTTGCAGAGCCCAGGTCTGCTGTGAGCCACACTCCACCCACATGGGCCCAGCCCTTGGCCAGACCTGCTTCTGTGGTTGGGCCTGAGGGGTGAGTCTGGCCAGCTTTGAGCCACAATGGAACCAGATAATCCTGCTGAGATTGGGTGGGCCTCCTTCCCAGCCCTCCCCCACCCGCTGTGGTCGGCCTATGTGTTAGTCCACTTAGATAAACCTCTGCAATCCACCAACCTCCTCCTCCTCAAGACTGTGGGCTCTCGTGTCTGGCATACATGGGCCTTGGTTCCTGCTTTTGCTCTTGGGGCTTCACTTTTCTTCCCTGTAAAGTGGGGACATGATCACCCCACCTCAAAGGGTCATGGTGAGACGTTAAGGTGATGCTTAGCGAGATGGCCAGGCCCCAGGAGGCACTGATCAGTATGCATAGCTCCTGCTGCTCTGGTCATTTTAAGCCCATCCAATAGCTTGCAATGGTACCCAGATGTGGACCTCTTTGATTTTCCTGCAAAGTTGGTCTATTCTGGGCCTCTGTGTATGCCTGTGCCCGTGAAAGCTCCTTGCATCCAAGGAATGTGACAACTCAGGAGCTTGATGCCAAAACCCAGCCTAGCCTACCTTCAAGCCTGACTGAATGCGTAGCAGGCCATCCTGCCTTCCCCCTTTTGATTTTACACGGCACCCCCAGGTGAACTCCCTGATCAGGTCGACAGTTCCCTCCTACTAAACACCTGGAAAGCTTTAAATAGTGACCCTGTCTATAATCTCCCCACTCAGGAGGTGGAGGCAAGAGGATTGTCATGCATTCCAGGCCAGCCGATGCTAAAGAGTGAAAGTCTCTCAAAACAAAACAAAAACCCAAAGCTGGCTGTAGGAGTTTAAGGTCATCTTCCTCTGCTATGTAAGGAGCTCAAAGCCAGCCTAGACTACACGAGAATTTACCTCAAAAACAAATAAAATCGGAGCACACAATGAACAGAAAGCTACCTCTGCTGTGGTCACTGTAGCAAGTGGCCAAGGAAAGCACCTGGGGTTCCGGCTTTGACCTCCATGTTTGCTGTCAGGCTGATGACTTGGTTTCTGACCCCAGAGAACAGAGTGCTTCAGAATTCAGGTCAGTGACTCTGTTCTTCATACAAGCTTTTGGCGTCAGGCGAACCCCTGGAGGACAGACAGGGTGCAATGTGGACATTCCAAAGGGCAACTTGAGAAAGTTGGGTAACACTGGGACCCCGGGATGCTACTTCCAAGCATGCTTCCTGCCTGCCTGCAGGCCCCCTACTTGGTGAGGCAGAGTCCCTGCAAGGTGTTGAGGGGTGGTTCCTCCTCTCTTAGTATTTCAGGATTTTATATTTTTCAGGTGATGCAAAGGTCTTGCCAGGCTACCTCCAAGAAGTGTTACCAGGACAACAACGCCAGGCTTTCGTTGCCCAGTGTCATTTTGAGCACAGCTCTCTGGGAGCTGGGGGTGGGGAGGGTTGGATATCTGCTTTACAGTGCATGCTAAATGTCAGGCATCATCCTCTCCAGAGAAAACCTGTCCTAGAAGCAGGAATTGGAGACCAAGTCCACCGTGATCAGCTTTCTCCTCTTGGGTGGTTCTCTTTGCCGACGTGTTTATCTGAAACACACCTGGGGAAAACTGGAACTGGTATTTTCAGAGCACCATCCTACACCAGACATTTCTGTCCTGGACTCACTCTGTAGACCAGGCTGGCCTCAAGCTCAGAGACCCCTGGCTCTGAGGCATGGCTGTGCTCATGTCAACAATACACGTTCCCTCGGCACGTCATCACCCGCTCCCCACACCTTGTGCAAAGAGGCTTCCTCCATCCCATGCTGGGCTCAGTCTCAGCAAGGACCCAGTCACTCATTGAGGTCTGTCTCCCGGAGCCTGGGGAGGGGCAGTTGCTCTGAGAAGAAGCTCTCATTAGGAAGGGAGCTGCAAAGAGGGACAACGTTCTATTCCTTTCTCCTTCACCCCTCTTGGACCCCAGAAGGCCAAGGGAAATAAATGCATTCTCAGGTAAGTATGGGTGACATTGAACTGCTCCCATTTTCTTTCCTTTTTAAAAAAAATGTTTTATTAATTTATTCATATTACATCTCAATTGTTATCCTATCCCTTGTATCCTCCCATTCCTCCCTCCCTCCTGCTTTCCCCCTACTCCCCTCCCCTATGTCTGTGACTGAGGGGGACCTACCCCCCCCGTATATGCTCATAGGGTATCAAGTCTCTTCTTGGTAGTCTGCTAGCCTTCCTCTGAGTGCCTCCTGGCCTCCCCATCAAGGGGACGTGGTCAAATATGGGGCACCAGAGTTCGTGTGAAAGTCAGTCCCCACTCTCCACTCAACTGTGGAGAACGTCCAATCCATTGGCTAGATCTGGGTAGGGGTTCGAAGTTTACTGCACATATTGTCCTTGGCTGGTGCCATAGTTTGTTGCTCCTATTTTCTGGAGAACAGTAAGCAGTGGGGACACCACACCCACGGATCATATCCACAGCCCCTGTTGATCTAAAGTCCCTAAAGCTAAGTTCCTCCGTTGCTATTGCATTCCGGATCAAAAGCCAACGTGTGTGTGTGTGTGTGTGTGTGTGTGTGTGTGTGTGTGTGTGTGTATGTGTGTGTGTGCCGGCGGGGGAGGGGGGGTGATACAAAGGGGAAGTAACACAAGAGGTGGAGAGGAAGAGGAGGGAAGAGAAAGGAAATAAGGGGAAGAGAGAATAGAAGAGGAAAGGGGTAGAGATAGGGAGAGGAAAATGAAGATGAGGAAGGGGAGGGAGAGAAGGAAGAAAAAACAGAACAGGAAGTGAGAGGAAGGAGAAGGCACAGGGAGTGGAGGAGGAAGGGGGGAGGGGGCCAGAGAACAAGGAAGGGGGAGAGGACTAGTGAGAGAGGTGGAGAGGAGAGATGAGGAGGAGACGGGGCGTGGATCGGGCTCTGCTTAAAATGAAATGGGTGCCACATCGGATGGGAGACAGAAATAGGGTTCTCTCCTCAAACACAATTTCTCTGTTTTCTAATCTGAAAAGAGATTGCTCTGCCACACAGACCTCCTCTCTATGCCTGCCTCACCCAAGAAGGCAGCATAATTGGCTTCGTCAGATGTAAAAGACGAGTGGCACCTATTCCAAACTCTGCCGGGCTAACCGCCACAGGAATCTGGTAACAGTGTCAAACCCTGGATAGAAACAAACTGCACAAGCCAGGGCCGTGCGGCACAGTGCGTGTACACCATCGCTGTGAGGCAGTCACCGGCACCAGAACAGCCAGGTGACTGTTCGCAGGATGCTCATCTCAAGGATCCTTAGCGGCCACCTGCCACCTTGCCTGACATAGGCGAGGGCACACAGATAGCAGTGTCATCATCCTTGTATTTGTATTTACAAACATGAAACAGTCGACAATCTTCATTACCACCAGGGCTCTTCCGCTAACCTTAGAACTAGCCAGATTTCACAACTACATGGACCAGCCTCCTTAGGCAAGAATGTGGCAAGGATTGTTAATGGAAACACTCGTGTTTTTCAAGCATTCTGCGTGTAATTATCAGATCAGACCTGCCTTATCAAACTACATCTGCCTACATCCACACCTGAAACATATGTTCTGGTCTTTTCTCTGTGATTCAACATTATGTGTTTATTCTGTGCCTGATAACACCTCCCATAAAAACACTGATATCCCCGAGGACCAGAGAAAGTTTGATTTTGATCAGCATGGTACCCTGTATTTAGCAAATTAGCACTAATATAATGCAGGGCACATGACTGACTGATTGACTGACTGAATGAATGAATGAATGAATGAATGACATTGCATTCAATGCCTAAATTCTTAGCTCCCTTTCTATAGATAGTCTCATATTACATATTTCTAATAAAATGGCCCCTGCTGCTGGGCTCCGTGAGTCCTGCCAGTATGGTCATGGAATGCTGCAGGGTTCTGATGGTCATAGCTTGCCCAGGGAAGGCTTGGCCATGATGTGAGCTCACATGAGGGTCTGGAGAGTGGGCCTACTACAGAAGTCATCTGACTGCTCGCTGCTCACCCAGACTCTGCTTTGCAAGGGCGGAGGTGGTGGCCGCAGCAGCAGCAGCAGCAGCAGCAGCAGCAGCTCAGCCTCACAGAAGGCTGCAGGAGAGATTAACTTCCATGCAAATGTGGCCCGAGGTTGGGGAGCCACCTACTGCTATGGCTTGGCTGTGAGCCTCTGTTGGTGGTTTTAGAAGTGGGGCTGTAGTCCAAGAAATACGTCCCATGAAAATCTTTACTTACCAAGAAAGTGGGTCAGAGGAGAGGACATCCGATTGAGACTTTAGGCAAGAGTAGCATGGAAGAAAGGGGAAATAGTAGGACCCACAGGGTCCTGGAAACCTACAAGAAGAACTTTATGACAGGCAGATCTGGATCCTGGGGTCCTCCTCAAACTAAGGCACCAGCCAAGGAGAATATAGGCAGTAAGCTCCGAACCCCTACCAAGACCTAGCCGATGAACAGGATATTCTCCACCGTTGAGTGGAGAGTGAGATCTGACTCTCACATGAACTCTGGTGCCCCTTTTCTGACCATGTCCCCTGGATGGGGAGGCCTGGTGGCACTCAGAGGAAGGATAGCAAGTTACCAAGAAGAGACTCGATATTCTAAGAGCATATATAGGGGGAGGAGGTCTCCTTCAGTCACAGACATAGGGGAGGGGAGAAGGGGAGAAATGAGAGGGAGGGAAGGATGGGAGGAAACAGGGGAAGGGCTAACAATCGAGATGTAATATGAATAAATTAATAAAAAAAAAAAAAAAGAAGGGGGCTGTCCTGGTTTTGGTTTCTCCTGTTTTGACGCAATAGAGCAACTCTCGGGGAGGCATGGCTTTGTTTTAGCTTACAGGTTACAGCCCACCATCGAGGGAAGCCAAGGTGGGGAGATTCAAGGCAGGAGCTTACAGCAGAAATCAGTATAGAAACACTGCTTACTGGCTTGCTGTCTTAGGGTTTTCTATTGCGGTGCTAAAAACGCCACGACCCTAAGCGGCGTGGGGAAGGAGAGGGTCTATTTCAGATTCCAGTTCTCAGGTCACACTCCATTGCCGAAGGAACTCAGGACAGGAACTCAAACAGGACAGGAAGCAGAGGCAGGAGCTGATGCAGAGGCCGTGGAGGAGTGCTGCTCACCGGCTTGCTCCCCATGGCTTGTTCAGCCTGTTTTCTGCCCACTAATACAGAAAACGCCCTATAGGCATGCCCGCAGCTCCATCTGATGCAGGCACTCCCTCCATTGGGAGGTTCTCGTCCCAAGTATGTCTAGGTTTGTGTCAAGGTGGCAGCTGAAGCTGTCAGTCACAGAGGCCTATAGGAGGCGATCAAGTTATAAGAGTGGGTCCCCCAGGTTGGATGTTACTGTGGCTGCTTTCCTTGGGGCTGAGTGTGGCTGGCATCTTGTTATTTATGTCCCAGCTTGGATGGCATCTCCCAGGAGAGGCCTTTCCTGACCCTCCTGTTTATCTGCACCCCGCATGATGCTGGCCTGGACTTTGCTTCTTAGCAGCTGTGCTTGCCCTTTCAGCTCAAACTCCACGCACAGGGTACAGTGCATAGCAGACACTAGATAAATAGGCTCGAGTGAGTTTGTGGGTGGTTATGCACGCTCAGCTGAGTGTAGAACTCACAGCTTCCAGGTGAGCAATCAACACCAAATCAGCTTTCATGGGAGACAGAGCTCTGACTATGTGACCAGCACTTTATATGCAAAACCTTGCTGTACCTACCAGCCGCTCCTGAGAAGTCACATGACAATTCTATTTTATACATAAGGAGGCCACTCCAGGAAGCTAAGCAACATGGGCAAGGCCCTGAGGGACACAGGTTGACCCGATGCTCCCTTCTCTGTCCCTGAGCATGTGGTTCAACCTGTTCCCTTTCAGATTAAAAAAAAAAAAATCCTGTTGGGTCCCTGATAAGTGTAAGTTCTAAGGTTAAAGATTGGGACACCAAGAGTCACAGGCCAAGCCACACCCTTCTATAGCTTAGGGACATGCACACGCCACCATGTGCCCCACTGTTAGAAGTAAGTTCAGGGTCACAAAGAAAGAGATCACCATTTCAATTAAGTCTCTAGACAAGGTAAGCTTTACCATTTTGTTTTGTTTGAGACAGGCTCTCATTATGTAGTGCTGGCTATCTTGGGACTCACTAAGTAGACCAGGCTGGCCTTGAACTCACAGAGATCCACCTGCCTCTGCCTCTGGAGGTCTAGGGTTAAAGGTATTGGCTGGGGTCTGATATCACAGTCTTAGTTTGCTAGTCTGAAAAGAAGCCGGGCGTGGTGCACACCTTTAACCCCAGCACTCGGGAGGCAAAGGCAAGCAGATCTATGTGAGCTCAAGGCCAGCCTGGTCTACAAAGAGAGTTCTAGGATAGCCAGGGCTATTATAAAGAGAAACCCTGTCTTGAAAAAACAAATAAACAAACAAATAAGCAAACAAAAAAATCCAGTAAAACAAAACAAAATAATTGGAAACTCAGAAATGGAGGAGGAAGGGGGAAGGAGAAAGGGGTCACTGCTCCAAGGAGAAAGGGGTCACTGCTCCAGGCCATCAAATTCCTAGAACTGAGCAGAGTGCCTTTTCCTGGGTAAGAAGAATACAAACATTTGCAAGTTTTACAAGATGGGGGAACCAAAGAAATCTTAATTCCTCATCCTAAACACAGGATTTATAGTATTTGATCAGAGAGATCATACTTGAAACTTTTTTTACGCTACAACATTTTTCCAGAAAGTGTCTTCTTAAGGGTAATTAAAATTCTTCAATTTGGAGGTTTCCTTAGGGTTATGCTTTGGGATAGACACGAGGCCAGACAGTGGGATGACCTCCTAGGGTCTGCCCCAGCTTGGAGCCACTTCCTCTCCCCAACTCCAACTCTCCAGCCCTGTGGGCCAGTGCACCAGACCCAGCTGAGTGGCCAGAGCACTGCTGCGGGGTCACTCAACATTGTGGAGCCAGACTTGAGCACCCCGGAGGTTTAGATCTTAAGTCCAGAGCTCTTGCATTTCTCTCCCCACGCCCCCCCCCCCCCCGTGTCTGTCTATCTGTCTTTCTCTCTCTGTCCCTGTCTCTCTGTCTATCTGTCTGTCTGTCTGTCTGTCTGTCTGTCTCTCTCTCTCTCTCTCTCTCTCTCTCTCTCTCTCTCTCTCTCTCTCTCTCTCTCTCTCTCTCTCTCTCTCTCTCTCTCTCTCTTTCTCTCTCACCTCTTCCCACTGTGGATCCCACTGTCATGCTGCTGGTATTTCAGCCCTCAGGAAGCAGCCCCCTCTTCCAGATTTCTCTGTCACAAGTTCAGAAAGTAGCTTTTTAATTTCCTTGCCAAGGGTTGTCAGGACAGTGCAGAGAAAATTGCCAACGATTCTGAAAACAGCCCATGAATCTGGGGCAAAGCAGGCGAGAACAAGGCAGCGCCTCCGAGGGGGGTGGGGTATTGGCAGCCATTTGGATGAGAAAGCTCTGGGCTTCCAAGTTTCTTTGGTTGGGATCCGTGTTAATTTAAAAGATCAATTCAGCAGTTTTCCCCCCGTTCCTCAGTTAAGTGTTTTAGATGGCAGAAAAAGCACAGAAGGAGGGGGCCTTGGGGTAGGGGTGTCTTTCTCAGGAGAGAATAAGGATCCATTGGTCATTGTGGAATGTGTGTGTGTATGTGTGTGTGTGTGTGCTGTCTGTCTGTGTGTCTCTGTGTGTGTGTGTGTATCTGTGTGTGTGTGTGTGTGTGTCTGTGTGTGTGTATGTCTATCTGTGTGTGTCTGTGTGTGTGTGTGTATGTCTGTGTGTGTGTGTGTGTGTTGGGGTGGGGTCATTGTCTAGGGGAGTTGTCCTCTTTTCAGTTCAGTTTGCAAACTTGGATTACAGTCTGGCTCCAACCCCCAGCAGTGGGCTGACTGCTGCCTGAAGAAACCAATCCCAGACTCCAGGGTGAGCACAGGTGAGCTGCCTCCCTCTGCACGTTGTGAGCCAAATAAAACCAGTTGCTTTGCCACCTTGACACTGCTCAGCTTCTACCACGCTCCTCAGTCTTCACAGACTTAAGCTGGGCCCTCCGGTCTTGAGCAGAGCCACAGATGGACCTGAACAATGGGGAATTCTCTGTGGCCCTCAAGGAAGCAAGTGACAGGAAAACATCAGGCTTTGTTCCTCAGGAGTTGTCATGCCAACCAGGATTTTCCACTTGAATATACCCACTCCAAGGTAACACTTACGCTGTAGTAATCCCGTACACACAGTTTCGGTGGACACCAATCAGTTACAGTCCCCAAATCTTCAATCCAAAACTGTAGACACAAATGCCCCATGTTCTGAGCATTATATGAAACCCTGCCCTGGCCATTGTATCTCAGCTAGAAAAAGATCCCTCCATCAAGCCAGCATAACAGCCCTGCCTACCCACTTAAAAGCCATCTCAGTGATCAGATCCACTGTGTGACATCAGTGTCTGTGTTCCAGGGACCTTGACCCTAGGAAGGCTTAAGGGTAAGGCGCTGGCAATTCAAATGTGCCAAAGAGAAGCTGTAAAACACTTAACAAGGAGACAGACTGCATTGTAAGGATGCTGAGATCTATAAGAAGGAAATACCTCAGGCATATATGTAGGGCTCAGGACTAGCTGTAATTTCTGGTGTTTCTAGGGGTCTTGGATAATGGACGCTGGGGGTAACAATAATGTGGTAGATTTGTGCTGAGGCTTTGTTTTATAGTTCCTATCATTTGCCAATTTTACAAAAACAAAACAACAACAACAAAAAAAACCCAGTGAGGTCCATATATGCAAAGGCTGAGCAGCCCTTTTGCTCAGAGTTAAATATGCAAGGGCCGCTCCTAGAGAAGAGTCCCCCAGGGGCAGGGGCTTCATCAGATTGACAGCTCCTTCCCTCCTCTCCTGCCTCACTGCAGCCTCCTGTCAGCCTCCAGTTAATTCAGCTTTCTAAGGCTTTTGGTAGCGTCATCAATGTAAATGGACTGCAGGCGCCTCAAGGTGAAAGGGAGTTTACTGAAGGCACGCAGTGGCTCACAGAATTGCTGGAAGGGTGGTAACCAGGGAAAGCAGTGAAGCAGAGCCACAGCTGGATCTCTTCACAGACCCATGCCAGCAATGTCTCGGCACTGTTACAGCCACACACTAGGACTGCAAAGGAGGCTGGGAAGTGGTATCTGGCATTTCTACCCTCTGTAGGAAGGTGCTGCCTCTCTTGAAGAGTGGAGAATTCCTGCAGAATCAGAAGGATGCTGAAAAACCAGGCAACTAAGCTGGAATGGCAATTTCAATTGGAAACAAATCAGACAGAAGCTCAGTCAGTTAAAACCATACAGGAGTTTCTGCCCTGTTCCCGTAGTGTGTCAGGGACAGCCGAGGCCTCATTTTAAGGTCGTCCTTAATGAAGAGGCTCAGGCTGGTTATCCGTTGTGTACCGTCATGTGTAGCTAAGCGTGATGCATAGACAAGCATAATTAGAAGGTGCTGTGAGGCTGCAGGGGGCAGGAGGGGAGAAAAGAACTGCCAATCTGTGCACAATCCTGCCAGCAATCAAAGGGTTTTTACCTAGAAGTAATTCAAATCACCTGGCCAGAAACAGCTGCGCTGTGCTGGGCTGCCTTGGGTCAACCAGCAAGCCAGGACTAGCTGATAGGCAGGGTTAGGGGTGGCGTGCATACCAATGAATCTGACACAGAGCAGTAAGCTCAAACTCCACATGGCGGAATCAGCTATGCAGGGAGGTCCCAGCAAGAGCTTCTCATGGGACCAGGAGTAGGCCAGCAGCAGGCCGAGCCAGCATGGAGTCCAGCCCCCGGAGCCCACCCAGCCTTGCTTTTGTCATAGGCATCCTTATCTCTGTAGAAACAAACATTTCACTCAGGGGCCCTATGTTCCATCTGCAAAAACTCACTGCTTGCAGCTGCCTGAGGAGCAGCAGGGCTTGGGCTGTGGTGGATCTGTAGGCCTTTGATGAGCTAAGATATAGTTTATTCCTTATAACTTACCTGGTCTCAGGTATTTTGTTACAGTGACAGATAACAAGTTAAGACACAATGGAAGATGGAGGGGGCAAGGCACTCTGAGTAAGGACCTGTCTGCCCCTTGAGGAGTCTCACATCCACAGGGCCCTTCTGGTCCCACATCTTTCCCTCAGATTTTTTTGTTGACCCGTTTTAGATGGCCGAGTGCAAAGAATGACACATGGCACGTCTTGCTCAGTGACCAAAGGACTAAAAGCCAAAGTTTCCAAGAAGATCCCTTGTAACTTTAGAAATAAATGAAGTCCACAGGAGAGACCACTCATTTCCTCCCAACATGAATTTGCTGATTCATCCTAAACAATATGAACTCAATTTAAAAAAAAAAAAGTCTTTGGTAATAAAAAAGTTTGAAGACTACATTTCCCAGCCTGCCTTGCAGCCTCCCTGGGCCAGACACTTGGGGCAGCCATCTTGGATGACCGAAAGAAGGCTGCTGGTCAGCTCAGGATTGCTTGCCTTTAGACACTCTGTCTTGTGGAAGCCACAGTTGGCTTGTGCATTATGGTTACTAGCTGCAGACATCTGCTTTCACGGAGACAATTAATATTCCCCAGGAGCATGGGTTCTTGCCTTCACTGTTAAAGGATGACTTTTGCCTTCCTGTAACCAGCCTGCCAGAAATAAAAATATCCTAGAGACACTTGTGTCCCTCAGTTTGACTCTCAGACTATTGAAACAATGAACCCTAAAGAAATGGAAGTTTCCTCCGGAATCTCATGCTGGGAGAAGGAAAAGTCTTACCAAGATGGCCCATTTCTCACCTTTGCCCCCTCTGCCTGGCCTCTTAGTCCAGTTCAGTGATACCTGGTGGACAAATCCCTCAACTGCACCCACCCACTGTGAATACTGACATTTGGTCCAGGGCGTTAGCCAAATTCTTATGCTATCTTATATCTAAAGGCAAATTTCTCATTCACTCCCTCATTCTTTCTGTTTCTCATCCCATTTATTGAGAGCTTCGACCAACCAGGCTTTGTGGGTGCTAGAGATACAACTGTGACTGCAGCCCCTGCTTAGTGGAGTTGGAGGCTGGGGGGGGGGGTGTCAATCAAAGAGCCCCCTCACCCAAGTACTAACCCAAGTCCTAACACGGCAACACGTCACAGACATTTGCCAGGACTGCTAAGCCTCCCGACTACCCTAGAGAATTGGCCCTGCCACTTTCCCAAAGACCTTATCACCCAGAAGACGATGTTAGCAGCCAGTTTAGTGCCCTCTCATGTGAAAACCCTCGGAGTCTCTATCCTTTCACACAATCCTGGGAAAACCCACAGATCCCATTTCCAGTTTCTGCAAGGTCTAGATTTAGGCTTGTGTGGGTTCCACCTCATCATAGGCTTTGGTGTAAATATCTTAATACCTAATGTGTGTAAATTTACTGAGTTTGGGGCAACTAGTCAGAAAAGGGGTTTTGTTTGTTTCAGTGCTGAAGATCGGCCCAGGACCTTGCACATGTATGTCTGCATTAGACCTAGCCACATCCCCTGCCCTGAGAAGTTTTCATGCTAAGACTCAACAGCAGTTATCTAAAGGACGCCAGAAACTAGATTACTCATTAAATCAACGTTAAAAACAATACTGCCCTGGTCCAAATGCTTTGGGCTATAAATACAGCAATGGCGCCCCCTGATGATCATTACTGTACACTACATGTCCTGTGGTGGCAGAGGAGTGCATTTTTGGATCCCCTTAGCAAGGCTAGGATTAATAATAGACCTCCCATCATTTTGATAACCTCATCCTTAGTCTCAATCCTTATCCAGTTTATAGCAGTTACAAAGGTAAGCAAGCGTACAGGGCATCAGGAGCTGCACCCCCCTGTGACCCAAAGTTTCAAGAGCCAACACACTGGGCCCAGTGATGGTAAGACGAGGCCACTGGTGAATCTGTGTCCGCCATCCCTTTCCTATTAGGTCATGGCAGATTATCCCAGTGTTTCCTGCTATACTAGAGTTTCCTGAAGATGGTGACTGGTGGTTTGGAAAAAAAAAAAAAAAAAACGGCTACCATAGGGTACCATAGGGTGTGGCACTCTTAGGAGGTGTGGCCTTGTTGGAGCAGGTGTGGGTGGAGGCGGGACTTTGAGGTCTCAAGCCAGATCTAGTGGCTCAATGCTGTCCAGCTGCCTGCCAATCCGGATGTAGAGCTCTCAGCTGCTTCTCAAGCACCACGTTTGCCCATGTGCCTCCCACCATGATAAGAATGAACTAAACCGCTTCCCACCATGACAATAACGACTGAACCTCAGAACTGTAAGTCAGTTTTTCTTTATAACAGTTGTTGTGGGCGCAGCGTCTCTTCACAGCAATAAAAGCCTAACTCAAATGGTGACTGAAACATGTTTCTCCCCATATATACTCTGAATCAGAGCGTGGGCCCCAGCAACCCTAACAAGCCAGGTTCACCCACATACCCACCGGCAAATGGCCAATCAATGAGTTGTGTTGAAAACCAGAGGAGGGAGATTCAGTCAGTGTGATCATGTTGCAAAGAGGTGTGATGACTGCACCTTCCAGAGACCTGACATGAGGTATAGGCTTAAATAGAGGGCGAGAGGTCTGCATAATTGAGCTGGCCAAGCTCCGCGTACTTAGTGTCTCCTGTAAGGTGGCCTCCAAAGTTGTCAGGATGGTGTGAGATCTCTTCCTAGGAGACAAGTTTTCCCTCTGGCTGGTACCAGACTTCAATCTACGCCCTCTGCTAGCATGAGCTTCTTCAGGGAGAGCCCCCTGGGTACCAATGGATCAATATTCTGATAGTAAAAGTCCAGAGCATAAGTCTCTTTAGGATAGCTTCACTCCTGCCAGGATGGTTATACTAGTGCACAGCTAGGAAACAGACAGGACTTTTGGCCTGGGTGCCAGAGACAAAATAATGTATTGTGGTTCCTTCTCCAAAGTTTAAAATCTGGGTGGGGTTTGGGGCTAGGGAGTGCATATGGCCAACTAGCCTGGAAATTATTTACTTCCAATTACAACAATTACTATAATAATCTGGCTCAACAAGAGACCAAATTAGGCCTGAGGCCTGATTGTATGAGGGAAGAATGAGATGTGATATGCCTAAAACTGAGGGGCAGGGTTGAGCTATCCCTACTGAGATATTCTCAGAGCTAAGTGTGAGAGGACAGCATGGGTCAATAGGAGAGACGGACTTGAGGTATCCCAAAGGGTTGTAGCCTATTAGGAGAGAACATGATCAGTTTAAACTTGGAGACTGGCTGGACTAATGTTAAAGTGTTAAGGTCCTGAATGATGGGGGGGGGGGCGCGGGGAGAAGACCCCAGACTCAAATAGTATACAAGCAACAAAGAGCATTTATTTTGCAGAAATCCAGCATGCTGGAGTCACCACTTAGACAAAATGGCGACCCTGAGCTCAGCCCGAAGGCTCTTTTTAAAAACATTCCTAGGGAATCCCAAGGGGGGTTAGGCCATCTTTAACATGACTGGAGCAATCAAACTGGAAAGATGTGGGCAAACTTAGTCAGGGTCACAAGTTAATCATAAGACAAGAGATTAACAGGTTGGCAGTAAATCATCCTTCCGCAATTAGACTAGCAGTAAACCAGCCTTAAGCAATGCTATCTTCCTCTGGCCAGGTGGCTCGCCTATCTCTAATCCGAAGCCTGTCATGGAGTTGGCTAAGCTTATTTAACCAGGCCTCCTTAAAAGGAGTAGGAACTAAAAGTGGTTGCTTTGTTTTGTGGTCTAATTTAAGCTCCCTTGGGGAGTAAATGCTGGGTGAGAGCATCTTGGATCACTGCCTAGTCTGTATCTTCCCGGGAGTCAAAGGTGTTGCAAACTGTATTCTGATGCTTTTCTGTGTTCATGCAGAACGAGGAGTGCCGCAGATGGAGATCTCAGCATTGGGGACGCTGAGTTGATGATCAGCCAAAGAATAAAAGAAACCAAGGTCAGCGGCACATAAGAAATATCAAATATGAGCTTTCCTATGAAATATATAAAACTTGTGTTTAGAACAAAGAATTAAGATTTTTTTTTTCTCTCCCATTACCCTGTAAGACTTGAAGATGTTAGAATCCTCCCCACCCAGGAAAACCTTTATTTACACAAAGGAATGTGATGGCCTTTTCTCCTTGGTGCAAAGGCCTCTTTCCTCCTCCTCCTCTATTTCCTATGTGCAAATTCTTTTTAGACTAGGCAGCTGAATGACATCGTGATGTTGGACCCTAGCCGATGCAGAAAAGACACGGCCATCTCCTTCCTTAGAATAAAGCCCAAATGCACGTCCTGTCTAGGTGTGTTCGCTCCCCTTCCCGCCTCAGCAAATACTCTTGATCAAGAGTAAAGTTTGCCTTGTCCAGACTCTTTAGCTGGGGTGTTGGTCACTCTTTGCAATCCCAATCTTTTTTTAAAAAAATATTTATTTATCGTTATGTATACAGTGTTCTGCCTGCATGTACACCTGCAAGCCAGAAGAGGGCACAAGATCTCATTATAGATGATTGTGAGCCACCATGTGGTTGCTGGGAATTGAACTCAGGGCCTTTGGAAGAGCAGGTAGTGCTCTTAACCTCTGAGCCATCTCTCCAGCACCCCCATCTCCCCGCCAAACTTATTTTTTAACAGTGGTGGTATCAGTGGGAAATTCATCTAGGGTATTATTTTTACTTGTAAAATGACAGCTAGCTCTCAGGGCTATGAGTGTCTTAAGTTAAACACTAAAACACAGGAAGCCTGAGTTCAAATCCTACTTTCCTGTGTCTAGGTATGTGACTAAGGTAATTATTTCTGCATTTGCAGAAAGAAATAGTAGTGCTGGCTTTCAGACCGTTGTGAAGGGGTTTAAAGAGTGAAGCATTATTACATCTAGGGCATTCTACTTACTGGCTCTACTTTTAGTGACGTTGATCACATATAATACTGAGGAGAAAGTCCACGCATGCAAGAAAGACTTAATAGCAGTTTTGATTTTCTTTTTATTTTGTGGTTTTGTAAAAATAAATCTGCATTGCTATTAAAAATCAAGCAGATGGGTACAAACTTTTGAATAGACGTTTGACTAGTAGGCGGGCTAGATAGCTCAGAGAGTAAAAGCACTTGCCACTAAGCTTGAAGATACGAATTCGATTCCATCACCTACATCATGAGGCCAGTGTGCTACAAGTTGTCCTTTGAGCTCCACACAAGTGCTGTAGCACGCTCCACTGCCCTTTCTTGCCACACAAAATAAATATAAAGTTAATTTTGTTAAACAAGATGATTAACCAATTGTTAACCAAATTTCCCAGATCATATTGTTCAAGGAGGTCGTGGGAGTGGAGTCCATGCCAAAAGCACAGGCTGCCAGGCATGGAAACAGAGCTACTGAATCACAGTCCTTAAAGTATAAACTCGTAATCTTTCAATCAGCTCTGCAGGTGACCGTCACGCATTGTGTAGAGAGTATGATTTGGGAGGCTGCAGTGATTGATTAGGTTCGAGCCATTGCACTCCAGCCTACAATTCCCAGGCTGTCCCGCAAACTAGCGCGAGCGAGCCAATAGCCTGCCGGGAGTTGTAGTTCCCAACGGCCAGACCCAACTTATAAGAACTTGGGCTATGGCTCCTCGAAACCAACCGTCCCACAATGCAAAAGCCATCTGTGACGCCATTAGACGCGCGCCAGCAGAGCGCCGAGTGGGGAGCGTCGTGGGTCCCGCCGCCTCCCAACCTGCCGTCTCCATCGCCGCCACCTCCGTGGGGCCCTCCGTGTCTGCTCAGCGAGGTCCGCGGCTCCCGGAGGAGCAGCCGAGCGCGGGGCCCGGTACGGGCGCGGGGTGCGGCCATGGCGGACGGTGCGGGAGCAGGCGCGGGGGCCCAGGCTACGGGCCCGGCGGCGGGCTCGAGTGGGGCAGGCAGCAGAGTCAACCCTGCTTCGCTGCCTCCAGGAGACCCGCAGCTCATTGCCCTCATAGTAGAGCAGCTCAAGAGCCGTGGCCTGTTTGACAGCTTCCGCCGGGACTGCCTGGCCGACGTGGACACCAAGGTATAGTCACAGCGGGGTCCATGGGTGATGGCCACTCGCTGCTTTGATGTTCCAGGTTCTGGAGTAAAACAAAAGGCACCTCGGGAGCCTCCACAGAGGTGCGCCGCGCGGGGCGGTACCGGCGCCTTCTAAGTAGCACACACCTGAGAACTACTATTGCCCTTCTTAACAGCTGTGATTTTTAGACCAGTCGCCTTTCAGAACTTGGAGATTCTTTTATGGCTACATACGCATAATCCCCCTCCAGACCCAAGAAACGTGTGTCTTTACAAAGATCGGGAAAGGCAGCGTGCGTTAGACGCTCCAACGGGTTCTCTGAGGTTCCCCACCAGGGACGTGATTTTTAAGCACGGAATGGATTGGACGGCAGGCTGATAGTTACTCCCTTTCCCTAGGTGAATGATTTGCAGACTTGTACGAGGTCAAATTGGGATAAGCCATAGACTCAGCACCCTTATTTTGTGCCCTTCAACTAATTTAAAGGGAGCTAATGTCTCTGTTAGATCCAGTGCCAAAGGCCAGTCTCTCCAGTAAAAATGTTGGTTCACCTTACTTGGAAAAGTGGTTTGAAATGTGTGTCAAGGGTCAGGCATATAGTAGCAGCCAGAACATTTCCTTTTCCCTTTACAAATTCCCTTGCCAAGCTTAAGGTGCTGGAGTTAGGAGCCTCTTTGCTGACTGAGAGGGCATCCTAGGGTAGTAGTTGCTTCTCCTGCTCTTAAGGCTTGCAGGTCACCTAAGCCAGCTGGTCCAGATGGGCCTCAGCTGGGGATCTGGCTGTCAGCTACAGGCTGCCTGGGCCTGCCTTATGCCTGCCTTATGGCTTTGACATGGGCTTAGGTCTGCCCTACATATACACTTTGGGGGCAACAAGCACCACATGTAGGCTGTCCTCTCTGCTGTGTGTTCTCATGTAGGGACCAGACCCATGCCTGACAACACAGCCTTGTTTCAGTCAGCCACGCCTGACACCACCCAGCGTGGGTGGGTGGGGAGGCATTGCCTGTCCTTGGTAGGATAGGAAGAGGCTGGGGCTCCGAATGTTGTTTCTTGCACTCACTAGGTAATTTCCTAGTCTTGTTCTCAAGCATGTGGGAGCCTTAAGAGTAAGTGCCTCAGGCTCCTTTGAGGGTCACAGCTTTGCCTGGAGACCTCACGGACCTCCCTTGGCTTTAGCTGTAGTGACCTCTGCTGAGGCTTGGTAGGCCTCTTTATTTGGAGGGGGCTTGGTGTATTGCTGTAATCACTCTTTGTGAGTTAAGCAAGTAGGAATGTTTGCATTTTAGGGATGGAAATTACCAAGACTCAGAAATTAGAAGACTCCTGAAAAAAAACAAAAACAAAAAAAAAGCCAGTGCTTTGCCTACAACCCAGTTCCTTCTCAGAAAAACAGCCTGCACCTACCTTTGGCTACACTGCAGCCAGAGGGCACCTTTGTTTCCTCCTCTAAACTTGAAAGGCTATGTTTAAATGAGGGCAGGTTAATGCTAATAGACTCTCTACCATGGAGTTTCTTTAAAAGTAGACTGGTTTATTTTGTTAACGCTCTGCACTGTGCCTGCCTAGCTACCCAATGCAGGCACCCTCCTGGCTGCTGATACATAGCTGCTGTAGCGCAGAGTGAGTTCTGAGATCAGGCCGATGCGTGTTTAAACAAGAAAAGCGTGTTTCTGTGAAAAGCAGTCTTCTGGTTGAGGATGATGGCCCAAGCCTTTAATCTCAGCACTCAGGAGGCAGAGGCAAGTGGATCTCTGTGAGTTCAAGGCCAGCCTGGATTACAAATCCAGTTCCAAGAAAACCAGGGCTACACACAGAGAAACCCTGTCATGAAAAACCAAAAGAAAAGCAGTGTTCTAAATGACATCATCACATACACTAACATGGTCTCTTCTGAATGTCTTAGCCAGCTTACCAGAACCTGAGGCAGAAGGTGGATAATTTTGTGTCAACACATCTGGACAAACAGGAGTGGAACCCTGCAATGAACAAGAACCAGTTGCGAAATGGCCTGAGGCAGAGTGTGGTTCAGTAAGTAAAGAAACATGAAGGGCCCAGCATGATGCCTCACAAGCTGACTGAAGTTCTTGGGGGTCCTGGCCCATGGTGCTTTGTCGCTGGCTGCTCCCTCTGGGCGTGCATTCAGTGGCAACTCTGAAAGGCCTTCCGGAGTGTAACACTTGATCTCTCTTTTTTTTTTTTTTTTTTTTAAGCTTTCAGTGTAATCTGAACGTGAGAGTGAGTTTTCTACCCAGATGGCAGTATTTCTGTGTGGGAACTGAGTTTTGTATGTTCTGTGACCATGGCTGCTAAAGTGTGGTGACAGTCTGCAGGAAGTTGTCCTTTTTTTTTCCCCCGCCCCTTAAGACAGGGTTTCTCTGTGTAGCCCTGGCTGTCCTGGGCTCCCTTTGTAGATCAGGCTGGCCTTGAACTCACAGAGATCCACCTGCCTCTGCCTCTGCCTCCTGAGCACTGGGATTAAAGGTGTGCAAGACATTGTGTTTTACAGAAACAAACTGAACCTTTTCTAGAGCAGGTACTGTAGAGAACTTACAGGAGTGGTCCCATTGTCACTGGCACAGTGGGGTAGCCGTGGGTCCCAAGGTAAATTGTTTCTGGTCTGTTTCATGTCAGCTTTGGCTTTTAGCACCAAGGCTTACGTCCAGCGCCTCTTCCCTCACTAAATTGTTGAGTAAAAGCTATGGGGTGAAACTCTAGAAACATCAGGAAACTATGGTGAGAAAAGCATATGTTGGAAGGCTAAGGTGTGACTGCATTTGCTAAGAGTGCAGAGATGCGTGGCCAGTGGGGGAGCTGGGCTGGGAGAGCCGAAGCGCAGGGCCTCTCGTCACGCTGCCCAGTATCTTAGTTATGCTGGCGCATACCCTAAGCAACCCACGTGGTAAATTTGTGCTGTAAACCCCAGAGGCCCATACGATAGGAGCCGATCCCCAGTGAGGCGTTGAGGTGGAGGGAGCTGGTAGAAGGTGTGGCACCATATTAGCTCTTTGAGGATCATTTGTTGAGTTCAGCCAAATGTGATGCTGCCTTCCTGTCATCTCTGAGGTGGAGAGCTTAGGAGAATCAGGCAGGCTTGGTTCTATACTGAATTCCAGACCAACCTCAGCTATACAGTGAGACCTTCTCAGAGAAAGAAAGAAAAAAAAAAAAAGGACGAGTTCAGCCATTTTTCTCAGTAGGCAGTGTCACTTGGTATGCGCATGCTCACATGACAGTGGGATACAGGTAGGGACCTTCAGCTGACCCAGGCTGCCACCAGCCACTAGCATCACGAGCCAGGTACACCTCTTTCTACGTTTCCCAGCCTCAGTTCTTTTGTTATGGCAACACAGTGCAGGTCACCTACTACAGTCTGGGTTGTGCTGGTCCCTGTTGTGTGTTGCGTAGGTAGGCATTAACACCGGAGATGTAAGGGTAGGGTGCTGGAGTCTCCTTGTATGTTTCCTTGCAACTTTTGACTTTACAGTGATTTCAAGATTTAAAAGCTCTACAGATAGACAATGATTTTTGTGGTAGTCTAGCACTCCCTGTGTGGTCTATAGCCATTGCAATTGGGATCCTGGAAATACAGTCACCACCCACGTAAAGCTCTCTGTGCAGTAGGTGGGTGTGACATCTAAAGCCGCCATGCTGTCCTTCCTGGTCTGCTCCCTCCCTTGTGGGAGATCTCAAAAAGTAGGGGTCAGTAGCCACCCTTTATTGAGAGCCACACATGGCGGGTCCAGTCGTGTGGGTCTCACCGGCCATCACACACATCTGTCGCCTGGTTTGTATTGGATGTTTGAGTTGCTGCTGGAAGCCACTTCTGCCTGCTCAGTGTAAGTGCTGAGGATGATGGAGGCAACACAAGGCTGACTTTGACTGCAGTCCTCACTCCACCCCTGTGGCCAGGCTCTTGCTTGTGGTTTGTCACATGTGTTGGCCTTTGGGGCACTCTGCTCAGCTTTGTACAGAGTCCAGGCTGTGTTAGAAATGGTAGATAGCAGGCAGCTGTGAATCCTTTCAAATGAAAGACCAGTGCCCTAAGCTGTGCGGGGAGTGGACGTGCTGGGCTTGAATGGCGCCTGGTGCTTATCAGTGCAAAGGCGAACTCTTGAGAACTCAGTGATTGGTTTATCTCTGTAGGTCAGGCATGCTGGAAGCAGGAGTGGACAGGATCATTTCTCAGGTAGTAGACCCCAAATTGAACCACATCTTCAGGCCACAGATAGAGCGGGCAATCCATGAGTTCCTGGCCGCCCAGAAAAAAGAAGCTATGCCAGCTCCCCCTCCTGAACCTGAAAGCCAGGATCCTCCAGCACCATCCCAAGATGCCTCCTAAGGTTTGGTACCCCATCTTTCCTCTCTGGCTGGCTGTTGTGTGAGATGGTTAGAAATGGAGTAAACTGTGACTAGAAGTGTGTTCTGTGACAGAGCCAGCATGCAAGTCAACAGAGGCACCCTTATCAGGAACCATGTGGTAGCTGGCTTACACGGGGGTAGGTGGGGAGGGGGCTCACGTGGAGGTCATCTTCTCTGAAATTGTTTACATGTGGCTCTCTCCTGGCCTTGGCTGACATTCGTGATTTTCTTATGAAATGAACTAGCATTCCAAGTGCTGTCTCATGTGAGGTGCTCATTGTGAGCTCTGCGTTTCCATATTGCCATCGTCAGTTAACATGCAGTTCTCTGCCCTTTGTCTCAGGGTTGGAATTAATTAATTAATTTATATTTTTAGGTTTTTTAAGACAGGGTTTCTTTGTGTAACAACCCTGGCTGTCCTGGACTCTTGTAGACCAGGTTGGCCTTGAACTCACAGAGATCCACCTGCCTCTGCCTCCTGAGCACTGGGATTAAGGGCGTGCACCCAGCTCTCAGGGTTGGAAATTTAATCTAACTTTAAAAATTAGCTGGAGATACAGAGATGAATGCTTGGCAGGTTTGGGGAGCCACTGTGAGCAGCAGACCTGTCACCTGTTGTCACCACACCCCTAGGGAGTGCTCTGCTGCTGGTGTTCTCCTAAGTTGCTAAGACACTGCTACTAGTTCATTGGGTAAGGGAGGCAGTTAACCAAGGCCTTTTAACTGGGTGACTGAAGGTTGCAAGAGCTGCTGCAGGGCACTACAAGTGGGGCTGGCTTCTTGTGCCTTTTTGGAGAGGTCCTTGATCCACCATGGAGTGTAAAACATTCATTTTAAATCTTTCTCGTGTCATTGTTAATTTTTTTAAGGAACAGATAGTCAATAAATATAGGCCCTTATCAAAAGTATCATTTTGACATGATTATCTTTTTTTTTTTTTTTTTTAGACTATGCCTGATAACCTTTGGAAACCGCCATTTAATGAAGAAATGGATTTCTGTTTCATATGAATATAACCTTAGTCGACCAAGTCACTACTGATGTCAGGATTTGGGCCTTGACTTGGGTGGCATCCATGTGGATGGAAAGCAAGGCTGCTGCAGTGGGACAGTTGTCTGTGCTTGCTCATGCTTTGTGCCTCCTTTTGACCACCTGTCAAAGGTGTGACCCCGGTAGACACTACAGAGGTTTTAGCACTACAGTGACCTGGGCTGTCCTGAACAAACCTTTATACTTGAACACGAACGCTGCATGTGGATGTTAGCACGTGTGCGCTGCAGTATGCGGGAGGCAGGCTGGAGGCTAGTGGGTTAGGACAGCCAGCAGCATCGGGAGCAGCTGTTTGATGGTGGCTTTGATGTTGTTGCTACAGTTTGGGGCTGGGGTGTGCAGTGGTCAGCATCAGTAGCCTTAATGTGGTTGTGACCTTTCTGTGCTTGGGGATTTAGCAGTTTCCTTTCCCTTGTCAGAGGTAGCGTTGGAGCCCTGGAGTGAGTGAGGAGGCTGAGACTCGGGTACAAGGAAAGCCCCACAGCCTCTGTCCTGGCATCTCCCTAGCCACAGGGGCAAGTCACTGTGGTTGTGGTGCTCAGTTCTCGTGTTTGTGTTTTTAGAGAAACAACTGCTAATAAATAGCAGACGTTTTGCAATAAAGTCATGCAGTGATCTTTCCTGAAAGCCTCAACAGAACCATAGCGCCTCTGTCTGTGGAGGTGACTTCCTTTCCTTTACCTGCCTGCCGACTCCATGTGCAGCAGGTGACTTGATGGGACTGAGGGACTGGTGGCTGGAACTTAGAAGCATCTTGGCTCAGGCTGGACAGTGCGGCTGGTCAGGGGCTGGCGATGTCTGAATGTTCTGACACATCTCGAGCTTGGATGAGAACCAGTGTCCCCTGAGTATCTCAGGGCATGTTACGACTCAAAGTCTGGGCAGCCTGAGGTTTATGTTTCTTTTTCTCTTTAATACATTAGTTATTGGCCTGGCATGAGATGGGGTGGGGTAAGAAGGTGACAGGTTACACGTGTGTGCAGCTGTTGAGCCTCTCCTTCTACCATATGTGTCCCAGTGGTCACGCTCAGATCATCAAGCTTGGTGGCAAACATGTTTACTCACTGGCCCAAACGTTTGTATCTCACAAGCTCCCAGGTAATGCTGGGCATTGAGTGCAGCAAAGATTGCTTCAAACTAAGAAGCCCTGTTCATATGAATATGCTGCTGACAACTGGGCTGACTTCTTGGGTCTGGGGATTGGAGGTTTTGTGGTGCCACGGGAGAACCCAATGTCGCACCTGCTAAGCACATGCTGTACAGCAGAGCCACACACCCAACCCGGCCTAACAAGATTTAGCCCAGCTGGTTGCTCTTCACTAAAAGGAATGTTTCCGTTCCACCGTTAACACAAATGCCGTGAGTGAGACTACTGCCTGCCAAGAACTCAGCAAGATGGTTGCAGCAACTGCACCTGTTGCATTCAAGCTGGCCCCGCCCTCAGCACTGTGAGCGAGACCTCAGCAGTGTGGTTTTCCCCTCCCGGATGCAGTCCATCTCCATGAACAGGCTGCTGGCCTTGTCAGTCGGGACAGACACCAGTGTTCTCAGCAGCCACAGGCCTCTACCCTGTCATCATGCATGTGACAAGAATTGTGTCTCACTCCCAGAGGGGCTTTCCTTTAAGACTACAGACCTGTGACTTCCTGAGGCTCTGCAGCTATTTCCCACTGGCCTTGCCAGTTGTCCCAACACTGACCTCAACCAAGTAAAAGAAGACAGAATCGAACAGCTAGGGAAATTTCCTGCCTACAGATTTACCCAACTGTGTGTTTTTAAGCAGGTAGGTTTTGCTCTGCAATCTGTCATGTTGTTTCCATTACTGAAGGAGGCCTGACCAGATGACTGAAGTGTGGACTTTCATGGTTACTTGCCAGGAGTTGAGGCTCTCCGCAGCTCTGTCATCACATTAAGACTCAGGAGAGCAGAGCCTTGTTGGATTAGAGAGGCACGCACGCCTCTGCTCTTAGAACAGAGCAGCGTCCTAGCTGGATCAACCGGAAAGGGGTGCCCATGTCCCCCAGGTGAGCGTCTTCATCTGCTGGAGGTGTAGTCAGGACAGCCCAGCGAGGCTTGGGGACAGGAAGGCCTGCTGCCTCAGCACCAGGATGCCAGCCAGATCTGTTTAGACACTCAAATCCTTTGGCTTCATCCCAAGACCTTAGAGAAAATCACGTTCCAAGATGAAGGGCAGTCTTTCCCCAAGGAGGGTTAGTCCACCAAAGCCGCCTCGCCTGCTCAGCGCCTTGCCTGCTCACTTCTTCCTGCAGTGCATTTCCTTCATGTTCACGACTCCCACCCAACTCCTGTTTTCATTCTTCAGCAAGACATGCATTGCCAGTGACCTAAAGCAATTTAGGCATCTTCCCCCTACGTGGAAAAGCCAGGGCAAAGCTGAGGGGAGCCTGAGGCCCATCTCTAGGACATGACCAGCACTGGGAACATGAGGATGTGAGTGGGCTGGGCCTGGCTACACCCGGGGCAGCAGTGTGGTGCCCTCTGAAGCTCACTTCCTTGCCTGGACAAACAGCGGAGGCTGCAGCAGGAGACCTTAGCTCCTGGCATGTTTCTACTCATGAGTTTGACACTGACCCAGCCCACCGGCTCCTGGAGCCAATCCTGTGAAGGCCACATGCTCAGTATGACGTGTGGCTTCTATCAAGGCTTGCTTTTGTCACTGCCTTGTCCTTAACTAACTCAAAACTCAGCACGTTATTAACGTGCCCTACATTACTCACCAGCACTGAGCTGGAGAACCACCAGATGACCCCAGAAGAACACGTGGACACGAATTCCCAGAGGTAGTGTCATATAACCCCACAGAGAGAGCAATCTCCAGATCTGCAAGTGTCAGAGGCATTTCAGGACGTCTTCCCCAAGGCAGGTGATCTGCCTTGTAATGATGGACTAACCACGTGAGTCATGTGTCTGTTCCAACACCTCCATGGTGAGAATGCATGTCTCTGGATTCTCCCACAGTCCCTTGCAAGGACTTCCTTTGGATCTTTTGGCTTAGCCATTCTGGCATGTAACTTAGCACCTAAGTGGTCTTTTGATGCAGTGAAGCTCGAGACATTGCAGATTGGAACCACCAGAAGAGATGTCTGTGGGGACCCAGCAAAGGTCAGGGATTAAGTGTTGGAGGCTGGCACTGGGATTGGGTTTGAATGACGTTGAGCTAAAGAAGGGCTCTGGCCGCCAGAGTTGACATAGCATGTCGCCAGTTGTCAATCACAGCATCTGGGCCAGTACCTTTAGGACTGGCCTCCAAGGCCACGTGGTAGCAATTGCAACTTTTATCATATTGCCTGCTACCTTGTCCGTCTGCTGACTCTGGGCACCACAGTGCCTTTGGCCATCCATCCCAAGACACTGCTTTTCACTAAGAATCTTACACTCACTCACCAGTCTTCTCAAGAAATAAAGGAACCAAGCGCCCAGCATGGTCTTGTACAGTTTCATTTGAGTTTCACAATCCTGGAAGGATGGTCTCCATTTTATGAAGAAATCAAGGCTCACATGGTGAAGGGCTTTGCTCACAGCCGGCTGAGTCAGACCTGTCCTCCCTACACCCTTGGTTACTCTTGTTAGTTACCACGTTCAAACCAATATCCGTCCTCTGGGGTTAACTGCCGTTCCAAACCCGGGCCCCATCAAATTAATTCGAATTCTGAATCCAGTGGCCTCATCTGCCACATGTTTGTCGTAAGAGGTGACCAGGGCGCGGGTGAAAACTAAAAGCTTGTCTTTCCTTCCTGTCAGAATTCCCTTACTTTTGAAGGCTGCGTAAGTGCTCAGCTCCGTGTATATATTACATTTTGAAAGCCTGGCTGATGTTTGGGACACACACACAAATCACCTAAGACACATCTCAGAACACGCAGTGTGAGACATCTGCTGCTGAAAGCCTTTGCTCTGCTCTCTAAGGTCATGTGAGCTCCCTCTGAGCCAGTGATGACAATGGAGGAGACAGCCCCTGCCATGTAGCACGGCTGGTCACCTGGTCAATAGAGCTGGGGACCATGCCAGCCTGCTGGGTTTCCCACATGTCCTACCCCACCTCCACATGCTTTCTGTGTGCTGTTGAAACTCAGTGTCGTGTCTGGAAAAACCTGCCCATGTCTGATCTTACCCCGGGGCTCCTTCCCCACCACAGCGTAGGCCACTGCAAACTTGCCCAGCAAACTTGGTGAAAGTCCACGGCGTTCTTCTCATGGCCTCTGAAGCTAACAAATGTATTTATAGCCTGGGAGCTATTAATAGGATTTTACTGGTTTCCATTCTAAGCCTAGATCTCTCCACAAATGCTCGGAGATGGGTGGTAAAAACGTGGGGAATGTTATTGGGCGAAGCCTCCGTGAAGGGATCATTGTGCAGCGCTTACCCCAGTTCACCTCGTTAAGTCTGCGTAGTTAAACACATGGTTTGTTGTAAAATGAGTCCTTTGACACCGAGGACTCAGAGCCACTACTCTGGCCTTTGCCCCTGCCTCCTGCCACATCCCCAGGAAGATGTGTGCGCAGTTGACACTGGTAACATGGCTCTTTTTATCCATACAGCGGACAGCTCCAGGAGACAGGCTGGACCACACAGAGTGCTGTTTGCCCAAGCCAGTTCTGGGACAATGTGGCCTTCAACCACAGCCAGCCTTAGAAGCCAGCTGTCTGCTTCCCCTGTGCTCAAGCCCAAACCTTAGAACTCACCACTCCACTGAGATACAAGGTCTCCCCAACCCTCCAGGGCGGCACATGGCCGTCCCAGCCTGCAGCTACACCGAGCTGTGGCATATCAGTTTGGCCACCACAAGGTGCAAGGGAGACGTGTGATAAAAGCTCTGAGGGCAGCAGACCAACCCCTGTTCTTTGTGTGTGTGCCTTCTGAATAGCAGAGACGAAATGGAGTCAGGGTGGGGAGCTCTCCCCTGACTCAGAGCCAGATCTAGGCCCACTCACACTATAGGAGGTGTCAGAGAAGGCAGCAGGCCTGTGCATGGAGATTACCAGCCTTGAGGCCTGGCTACAGCCCAGGGCTGACCCATTCCACCTGAACTCTCCCACACGAAAGTAGGAGTGCTGTTGTAAATCAAAGGAGGTGAAGCATCAGCTGGCCAGGACCACAATCTATACAAGCTTCCGAGGGAGCCAGGGGAGGCATGGGATGCTCGGCGGCCGTCTTACAGGTGGTTTTGGGGGCCTGGCCTGTGATCAGTGAGCGCCTCTACTGAGCGCTCAACCTGCATCCATGGGCCAAGGCTTGGTGCTGCTTCAGTGGAGGGAAGGGACAGGGGCAGTGGGCTGGGCCAGCTGGGGTTATGTGGCTGCCATAGGATAGAACAGGGCAGCCTTAGGGTAGGGTCGCACAGGGGCAGATGGGGTGGGGTGGGGGTCGGGTGGGGTAGGGTAGAGCTGCCATAGATGAAACACAGGCCACAGGAACCCAGGACCACTGACAACCATCTTAACACTCCAAAGATTGGGACAGCCACGATCCCCATCTTACACAGCTGCCCCACCCAGTCTGATGACTGCAGAGGCTTAGCTCAAGAAACACCTGTTTCCCCCAGGAAGCCATAGAAGACTCTTAAAGGGAAGTGGCCCAGGGGAGGAGGGGGTCGGGGGTGGGGGGAAGGCTGGGACAGAGAGAGCTGGATGTAGGCCGCTCTTGACTGGCAATGTCACAGGAGGCAAACGCTGCCTGTGTGACCCATGGAGAAGACACGCCTCTACATCCCCCGCCTCGCCCCCAGCCTGCTTATGACCCAGGTGGAATTTGCAGCTGTCAGGTGACTTTTTACCTCCCCTAGCCTCTGTCCCTGACTTGTGGAATGGGCAGTGGACGTTCAGCCTACAGGAAGGGGAGAGGCCATGCCAGTTATGTGATCGCTAAGCACCCAGTCACCAAACAGCAATTGCTGAGAGACTGCTCCTTGGTCTAGGCAGAGCCAGGCCTCACCAGGCAGCAGTGCCCTCAGAGACAGTGCCATGGCCTCGCGGCCAGGCTCCTCCCTCACAGGTCGAAAGAGTGTATGAGGTGCCCCAGGTATATCAATTCCTACCTTAGAAAAGTCACTGGTCCTCTCTGAACCTTAGACTCATCTATGAAGTGCGCTTGAGGATCACAGACTGTGTAAGCTGAAGCTATTGGCACTCGTTTTACTAAGGGGAGCAAAATGGCCAAAGTGAAAACCATGTTTGACCTCAGAGGGATCACTGTTCAACGTCATAGCTCCCTGGCAGAGCAGCTGAGCAGCTTTAGGTGAGTGTCTACACCTCTCTGTTCCTCCTGCTTATGAAGCAGAGGCATGGGGAGGTGCCCGTGCTGCTCCCACAGTCTGGGCCACAGTGAGATGGGGTGCCTATTCCTGTGACTGCCTGTGGATTCCACTCAACAGAGCCAGGCCCTGGTCTGACCTTATTTGCCATCACTTTGCACTGTGTCCCCAGCCTTTCCAGCCAAATGGCCTAAAAGGTGTCTTTGTGGGACTGCCACCCGGGCCCAGTGAAGAGCCAGTGTCATCCATGTTTCTCTATAAACAGCTCCAAAGTAGTGAAAAGCACCCACTCCCTGGTGGTCCTGGAGGGATGGCCATGCCAGAGGTCAGCTGGAGGGTGCCAGCCGGTTTGAAGGAAATGACAGAACTCAGGGACAGAGTAGCCATAGAAGACCCTCAGCCAGGCAGGGAGTCCTGTGGGTACTGAAGCCAGAGGGTGAGCATGTCTCCTCCCTGGGTCCTGCCACACCTGGTACTCGGCTCCTGAGCACTTCAGCCCCAGGCAGGGCTGACCTTGAGATACCCAGGCACCTCACATGCCCACTCTGATTCAAGGGATGTCCCAGAGAGAGTGTCATCATCCCCCATCACAGACAGGAAGAATACATGGCTGGAACAGGACGACGCCAAGCCTCATCTCCTTAGCTTTCAATCCCTCAGCCTGCTGCTGGAAAGTCACCCCAACAGCCTGGAACCAACTCCAAAGCCTCCTTCCCCTTCCCCTCACTTAAAAAATATAAATACATAGCTGGGTGGTGGTGGCGCATGCCTTTAATCCCAGCACTGGGGAGACAGAGGCAAGTGGATCCCAGTGAGTTCGAGGCCAGCCTGGTCTACAAAGTGAGTCCAGGGCAGCCAGGGCTACACAGAGAAACTTTGTCTCAAAAAACAACAAACAAACAAGCAAACAAACCATATATATATATATATATATATATATATATATATATATATATATATATATATATATATATTCATTTAGTGCTACATGATATATTATTTTGGTTTTTAAGTGTATGGATGTTTTGACTGTGTTTCTGTGCGTCACATGTGTATTTGATGTCCAGTGAGGGCAGAAGAGCGTGCTGGATACCCTGGTACTGGAGTTGCAGATGGTCGTTAGCTGCCATGTGTATGCTGGGAATTGAATCTGGGTCCCCTGGAAGAGCAACCAGTGTTCCTGACCCCTAAACCATTTCTCCACCCTGACCCTCACTTTTGTTGTTTGGTTTGGTTTGGCTTTCATTTTGGTTTTGAGGCAAGATTTCCTGGAACTTAGATTCTGGGATTCCAGATCTGAGCCACCATGTCTGTCTAACCTCACCCTTTTCTTGGAATCCAGCCCATACCCCACTCCCACCCCCGTGAAATACAGCCATCCCTCAGCATCCCAGGTGCGATACTAAGTACTAAACCCACAGACACTGGACTCTTTGTAAAACCATGCAGCCTTTGTGTAGAACCCAGGCACATCCTTGCCTATACTGCAAACCCTGTGTGTACAGCTGGTGATAACCAACCAAAGGCTGCTGAGCAGTTGGGGCGCAGGCAGGGGAGGTGAGGGGACATGCATCCGGCCAGCGTGTCTGTTCCCTGTTCTACACACAGTCGGTGGAATCCAAAGATGCAGAACCTACTTGCAAAGAGGCAAACAAAACATGTTCATCGTTCTTATTAGGGTGTTCTTGCTGGAGACAGGAAATCCCCCCAAGAGGATGCTGGAGCAGGTGGCAGCACTGAACTCTCAGTTCCTTGATCCTCAAAGCCTGGGCTCTGAAAGCAAGGGGACTGGGATTAACTAACATGTCCAGGCCACCACTCCCTCTCCAGAAGCCATGCAGACAGTGATGCTGGTGCGTGTGTGTGCGAGCATGTGTGTGTGCACGTGTGTGCACGTGCATGTCTGTGTGTGGATGCACAAGTGTGTGCGTGCGTGCATGTGTGTGTGTGTGTGTGTGTGTGTGTGTGTATACAGGTATGCACATGGAGGCCAAATGAAAGCCTTGGCTGTCATTCCTCAGGCACCTTCACTGGCCTGGAGCCTGACGGGAAGGCTCACTTCGCCAGTGAGCCCTAGGAAGCCTTGTGTCTTCCCCTCCCCGGCACTAGGATTATGAGCACATGTCTGACCATTCTGGAGACTGGTCTAGCACATCAGCCCCCGTTGGCACAAATTTGCATTTTATTTTATAGTTGAAATTGGCATCAGAGCTCTGTCATGAGCACAGCAGGGGCTGTCCCCAGGAGGAACTGGCACATGGTAGAGCCTTGCCTTCCTACTGTTTAAGGGGGAGGGGCACCTAGGGCCAAAGCTGTGCACTTTCTGTGTTGCTAGAGGAAAAGCAAAGATGAAAACAGTGGGAGATGGAAGAAGCCACTCCCAGGAGGAGCTCTGCATGAGTGTAGAAAAGCCTTGTAGCTGCCCACCATGACGACAGAGAAAGGGCCACTGGCCTGGCCAAGGGACCCAGCAGAGACCAAAGGCAGCACTCCATCCTCCTATTTATCTCTGTGTCTGTGACAAAGGCCCTGATGCCACTGATTAGGTGTCGAGTGGCACCACTTCAGTTGGGACGCACACTCAAAAGACACATGGTGTAATAACACCACTTTCACCGTGAAAGGGAGCTGTCCCCTCTGGGGTCTTCTGAAGGAAATTGCTTGTTTCTCTCTGAGGTGATTGAGATGGAAGAGGAAACTCCAGAAACATGTGCACACATGAAAGGCATGTGACTGGATGCTCACAGACAACAGGCAGGTGTCTCTCCCCGAGGGAAGGAAGGAGAGGGAAGCCTAAACAGGAAGTGAGAGCCAGGAAGGAAATGTGGGCTGTAAGGGGTCTTTGTGGAGAGAGACAGCTGCAGCGTGGCCAGGCAGAGTCAGCCGCAGCCTTCTGAAAGGGTATCTTTATATGTTTCTTGTTGGCGCACAGTGCCAACCCAGTTTCTTAGTCTGTTTGTGGGTGAGGGGATGGCTTGTGAGTGCTTAAGGGGAGCCACATTCCATCAGACCCATGCCCGCCTGCCCTGTGTTATTCTGGACCTTTTGTGTGGCTTGATTTACTCAGTGCTCACAAAAATCCTGCCGGCCAAGCCCCATTTTCCAGGGAAGGACCAAGAAAATGGATGCACAGCTCAGGGCTCACAGTGATGACAACACTGCAAGCCAGGCAATCCTGGCTAGACCTAAGCAAAAGGACCCTGCTCAGGCCACAGGTACATGTTAGAGGGTCCTTTCTGCATGTGTCCACCTGAACCCTGTACTTTGTCACCAGATGCATTCAAGACCTTAGACTCCCATCTCAGGCAGGGCCATGCTGGCTCTGATGAAGAATGGGGGAGGAAGCTGGCTGTGGTGATGCAGGCCTTTAATCCCAACACTTGGGAGGCAGAGATGGAGGCTGGTAGATCACTGTGAGTTCGAGGCCAGCCTGGCAGCCTGGTCTACAGAGTGAGTTCCAGGACAGCAAGGGCTACACAGAGAAATCCTGTTTTGAAAACAAAACAAAACAAAAAAAAAACGAGACCAAACCAAATCAACCAACCAACCAAACAAACGAACAAAAAACCCAAACCAACCAACCAACCAAAAAGAATTGGACACAAGAGCGCTTAACACTGGCCACCATGGTTTGGATATGAAATGTCTCCCATAGACTCATATTATATTTGAACATTTGCGCCCTAGGTGATGGTGCAGTTTGGGACAACCATGGAACCTTTGGGAGGTGGAGGCTCATTGGAGGAAGGATGGATGTCACTGAGGGAAGGCCTCAGGGCTTTATCTCAAGTCCCATTCTGCTCACTCGCTGCTTCCTGTGTGTGACTACAGTGTGATGAGCCAGCCTCCTGCTCCAGCCACCAAGCCTTGCCTTCCTGCTGCTGTGTCGTCCTCCTCTGTGACAGATGGTATCCCTCCGGACCTGCCAAACAGTTCAGTGTTTAAGGGTCATGCGGCCTCTGTCGGAAGAGGAAATGTATTTATCGCGACTCAATGCTTTTTACAATCGGCCGCTTTGGGGACGGCTTGCATACATCATGTTACCTTAGCTTGCAGTTAGAGAAAACTGGTGGGCACAGTCTACAGTGAATTGTCCAAGGCCAAATACAAATAAGTGGTAGACCTAGAATTGCTGCTGGGGGCCTGTCTGACTGCAAAGCCTGCCCTTGCGTTCCCACTTGAGTCTGTCTCTGCAAAGGCCAGGGAATTTGTAGAGAGCCTGGTGAAGAGCCTCCACTAAGGCTAAGGGAGAAGGGTGCCATGGGCAGCTGCCAGCAGCCACCGGGGAGACACCGGCCACCGGGGAGACACCGGCTGGGAGAAACACTAGATCTTTGTGCTCAGTGCAGGTTTGGAAATGCAGGAACCTCACTCTGCCACTAGAGGATATTTTATATCCAGTTTGAAGGCGTGAACCCAGGCACATCACCTCAGCAAGCGACTTTCCCTTAGGCCTGTGCAGACACAGGAACTCAGAATGCCACGTGTCCCTGTATCCATGCCTGTGGCAGGGAAACTCGTGACCAAATGTGACTCCAGGATGCAAAGGCTCCAGTCTCCTTTCCAGAAACAAACAGCCCTTGCAGGACATTGACTCCACGGGCAGGGCCTGCAAGGCCTACAGGTCTCTCATGAACCTGAGACATCCAGCACGCGCTCTCCACAGCCGAAGGGGCAGTGGGTCACTTCAGTGCCTGTCAGGCTTCTTGATGGTCCAGACAGACTTTGGCCTCAGCAGTGTTTTAGTGGACGGCCAGCAGCCATAAAAATAACTTTTGTGCTCTGTAGCCAGATCTTGCTTTTTCCAAACTGCTTTTGCCTTTCATTAAAAAGCCCCACCTAGAAGATTTCCTCTCATCACTTAGCGGAAAAATTCCTGGTGGCTTTGCCCCAGAGCTGGGACCCATTCAGACATCCCAAGGGCCCTATTTCTCCTGACCAGGTGGCACTGGGGCCTAGGTGCTCCACTCATCAGCTCGTCACTGGCCACTCTATCAAAGGACACACTAGAGGGACACTCCCAGGAAAGACTATTTTCTTGTGGTTTTGTAACTGACTTTTTTTTTTTTTTTTTCCTAACAGCCTCTTTGGAGAAAAAGTAAAATCTTTTCCAGTATTGTTTGGGAGACTCACCAGCATACTATTTCAGGGCTCCGATTCACTCGGCTCAGGATTCCTGCCTGACTCAGCCGAGACAGCCCGGGGCATGGAAATCATCAGCAACCTGCCCAGAATCTAGAGAACCAGACTCATCAGTTTGGGATTTGTATAACTTTCTTTTGTTCTTTGGATCACCTTATCATGACTTTCAGTGTGTGTGTGTGTGTGTGTGTGTGTGTGTGTGTGTGTGTGTGTGTGTGTGTTACATAACTGAGGCTGGTCTTGATCTCACTTATGTAGCCTAGGGTGACCTTGAACTTTTGATCTTCCTGCCTCCACTTCCTAAGTGTTGGGATTACAGGTATACACAATCATGTATGAATACTTTGAATTATTCTTTTGCTTTCCTGGTATTGTCCTTTGATTAATAAAAATTGGTTTTTTTGCTTCTTTCTTGTTTTCTCTCTTTTTTTGTTTTTTCGAGTTTGAGACAGGGTTTTTTCTGTGTAGCCTTGGCTGTCCTGGACTCGATTTGTAGACCAGGCTAGCCTCGAACTCACAGAGATCCGCTTTCCTCTGCCTTCCTGAGTGCTGGGATTACAGGCGTGCACCACCACACCTGGCTCTTCACTTGTTTTCTTGAGGGCAGCCCAATCATCTTTTCATTTATTCTGTTGTTTGCACTGTTGCTTCATAAGCCATATTTACACCTATGTGTGCTCAGATTGTTATATAGCTTTAGGTCTTCATCCACTCCCATACCCCAGGCTTTTATGGCTTTGTTCCATTTTGAATTAGGTTTTAAATATGGCTTGAGGTAAGGGCATGTGGACAGTCAACTGTCCTAACACTATTTGTTGTAAAGATTTTTTCTGTGCATTTAACCAGCCAGAGTGCCAGTGGCTGTAAATAAAAGGGTTTGTTTTCAAAGTCTCATGTCTGACCCCATTGATCTGTCTTTTAGCCTTATGAGTGTCACACTAGCTTTGTTTTATTGTTTTGAGACAGGATTTCTCTGTATGGTCTTGGCTGTCCTAGACTTGCTTTGTAGACCAGGCTGGCCTCAAACTCACAGAGATCCACCTGTCTCTGCCTCCCAAGTTCTGGGATTATAGGTGTACTCCACCGTGCCTGGCTATACTGTCTTGACTATAATACTTTTTTTTCCAAATAGGAGGAACAAGTGTTCCAGTATTGCTTTTTCAAGATTACTTTTGAATGAATGAGGTCTCTTGAGTTTCCATAGAAACTGTAGATCTGCTTGTCACATTCTGTCAAAGATCCCTGGCATCTTGCTAGGAGTGCATCCCACCTGCAAGGAATTTTCAGGAGTGTTGGCATCTGCAGCACCTCACAAGAGCGGTCACAGCCAAGTACCATAAACTTTATCACTCCCAGTTCTGGAGGCTGGAAGTCCCACAGGGCTGGCATTTCTGGAGGTTCTTCCATCCTCTTCTGGTGGTTTCCTGGCAGTACTTCAAGTTCTGTGTCAGTGGAGGCAACATTTTGACCTCTGACTTCTTTACAGAGAGCTCTTCCTGTGGAGTTGCCTGTCTGTGTGTGATCTCCCCCTTCCCTCAGTCACCGCGTGTGAGAGCTTGGTGGCGCTTAGCCATCCACCACACCACCAGAATAACTGTGAGGTGCTTTCCATAAAGTTCTCTTATTTCACTCCCCCAAAAAATGTTCTGTAGTTCTCAGAGTATAGCTGACACTTCTGTTGTCATTTTCCTCCGTGTTTTCTCTCTTGGTGGTGGGAACGGGAACAGAACTGTCTGTGCCTCGTCCTTACTTTACTCGCTCCACTAGCATACAATGCATTTGATTTTTGTAAGTTGATGTTGGGCCACACAGTCCTCTGAGTGGGCTAGCTCTCCAAGTATTGTAGCTAGCTCTGCAGTGTTATTCGCAGGGAGAGCTTTGTTTATTCTTAAGCCTTGGTTTTTTTTTCTTCCTGTTATTCTTCTTTAGACCTCAGTTCTATGCACTGTTGTTTTTGTTTTAAAAATTATCTGTATTGTCAGTACTTATTTATGCCTGGCTAGCTTTCAGTTAAGACACTGATACTTGTAATATTTTAAAATAGCCTTAGTTAACCTGGTGCAGGGCAGACATTAATCCTCTAATCTACTTCACATGGTGGGGCAGGTTTCATGCCATCTGCTTCTAATAATGTCTATCAAGCTATCTCCCATCCATAATCCCAAATCCTTGCTAATGTTCTTCATTTGGGCCAAATCTCCATCCATGCTGGCCATGTGCTTCTCTTCCATCTAACCCATGGCGGCCTTCCTCTCTTCCCTTCTTGGTATTCTCTTCTTCTTTCTTCTTCTTCCCAGGATTCCTCTCTCTCTCTAAGCCCGGGACCCTTAGCCACATCTCTATCTCCTCTGCCCTGCCCAGGTGGGTCACAGAGACAGCAAGCAGTAATTAGCATCAAAATACATCAGACTATCCCACAACAATACACTTTTCTTCTTCCTGTGCTGCATACAGGAATAAAGCATCCCAAATGACTAGAGCCGAGCAAAGTGAGCACGTGATCGAAGTGGGCATGTTTCAAAACGAACGCTGTGCTCTGTCAGGGCAACCTCCATTCTTTCCATGTTAAACAATAACCGCACAATACAAGAGGCCAAGCTGGCAATGGGATCTCCTATATATATATATATATATATATATATATATATATATATATATATATATATATATGTAGTCTAATAATCTAAATTTAACTGCCATAAAATAGAGACCTACTCAGAATGCCATTTTGGAAGAAGGTTAATAAATACATCAATAGTTCATGCCGGAAGAGTCCACTAACACCTAAGGTATACGTGTTGGAGCAACACAGATCACTGTAGCCACGGAGGTGCATTCAGGACCCCCAGGTCCACCAGTGTCCTATGACACATGGTGAGTGAGCATCTGCCTCGCTTCAACTCTGTCCTTGGCATGGGTAATGCACCTTGTTTTCTGCCACAGACAGAATTCTGCCTGAAATGGGCAAGCTTGGATACAGGTGGAGTTGACAGCCAAACTCTGCCAAGACAGGGTAGACAAGTCCTCAATAGTCCCTGCTTCACAAATATGTCTGTCAGATAAACTGGACCAGAAGGTTGAAGATGATGCTCCAACATGTTAGAAAGTTTTGAGTGACTATTAAGCAAAGTGTCTCTGCCATTTTTTTTTCATTTGGAAGCTGCTAACTTGCACTTCCTATTTACTCAGATAATTAATTTTATTCCTTCTCAAGTCTCTGATGGGGTTGAAGACAGCAAAATTCTGTAAGTATAACATTAATATAATTTCTGATTATTTCAGCATTCTTCTTGATCTACATAGTTTATTATATATGTGTATATTTTATATATGTGTAATAATATAAATGTATAGGTAAAGAGGGGCTTATTAGACTAAAAGGGGGAATTGTGGAGGAATGCCTTGAGCGGATGTAGCAGTTGTCAATAAAGTGCTGTTTAGCCAATCAGCTGGGCAGAAGGACAGGAAGTGGAAGGTGGGGCTTCCATGGGAGGTGGGAGGAGCCTGGAGGGGTTGACAGTTCAGAGTTGACAGTTGATGGTTGAAGTTGGAGGAAAGAAGCTGCCCAAGGAGGATCAGACTGGCGAGTGCTTGGGATATATGTAGGTTATGAGGATTAGAGTAGTTTATTTTAGTTTATTGTTAGATTAGTAGCAGTTTAGATTCTGCCCAGCGTTGTGCTTTCAGCTTTAAGAATACAATTCAGTCTTATTGTATCAGTTACTGACTTCTTAGGCCGTACAAATAAGTTAACTGTAACACACCATATCTGAGAGTGTGGTGAGTGAGAGGCATAACACAAAATATACGGTTTGGCACTTTCCATTGGGGGTGGGGAGCTTAGAACGCATCCCTTTTGTGCTGGATAGTTTTTAGTGTCAACTTGGTGCGTCTTCAAATCACCTGAGAAGAGGGAACTTGTTGGCCTGCGGCCATGCCTGTGAGAAATTGTCTTGGTGGATGATTGATGGGGGAGAGCCCAGCCCACTGTGGGCGGCACCATCTTTAGGCAGGCTATCTGGGCTGTATAAGACAGCAGGCTGAGCATAATCCAGAGAAGAAGCCAGTGCTCAGCGCTCCTCTATAGTCTCTGCTTGGGTTCCAGTCCTGACTTCCCCAGCCATGGGTTGCTGCCTGGAGCTGCGAGATGAAAAACACTTTTTCCTTAAAGTGTTTTAATACTGCTCCCCACTCCCCCCACCAAACTCAGGACTCCCAGGGGGGGATTCCAGTGCAGATAGGAGAGGACTATGAACCTCTGAAGGCCTGGGCCTGAAAACACATAATGTTCTTTCTGCCATGGCCTACTTGTCATTGCAGCCACCATACTTACCACCCAGGGCCACATGATCTCACCTCTTGATGGAAGCCTGACAAAGAATTTGGAATCAACTTCCACCTTCTGTGTTAGCATTACAGGTGGCTGCCTTTGGGTTGCTTAGCAACCTCTGACATCATCACCTGCCTCTGCCAGGTGTGTGCCCTTCAGCTGCGAGGAAGACATAAAAGGGACAACCTGGGCCAGGCAGTGGTGGCACATGCCTTTAATCCCAGCCCTTGGGAGGCAGAGGCAGGTGGATTTCTGAGTTTGAGGCCAGCCTGGTCTACTGTGTGAGTTCTAGGACAGCCAGGGCTACACAGAGAAACCCTGTCTTGAAAAACCAAAATAAATAGATAGATAGGCCAACCTGCCACCTTGTCTCTCTCACTCTCTCTTCTATTCCCCAGAGACAGTCTCTGTAGCCTGCTAATAAAACCTCTCACGTGGATCTGCCAGATGGCCTGATTTGTGAATCCATATAGCTCCGCCACTTAAATCCTAACACATTGAGCTCCGCATTCCTTACTCCCATCACCTCTCTTCTCTGGCAGCCTGCCCCCGCACTTGGTGGGCTTCCTCAGACATGAAGATGACGTATGAATCATCCTGAGCATCTCCAGGGCGTGCACCTGCTGACTCTGCTCACGAAGTGCCCCAAAATAGACACCTCAGTGTCATGTGATGGACAAGCCTGAGTAAGCATCTCACGTGCCCTTCTGGGCAGAAGACCTGGACCAGAACCAAGGAGACGTGTTGCTGACCCATTAGCAGCTGACTCAGACCTGTGCTGTCAGTCTCTCTGCCGAATGGCAGGCTCCACCCTTATGTCCTTGCAGAAACTGGTCTTCTCCCCCCATCACACTGTAGCCAGTGTCTAGCAGCCATTGACTCCAGTGGGCAAAGCAAGTCTCCTGCTGAGCTCTCCTGTTTAGCGGGGGGGGGGGGGGGGGGGGGGGGAGTATGAGAAGGAAGGCAAGGTGGCGATAGCTGGCTGAAGGCTCAGGTGACAGAGTATTCTGGTCTGGGAGGCACCCTACAGACTACAGGAGGCAGACAACAGTTGCAGGTCGCCTTGGAAAAGACCAAAGCACTGCTGGACATTTGGAATCAGCTTCCCAGGCAGTTTGGCTAGAAGGTTCCATTTCCCACGGCAAGGCTGGCTGGGTCTGCCTTCCTAAAGATTCTAGAAGTTGGTTGAGCGTAGACCATCTCTTCCACTTGCTTCTTCTCAGGAAGACATTCCCTCTTCTCATTTCGCTCTGTCCTTTCTTTTGGAACCAGAGAACCAGGGGCTATCTCCAGGGCTGCGGTTTCCATTTCTGGCCTCCTTTGCTCACTCCTCCCTCCACTCCCTACCCCAAACACCCCTACTGTAGAACACATGAGCTCTAGCCCAGCTGTTCCCCCTCCAGGACTAAGAGCCCTGAGTCTCCATCCTGATTCCTCCGAAGACCTTGGTTGTCTGACAAGGATGCTTGTGTGGAAGTCAGCATGGCCCTTTGGATGCTGGGCCCTCTGGATGCTGGGCCCTCTGGATGCTGGGCCCTCTGGATGCTGGTTTTTTGAAATAGGGCTTCTCTATGTAGCCTTGGCTGTCTTGTACTTGCTTTGTTGGCTGGGTAGGAGAAGCATGGTCCCAGAGCAGGGACTGAGTGCCACTGTGTGATCTGTGGCTGTGGAGGATGCAGCCGTGTGCTGATGGGGTCAGTCTGAAGATGGAGGAGATGATGACAGGTCAGGCAGCATAGAAGGTCTCTGGAGCTGCACAGCAGTCAGGAAGTGGGGGTTCCCCTGGAGCACTTGCAAGGACCGGATCATCTAGGAAGACTTGTGGAGAGGGAGGGAGAATTGGTGATGCTTTAAGGCACAGAGCCATTAGGACTTTGCCGTTGTGGCCATAAGAAAGCAACCAAAGGCTCTCACTAATCCTGACTAGTAGGTGGCCCCCATCTGAGCCCCGCCTGCCACAGATTAGGCTCTCTGACAGCACTGAACACTGTATGGGATCTGTGACCTCCAGCACCAGACCCCAGGGCAGGGCACTCACAGGATTAGTACCCCCGGAATCTGCAGCAACAGGATCCCCAAGGACAGCCTGTGTGTCTGGTACTACAACGCTTTAACTGAAATGCTATGACACAGGGATGTCACCCATGCCAGGTTTGGGGGGCATCTGATAGTGCCTCCTAGTGGCCAATGGATTCTTAGATCTCCTATGACCCTAGCTGTCAGCTTTCTTTAAAGCTCCCCTGGGACTAAGTCAAGGCTGAGATGCCGGTCCACACAGGACAGAATTCCTCAGACTCCATTCCCCAGAGAACTCTCCCAGGATGCTAGTCACAGGCAGTGAAGAGCAGTAGCTCAGGGCAAGGGGCATGCGGGTCACATCTGCTACAGTCTACCCTCTGACACTCGGAAACAGGGCATGGCTCCCAGGGCTCCGCTGGGCCACAGTCTGGGCATGCAGGTGTGTAGCCGGCTCCAGCCTGTGTTTACTCAATGCCCCAGTGGGCCTGAGGCAGAGGCCCGGGGCTGCTGCCGGGACTTGGTGCATCCATGAAGCCCTCCTTTTCAGCTTCCATCCTTCTCTGGGTTTTTCTTCTGCAGCTTCTCCGTCCATATTCAGAATAAAATGTACCTGGACCTGGATACGCACAATGTCAGTTCTTAGTGTCACCACCTCCCTCCATGCAGCCTCATGACCACGACCTCAGTGATCACATTTCAGGTGGCATTGGAAGCCACCCAGAGGCAGCCTGCAGTTTCTACACAAATAAAACAGCCTCTTTTGTAAGGGACATGAACATTTGTGTATTTGAGTATTAACAGAGCTGTGGCCTGGGACCAACCCCTTCAGATACCAAAGGACGGTCCTTTTCATTCATTCCCACTGGGACAGGCTTGGGCCTACTGGATGCCCTGATAATGCTGACCACTCGAGTCACTGCAACCACAGGCCACTGGGGGACTTGGTGGCTTGGGCAGTGTCACTCCACTTAGCTCCACGTGTTTTGTGCTGCATCTGATCAGTGCCCCGTAGGGGAGTCTCTGCAGGCAGCACTAACAACTTCCTCTTTGTGTTTCCAGGGCCTAGAAACAGACCCCGGATCTCAGCAAAGACAGTAGGGCCTCGCTTTGTGGTTCACTGTTGGGAGCTCAAGGCCATGAAGGCTGGAGACAGGGCACATCCTCCAGGTGGCGCTATTTCCTCCAGAGTGGTCCCTGGCAGAGTTGGTGAAGAGACTGCGCTGGGGAGCACTGAAGGCATATAATCAGGTGGGAAATGTGGACCAAGCTGGGAGGCGGCCTTCTAAGGGAGGCACAGTCTAAGAGCTATGTCTGAGCACAGAGGAAAGACCCTGGCTCTTTGGCATTCTGCAGCAGAGAAGAAACCCAAATGCTTAAGAGCGGCCGTGGTCCGGCCTTGACACAGTTCAGGAGTCAGAAATGTCATCCACAATGCCGCCATGCTGGAAGGTGGTCAGGTCCTGAGGCTGTGCTTTCGACTCAGGAATGGGTAAAGATGTCATCCATAATGCAGCTGTGCTGGGAGACAGGCCTTCCGAGGAGATGGGGTGCCAAGGCTGTGAGGTGAGAATGGCTTCGCGTCTCTGCCTCGGGAGCGGGCTCTTTGTCGTAAGAGAGTCAGGTTATTATAAAAGCGGGTTTGTGGAGGTCAGCTCTGTGGTAAACAAGGCACTAGAGTTGGTGTCAAACACTGTCTTGGTCCCTTACTTTTCGGTTGCTGTGACGAGACACCATGACGAAGGCAACTTGTAAAAGAAAGCATTTAATTGGGGACCTTCAAGCTCACCCCCAGTGACACACCTTCCACAGCAAGGCCACACCTCTTTACCCTTCCAAAACAGCTCCTGGAGACCAAACATCCAAATTTGAGGCTGTGGGGACCATTCTCATGAAAACCACCAGAAGCACACAAATTAACTAGTCAAATAATTGTAGTTAATTGATATAGCTAATTAATTATAAAGTATGTTGGGCCTCTTCATCCATAGCTGGTCTCACTTATTCTCATGTTCTCTCTTCTCCTTCCCCATCCTTCTACCTTTCACCACAGAGGACACCCCTTGACCCTGGGGTTCCCAACCCTGGAACTATCTCGAGTTAAGTCTCTGTTTTGTTTTTGTTTTTGTTTTTGTTTTTGTTTTTTTACCTAGCACTAAGTATTTGCCCCTATTTTGTCACAGCAAGGGCACTATCTGGAGGCAACTGATGAAATCTGCCTGAGGCTGAGCTAGATAGCCTACTGTACTCCTGTCAATGCCCCTGACTGCAAATTCTACTCTTTTTTTTTTTTAATTAATTTTTTTTTTAATTTTAATTTTTGGTTTTTCAAGACAGGGTTTCTCTGTGTATAGCCCTGGTTTTCTTGGAACTCGATTTGTAGACCAGGCTGGCCTCGAACTCACAGCGATTCTCCTGCCTTTGCCTCCCGAGTGCTGAGATTAAAGGCCTGCGCCACCATGTCCTGCTGTAAATTCCGCTCTTAAGAAATGCTCACAGGACTAGTTAGAGGTAAAGGCCTCAGGTCCCTTGCGGATGGATTTAAAATAATAGCATGCGTCTAGAAAGCAAGAGCATGGAAATGGTAAAGCAAATGTGAAGAGCGTTAGTGGTTTTTAAAGAGGTGTATCAGGGAGGTCGCTCTTTGGATAACCCCCGCTGAGCCTGAAGTAATGTCAGAATAAAGAATTATGGGAATACCCTCTTATGTTCTTGTTGAATAATGTTAGGTAGAATGCAAACACATGTTTACTAGAGTGTTCCCTGGTTCTGGCCATTAAATTGGCTCAGTAAATGAGCTTAAGTCATAAGATGTTTAATGGTTATTTGTCGCTCTTCATACGATTGTGATTATTTTACCTACAATTATCAATATTGTTGCTGTTCTGAGTAGTTCCTCAGCTTCGGAGTAGGGAGCACTCATTTGACTCTAAGCCTCCCAACTCTGGGTGCTGCCCTGAGGCCCTACGGAGCTCCGGAGTCCCCAAGACAGCGACTTTCCACAGTGCACCTCTCTGTCCACGAGAGGGCGCGCGCAGTCCCCGCAGTCCACAGGGCCCAGGCGCCTGTCAAGAAGTGCGGCCGGGAATAGGCTAACCCTGGTGACCACAGTCTGGGGTCTTTGAACTCAATTCAGTTGTCTGCCTCCCGCCCCCTCCTTTCCCCTGCGTAGCTGTCTCGAGGCCGGGACCTACAAAATCCAGTTATTCTGCTGACTTTGTGGAAATCCCTTGTATTCTGGTCCGCACTGAAGAGGGCTCCCTTAGAAGTGGTTCTGAGCAGTCACTGGCCAGGTTCGCTTTACAGTGTCTGCTGTGTAGCCTCCCTGGGATTCAAAGCAACGGGAACAGCTTAAAATAGAGAGCTCTTTAACATCGGGAGAATTCATACACAATCCAGATTTCCATAGCAGGCCCTGTCGCCCCCTGGGGGCCCTGGCTTGTTTCACATGCCTGGTCCTGTAGGCTTCCACCTTCCCCACTCAGGGTCACTGAATTCTCCCAATCCACCAAGCAGGAATCAGTTCCCGCTAATCGCATTTTCAGGTCAACTGCTGTTTTAAAGAAAAGTGCTAGAGGTTTCTAGTTTTGTTCTGTTTTTGTTTGTTTGTTTTTTTTTTCTTTTTTTAAAAATGTAGATGAGGTGTCATCAGCCCCATCATCCATACTGACCTGGCTGAGGAAATGATCCTTGAATCAAAGCCTGGCTGTGTGGCCCTGACCTGTCACTCAGGATTTCTGTGGTTTAGTTTCCATGTTTGTAAATCAGGGGCATCGGTGTGAGGGTACCCTCAAATGCACCCAAGTCACCTGAAGGCCATATTGGCACAGACAGCCAGCCAGCTGGCTGTCACCTAGTCCCTTATTCTCAGGGCCTAGGCTGTGTCCCAAGGATTTGTTGTTGTTGTTTGTTTTGTTTTGTTTTTGAGAGCAGGTCTTGGTCTTGCTATGCTGCCTTCAAATTCTCTGTCTTCCTCTCGGGTACTGGGATTATGGGAACACAGCACTGTTTTCAATAAGCACACAGGTGTTGGTTGGCCTTGGGTGAATGAAGAGGCTTTGCAAATGGCCTTTCTGCATTTACAGGCAAATTGACCCTTCCAAAGCCGGCCCCATGTGCTTCTTTCTGAAAGCACTGTGTCAAGAATCGCCCTATGAGGAGGCATTTGGAACAGTGCCCAGTAAGTAAGACTCCTTGTGAGTTGCAACTATCAGTAAAACGGAGAACAATTGAGAAAAACTAAACATCAGAAGTAAAGTGTGTGTGTGTGTGGGGGGTTGTCTTTGGGTCTCTGGCTCAGGAGCCTTCTGGAGCCAGTACCCTTTGACTTCCCATGTGAGGAAGTGGTCCGGTTTTTCTTGTTTTCATGTCACCCAGGCTGGCCTTGAACTAACTATGTATCTGAGGATGACCTGGTCCTCCAAAGTGCTAGGATTGCAAGGGTGTGCTGTCTCACTCAGCCTAGGAAACGGTTTTGGGATTCAGGTTGTCCAAGCACGAGGTAGGACCTGATCCCCAGATCCAGGTCTGTCTCTCTCTGTGGGCTGTGTCTTCCCACTCCACGTCCCCATGAGCTAATGCTTGTCCAACCTTTGACCTAGAATGGTCCTGTCCTGTTTTTTAAAGAAAGACCCAAGCGCCCTGTGGTCCCACAGCAGAAGGTAGAATGAGTGATAGAGGTCACAGAAGGACAGGCAGGACCTGATGAAGGTCACAGAAGGACAGGCAAACAAGTCCTGAGGACGTGATGGAGGTCACAGAAGGACAGGCAGACAAGTCCTGAGGACGTGATGGAGGTCACAGAAGAACAGGCAGACAAGTCTTGAGGATGTGAACGGAAGAAGGGCAAAGGACCGCAGAAGAGTCACGAGGGCTTTCTGGAAGGCAAGGGAGGGGTAAGGGAGGTGTATGTTTGGAGCTGGTCCTGGTGTAGGGCAGGTACCCCACGACTTCTAGATCCACAGTGGAGTCTAGCCCTGAATCGCCAGGCTTAGTAGAGGAAAATGCCAGATGAACAAATAACATGCATCATCTCCACATATAAATGCACCAAGGTCTTGACATTGTTGGGTGAGGTATGCCTGACCAGTTAGTGATAGATGCTCTTCACAGAATGTGAGGACATGGAGGTCCTTCACAGAGTGAGGCAGAGCCTGGACAAAAAGAGACAGAGGCCGCTATTGGCTGGATCTCACCTGGGCCAGTTCCCACCAGAGCATATGGTGTGTGAGGACTGACTTAGATCCTGGCCTTCCTCATAAGTAGGAGGGGACATTTGTCAAGAAAATCCCTTAAGGCATAATGCTTAGTGCTTCTTGGCTTGCTTTGAACCTATAGGGAGACTGAGGGTTTCCCCGTTGAAAGACTACACTTCCCAGCTCCCCTTGCGGACTAAGGAAGTTGGTTTCCGACCTTATAAGAGGCCTCACCCACCCCCACCCCCACCCCCTCCTTCCTCTTAGGCATTTAGGCATCCACAGGCATAGGCAATGGAGGTGAAAGAATAAACGTGGTCCAGCCTGAGGTCAGACCACGCCTCTCTTTCTTTCCACCCTCCATCTCTCCGTGACTGCCTTTTAATAATCTAACAGAGACCCTTGGTCTCTCCATTGCTGTCCTAGTCCTCCATTTACAGGGCCAGGGCCGCCAACTAGCAGGGAAAACTGCAGGTGTGTGTAAGACACACTCAGAACTATCTGTTAAAATTGCATTTTTGGATGCTGGGATAACAGTGAGGAAGGGCTGGGGATGGTCTATGGCCAAGTCAGGGTTTATTTGCAGGGAATGAGAAGAGCATTCTGAAGTTGGTCCTGGGGCTGGACCGTTAATTCACTTCAGACGAGTGAACTCCATGGCATGGAACTGAGGGCATAATGAAGCTCTTAAAATAACCCCACAGCTGTGACCCAGGGTGCACTGCTGCTGCCACTCAACACCGAGGCCTGGAGTGAGTTCCCGGGTCACGAGGAATTACTCTCCTTGCAGCTTCTCATCTTTCCAACAGGCGCCTGGAGGCACACAGAGGTGGCTGACTTGGCCAGACTCATTTGGCTGGGACTGAATTCTGGCCTGCCACCCACAGCATTGTGCCATCGCATGTGGACATCTGGACAAGGAGCTATCCCCTCGTTCAGCCGTAGAGAGAAGCCAGCTGTGTTAGCTTCCGTCATTACGACAAAATCCCCAAAATGCCCAGATTGTGAAGAAAAGGGGAGGCTGGCAAGCTTTCTCAGCAGGTAAAAGTGCCACTCTGAGCTCCAACCCTGGAACCCACAGAATCAACTGGGTGTAGTCACTGTCACCTGTAACTGCAGCGAGAGTCAGAGGCCGGAGAGTCAGAGGCAAGCACGTGCGCAACCAAGAAACTTGAGGGACTCTGCCTCGAAACAACATGGCGCCTGAGAACTAACCCTCAAAAGTTGTCCTCCGACCTCCCATAGGTGCTCTGTAGCATACCTGTTACCCATTTCACGTGTGTGCTTGTGCGCTCGTAGATACACTCACGCTCACACTCACTTGCGCAAGCACATACACACACGAAGTAAATACATTTTAAAGAGAGCGGCTTGGCTCACAGTTGTGGAGGCAGCAGTCCAGGATCAGCTCGCCTGATCAGGCAGCACACTGTGGCTGTGGGGAGCATGTGGTAGCCAAAACTGCTCACATAGCACATCATAAAGGGAGGTACGGCCCTAGTGACCTAAGGCCCTCCCTCCCACTAGGCTCCCCCTTCCCAGCAGCACCGGAACAGCCACTCAAGAGCCTCTGCTGTCAAGACCTAAACTTCACCCACAGCCAGTGGCCCTCCCTAAGGCAGACAGACTCTTGTCAGCAAGTAGCGGAGAGCATCAGGGCTGGTTCCTCCAAGGATGCCAGTCAATCTAAGTTGCCTTCCGCCCTCCACTCCTCTGCCCAGGATACTGTAGGACCAGAGTTCCTGTTGCTGATTGTAGAAGATTCTGGACAGACACAGTTCCTTCCACTGCCATTTTAAGTCATGAGATACTCCATAATGACTTCTCCTCCTCCTCTTCTTCTTCTTCTTCTTCTTTTTTTTTTTTTTTTTTTTTTTTTTTTTTTTTTTTTGAGACAGGCTTTCTCTGTGTAGCCTTGGCTATCCTAGACTCACTTTGCAGACTAGGCTAGCCTCGAACTCACATCAATCCACCTGCCTCTGCCTCTCGAGTGCTGGGATTAAAGGCATGCTCCACCACACTCGGCTCCCTGGTGACTTCTGAAGAGGTTTTCCCCCCTCTAATCTCCTCTGTGAGCTGTGACTTCCAGAGACAAGGGCCCAGGAGCTGTTTCTCTGTACTTACAAGCTCCCATTGATCTCCCACCTTTCCTGTGAACTTCTAGAAATCACTACCATTCCTCACTGGGCAAGGTCACGAGGCTTCCTTTACAGAACCACTAGATGGGCTCTCTCTCAGCCCCTCCCCTCCTCCTTGAGAAACATGGGGACTCCCCAAAGCATCTTGGTCCACAGGGCAAGCTAGAAAACAGAAGCAATGGCTAGAGCTGTCAAAGCAGAACGTCAGTGCCGGGCCTGGGGCCTCAAGGTGACAAGCTGAAGCACTGGGACCTTTGACAGGCCAGTGTAGTAAAGATCATCAGGCCATGGGGCTCCATCTCTACTTCTGCTCATCTGCGCAGCGCTCAGCCTTCAGTACTGAACCAGCCATCGTAAGATAAGGGTTGTTATATGCAGCAAGGCGCCACACAGTTCGGTCCCTTCTGCACACACTGGGTTCTCTTCTCCCTTTTCCACCGTGGTGTGACACACCGAGAAGCCCTCACTAGCACTACCATAATACCTGAATCACCAGCCGGTAAGTCTCGTCACTACATATGAAAGGTAGCCTTGAGTATTTTGTTACGGCTGCATACAGCAGACTGAGATGGCTACGATGAAGGTTGAAATCAGTTGTTACTCTCAGCTCCACCAGCGCACTCCTTCCTCCGAGCCCAGTTGTTGCTCATAGCCCCCAGACTCAAATAATCAGTCAATGGAAAACCTCACACTGGTTAAAAAGTGTCAGTCCTTGCTCTAACTCTCCTGGCTAGTGACTATTCTGACTGGCAGTGCCCACGATACCCCCATGGTCACACATCTGGGTGTCACTTTGCATCCAGGCATTGTGTGGCATGGATGCTGGCTGGGACTTATTGGCATCTGAAGCTATGCCCTCTCCTGCCTGGTTGCTGGTGCCCTGTTGTCTTTGATACTGCTGTCTGGACCAGTGAGTGCTGACTGACCTTTGGGCTTAGAGATGCCTCAAGGAGTGCTCACCTCCTCATCACTTTCTTGTTTCTGTGGGGTAACTACTGAGTGGTACCTGCAAGATTCTCACCCACCCAGCCCAGGCCTCGCCCGCCCCTCAGGCCTAGCTCCGCTTAGCCTGGAACAGGGCCACTAGCATGTCTCAGCTAGAGCCCTCTTTGCTGTGACAAACCACATGTTGCTTCAGAGCCCCTCTCCAAGGCCCAGCTCTCCTTGGTCCCAGACACTCATGTGGACATGTCCCAGCTCCTCTTGGGTCCTTGCCAACAGACATCCTAACTCCTGTCACTTTGCCCTGTGGTGCCATCTCCCGATTTCTTTGTCTAACACCTTTTGGGGACATGGTCCTCACAGATGGGCCCATGGGGACCTTTTGAAAGAGCATTTTAAAGTCATTTCTATGATTTGCGAGAATCAGAGCCATGCAGCGAACGGGCATGAAGGTTTCTTCAGCACTTACTAAGTGCACATATGAATGCATTCATATGAAACAGTGCATATATGTTGTGGCCCCTAAACAGGTTTTCAAAAGCAAACACAACCATGCCACTAGCATCAGAAGCTCTGGTCCCCACTGGGATCCCTTGCAGCTATACACCCTACTGAGGACACTTTCTAGAGGATTCCCTGGCTTCTCACCAGGAACAAGCCTAGCCTGCTTGAGAGGCCCCTGGCATGCAGCTTCTTCGTGTCTGCCTCCCCTCTCTCAGTGGCACAGGTGCGAGTCCTCAGCTGCTGCTTACAACACTCGACAGACCCACATGCCATCTGCGGAGCTGTTGTGCCCAGTGCTGTCGTGAACACATTTCCTGACTCACATTTCTATGGGGCACACAGTGAAGAAGGCATAACTGGGCCGTGGGATGAGACATGAGGAGATACAGCTAGACTGTGGGACCAGTCATCTTAGAGAGCATGCTGGGGCCTCCCCTTAGAGCCCTCAGCGTCCGGCTGCTCATCTCCCGCAGCCTTCCTTCTGTTATGTCGTTTGCTTTTCCTCTTACTGAGCTATTGCTCTTCCACTACCCTGGATGTGACTTCTTTGGCGACTGCCTGGACAGCAGGTGTCCTCTCTCATTCTGTGACCTGTGGCTTTTCTTACTCCATTTGCTGAAAAACTGTAAGATAATAAAACGTGTCCGCTTTGCCTTTCAGATTCATAAACGACTTGTCTAAGTCGTTTCCACCCATTTCCTTTCTGCCCTTTTCAAAAGTGCTATGACTTTATCTTCTGTGCAGTGATGTGCAGCCCACTTCCCGGTCTTTCGAAAGACCCACCCAACACCCATGCAGACAAGAGCCCGGTTTATAGTGAGGCTGCCTTGAGGCCAACCAGGGCTTTCAATAGGAACACAAAGCGACTTGCACAGTGTGCAGTCTTCCTATACTGGCACTCCTGAGCAGATGTAGAGAAGATGATATTTTTTTCTTTTTATTCAGAATTTACTAAGATTTCAATCTCTATTTCAGAAAAGAACACATCATCGGCCACAGAGCTGACCATGGTTCATAAAGAAGCCCACGAGCCAGGCAGTGATGGCGCATGCCTTTAATCCCAGCACTGGGGAGGCAGAGGCAGGCGGATGTGAGTTCGAGGCCAGCCTGGTTTACAAAGTGAGTCCAGGACAGTCAAGGATACACAGAGAAAGCCTGTCTCAAAACAAACAAACAAACAAACAAACAAATAAACACAAAGAATCCCACGAAGGGGTGATGATGATCTAATCCCGGCTGGTTCTGTTTTATGTAGAGACATACGTACTTCACTGATCTTGGTCCGAGCAATCACTTACACGATTTTGGTGATAGTCAACTGATTTGCATCTTTTTTTTCTCCTAAAGTTCAAAGTCATTTGTGCCAACTGATCGTTGTGATTACACCCGCCGCTTGTCATGCCCAGTGTGGGTATACAGATTATTTGGTGGCAAATTATTCTTAAGTCTGCTTTCTGTTCCTTCTAAGCTTCATACTGACTGGGGGGTGTCCTGTGTACACACATATCATTTAGCTGCCTTCATATTGGGGGGCTTGATGTGTTTGCTCTGAGAAGGCTCTGTTGACTCTGGCAGTTTGGCCTCCATGAGAGGCCTCAAACTTCGGAATTTCAGGATGGTTCTCCTCTAAAGGTCCACATCCAAACCCAGCTCTGCCCCAAACCACAGGGTGAGTGGGCAGAGCACTCACCCTCAGTGAGCTCAGAGCACACCTTGAGTGGGCTGCAGGGAATGACACTCAGCTGGGAGCAACAAGAAGCCCAGAGGTTTACTGCCTGCAGACTGAGCCACAGCCCCGTGTGGAGGGTCTTCTCTGGTCCTTGCAGCCCCACCATAATTATGGAGATGCCACTGGAGATGCTGCTGACAGCCCATTTTATAGGTGAGGAGAGCAGCAGCATACTTGCTAAACGGTAAGGCCAAGAGTCTGACCCAGGCGACTGTCTCTTGTTAAATAATACTTGGTAGGAAATAAATAGGTAGAATGAGACATACATACATACATACATACACTAAACAAACAAAAACTGTACTTGGTTATACTCAAGGGATGGGTTGCTTGCTCAGGTCTGAACATCTTCACTTCCCTTGACTTCCCAAGAGCTACTTTACCCACTTTGTTTACTGCCACCTAAAATATGCTACAGCGGCACAGTTTAAACATGCTAATTCCAAAATCCCACCACCTGGATTTGGCAGAACGTGGCAAAGAATACACACAGCAGGGATGCCCATTTTCATTTTTACCTGCGCACACTTTAGGAAAGGCTGTTTGTCCTGAAATTCAAGCTGACGTTTGTCTAGAAACATCCAGTCCTATAACAGAGCTCACTGTATCAAAAGCATTTCCAAGCCCTAGACTGCTTAAGCTCGGAAACTCAGGCCAGGAGCCCCGAGTGCTGGTTGCACAGCATCTGACCCCAGATCTTTCAGGACGTAGACCAAGATCAATACAGACACCTCCCATGGCAGACTGGCTCCACTCCAGCAGGGGTGGTTGCTGTGAGCTCCATTTTTGAAAGTGGTTGTGGGCTGGCTGTGGGGAACTTTGTGTTAAGGGGTGTCACCCCCATGGTGGCTGTCTGGCCCTTCATGCTTTAGAACACAGTGGGGCTCTGGGGTCAGAGAAGCTGAAGACACTTGGGCCTGGACTTCAGGACTCCACAGTGAGAGTGTTGAATTTGTCATGATTCTCGGCCAGTTCTTCACCATGCTGTGATGGACTCTGAGCTTGCTTCCACCCCAGCTCTGTGACTTAGACTTCTCCGAGCCTTCACTTCCTTCTTGGTACAATTAGGAATAACACCATCCCCTGAATAAGCCAATTTCTTGCTAACACACATTTTTTTTTTTTTAAGATTTTTTATTTATTATGTATACAGTATTTTGCCTGCTTGTACACCTGCACGCCAGAAGAGGGCACCAGATCACATTACAGATGGTTTGTGAGCCACCATGTGGTTGCTGGGAATTGAACTTTGGACCTTTGGAAGGACAGACAGTGCTCTTAACCTCTGAGCCATCTCTCCAGCTCACTAACAAACATTTAACCATCTCCTTATTCCTCCACCCCCGTCTACAGTCAGACTACCATTCACCCTATCCCGGCCCTGCCTACCTTTCTTCTGGACATGCTGAGATTCTAGGTGCTCAGCTAACCCCGCTCCCCGAGCAAGCAGGTCCTCCTAGACCAATGAACACAGAGGGAGCTACCTGGTAAATAGGCATGTTTGCTTACATGGCTTCCCAGGGACACCGCGTTAATAGTTCAAATTCTAGTCCAGTGTCTAGAATAGAAGAGAGCTGGTGACTTAATACAAAAATAGTTGATGGAAATTTCCACTGCCTGATAATGGTCAGAGAAGAAGTATTTTGGAGGGATCCCTCCTGTCTGGGGCCCTCTCTGTCCATGGGTTCACATTTGCAGGTTCCACCAACCTACTATATCCAGGGAAAAAAAGCATGTTTTTCTTATTATTTCTTGAACAGTATAGTCTAGCAAACACTTCCACGGCATGCTGTCTGTATCACACCATCACACTGGGCGTTACAAGCCATCTACCATGACTGAACGCAGAGGGAGGGTGCGCATAGTAGGTTCTACAATAATGTCACACCACTTCACTTGAGGGACTTGATTTCGGTGCTCTCAGAGCTGGGCCGGGGCACCACATGTACATGTGACCAATGCCCTGGGGCAGGGGTACCCATGGTGTCTGTTTATTGTGCCCATCTGTAGCCAGTCCCTTCTCGGGATTTATTTGGTTCCAGGACGTCTTCCTTCTTGGCAGCACAGCCACTCTGTCCCCCCCCCCCCCGCCCTTTTAACAGTGGGCAGAGTCTCAGAGCTAGGATCTTTGTTTACTTTCCCTGTCAACCACCCCGAATTCTTTTTGGAAGTAGGTGGGGAATAAATGAAAAATTCGTAAACAAAATTCTTTCTTTGGTCCTTCTATGGACGGCCTTGGTCTCTTTGGGCCACTGCATGGCTCCCAAACTGTAATTATCAGTTGCTTTTTTCAGTGTCTCTCTCTGAACTGAGAGTCCTTAGTTCATTCTAAATTCATTTTGGGCCCTTCTGGACCCAGGGATTAAAGGTGACCCTTCATTCCTGTCAGTCGCAGGCTGCCTGTCTAAGGAGACATTCTAGGGCCGTTTTCCCTGTGTGTGTGGCAAGGTGGGGCAGTTACACGTCTGTGCCAGCACTCTGCACATGGCCGCCCAAGGTGGCCGTGGCAGCAAGAAGCTTCCTTGTGAGCCCCTTCATCCAGACTGATGAACTTTCTCTCCTGTATCCCCGACCCATGAAGGGCTGCAGTAGCAGATACGCATGGTAAGCGACCTCAGGGCTAGAACGTCACAGGTGTTTTCGCCAGCTGTGTGTGTAACTTTAACACTGCAGGGCTTACACAGGGCCTTGCTGCTGCTCTCCCAGAATCCCCTGCGGAGCCGACAGCACTTATCGCAGAGGCACAGAGGTACAAGGGTAAAGTGCTTGAGGGATGTGTCTGATCCAAATGTGGTCCCTCTGGATATACCGAAAGACACCGTTATAGAAACCGTATGTTACAGGGCTGTGGGCAGCATGCTAAGGGCTCTAAAATGCTGTTTTGGATGAAGTGATGCAGAAAGACCTTTTTGAAGAGGACCTGAGATGCATCTCTCCTCTGCTGCAGAGCAGCATGGAGGCGAGGTCAGAACCACCGGCCAGGGCTTCCCGAAAGCAAAGGCTAACATTCCTCCTGAGGACTCACTGTCGCTGTCACTGTTGGGGGCCTTCCTAAAGATCTAACCCAAGGGGCAAACCCAGCAGCAAGATGGAGACAAGGTAACAAACAAGAGCAGGTGCTTGGGCAGTAATGAATCCAGGCCAACCGCACTGGAATCCATAAGCCAAGAGGAGGCTCCAACCCTCAGTAGCCTATAGCCACCAGGTGCCAGGCAACTCTGGGGCTGGGGGAGCAGCACTTGGGAGGCAGAGGCAGGAAGATCTCTGTGAGTTCGAGGCCAACCTGGTCAACAGTGTGTTCCAGGCCAGCTAGGGCTATAGAGAGAGAGCCTGTCTCAAAACAAAACAAATGCAAAAACAAACCAACCAACCAACCAACAAAAAACCCTACCTGTCACCAAAAAATGATGAAGACTGGTTGAAATCTGTTTAGAAGTATTTGATTGAACTATGACTGAACATTGATCAGGGAGGACAGAAGGTCATGACTCTGGACAGTGTGACCTCAGACGAACTCAAGACCAGAGCTATTTAACTAGAAATGGGAGAGTCTTTGATTACAGGAAGTTCTAGATTTGGGGCACGGGGGTGTCTCTACCCTGCTCAGGCTAGCTTTGAAGCACCATCTCCCTGTATGAGCCTCTTGACTGAGGCATTACAGAATGAGCCACCATGCCTGAATTTTAAAAAGTTGGTATTGTTTAAAATTCTAAAGGAAAGGGGTTCCCAACCTAAAATTCAACGGCTAGCCCAATCATTGTTAACACCTAAGAACAGAATGAAAATATTCCAGATATGCAAATACTAAAAATGCACACACAAAGAAAGCCTAATTAAAATTCTCTGCTTTTCCTCCATGAAGCCACTGAAGGTGCACATAAATTTAGAAAGGACTTAAGACTCTGGTCAGGGATTTTAATTTCTTGGGGCTGGTGTAAAGGACATTTGTTTTCCCTTATCTACGGGGAACATGTTCCGATTCCCAGTGGATGGGTGAAAGCACATATGGTTCCAAACCCTCTCTGGACCTCGTGTTGGTTCATTTTTGTCGTACACACCAGCAACCCCCTCATTCGATTGTTTCTTTCCTCTTTAAGGGAGGAACTTAGAGGAAGCACAGAGCAGCTTCTCTCTGCAACCTGAGCCGCCAGCATCGCAGCCCAACGCCCCCTCCCCCCCCCCCCCGCCGGCCCCCCCCCCTCCCCACTTTGGAGATCTCACTAAGTAGAATTGGGTTACTAAACACAAGCACAATGTTACAATATTGCACCTGAATCATAATCAAGACTAAATGACTGTAGGGTGGGTACCATATGCAGTGTAGCCCCCACTGGGCCAAGGGAGGTCTGATGGCATCTCAGGCAAAACAGAGAAGGATAGCACGTGACCTCGACATGCTACTTGGAACTCAACCTGTATGACTTGTTTATTCCAGGAGTTTTTTATCTGTTACTTCCAGACTGTGGTTGAGCCCAGGTACCTAAGGCTAAAATGATACTGAGGATCTGGGGGGAATCACTTTACCTCAAAAATGACAGAAACTTGTTCCTTTAGGTAATCCTTGAGGTAAGAAACTAGAAATCATGGCAGCAGTGAGCATGCTCCCTCCGAGGCTACTGTGAGCAGAGTCCGCAGTGAGCATGCTCCGTCCAAAGCCGAGGTGAGCATGCTCCCTCCGAGGCCATGGTGAGCAGAGGCTTCGGTGAGCATGCTCCCTCCGAGGAGTTTTCTTGCTTCTTCCGGCTTCGCTGTGTCCAGGTGTTTGTGGTAGCAGCACTCCAGTGTGTTTCCACTCTCACAGGACCAGTCCCTTCTGTGCCTTTATACTGTCTTCCCTTTGTACGTGTCCGTCTGTATGTCTCTTTCTCTTGATAAGGACCCCAGTGATTTGGGATCAAGGGCCCACTCCACAATCCTATCTATGTGGAAGAGGGTGTTGGACTCTGGTTGTGCATATAACAAGAGACAAGGTACAAATTGGGCCGAATTATGAACAGACAGACTGGGCAGACTCATGAGCACGCATCAGCCTTGTGCACTGCACACTATACCCTGAGGATGTTTTATAGGTTAGGGTGTTTTCTGGTGAAAGACCAGGCTTAGTGATTCTTGACCCAGTATCTCAGCCTCAGGGAACTTTGCTGCCTGTTGCTACCAGTGTGCCCCAGGGGACATCTGACAATGTCTGGAATAGGGCAAGATTGCCACTAGTGACTAGTGAGTACAGAGAAAGGATGCTGCAGTCTTGCTTGCCGAGGAAATCAACTCTAACAGGTCATGCTAAAGAAAGGAGGGAAACAGCTGGGCCTAGAAGCTGGGTGGATTTGAAATCTTCACAAATGTTTTGAGCTCAGGCACACGATGGCACAACGCCTGGAATCCCAGCACTATGGGAGGCAGAGGCAAGCAGTTTGATGTGAGTTCAAGGTCAGCCTGGTCTACAAAGTGAGTCCAGGAGAGCCACGGCTACATAGAGAAACCGCTATCCTCCCCATGAAAGCGGTGTGGTTAATTAAGAAGCTCCCTTCTGAGAAACAGAACAAAGCAGAAGCGACACCATGCAGCTTTGGGGACAGTTCTTCACAGGCACAGTGGCAGAAACTTTGGTCATTGTCTTCGGTCCCTGGCTGTTGAGGAAGCTGGCCACCATGTTGTGATGACAGTGAGCTGTGGGGAAGCCAACAGGGGAGTCAGGGTGGAATGAGACTGGAGCCAGAAGACACACCCAATTAGCATCACCCAAGCAGGATACCCACCCCATCTGGGACGGAGCTATGAGGTCACGGTTCCCATCAGAAGCACGCCTGACCCTCTGCACTCATAAGCTCTGCACGGTCACATTGAAAACAGGCAAGAAAAGCATTGAGTCTGTACAAAGCAAGGGAGGCCTCCCTGCCACCGGTCCCTTAAACAATAGTCTAAGAACTGCTTGCTGGACTTAGATGGCGTCGTTGTAAGTTTAAAAATGGTTCAGCCGGTACAGAAGGGTACGCCCAGGTTCTGTGACTTATAGAAGGAACGTTAGCACACGTGAGCTTTCAGATACGGGGGAACAGTCACACTTCGTTAAGGAGAGAAGGACAGCTAGTACACATGAACCTGGTGGGGAGAGAGAAACGGCTGCAAACAAAAAGGGGGTAACTAGTTGGTGAGGTATTGAGGGGAATGGAGGTACAATGGAGGGAGGCCTGGATCTTGGAAGACCTCAGGCTCCAGCGCAAATGCAAGGCCTCTTGTACCGAGCCCGTGAGGAGACAAGAACACAAAAAGATGTGAGGATGGGGGAAGAGGGCAAGCACTCAGCAGGAGCCCCAGGTTCAAGCCCAAGGCTGCAAAATAATGGAAGCAGGGGCTGTGTCTGACTCTGTTGCCTGCCCCTGGATCCCTTTCCCCTAGCTGGGCTGCCTTGTTTGGCCCCAGTGTGAGAGGGTATGCTTAGTCCTGCTGTGACTTGAGATGCTAGGGTGGGATGATACCTCTTGGGGGCCTCCTCTTCTCTAGGAGAGAAGGAATAGGGAAGGGGAACCATGAGGGTGGGACTGGGAGGAGAGGAGGGAGGGGGCTAGGATCAGGCTGTAAAGTGATTAAATAAATAAATAAATAAATAGGACACACACACACACACACACACACACACACACACACAAACACACACACACACCTATATGGTGGAGGAGAACACTGTCCACCTTGTCCTTTCGATGCATGTTAGGGCTTTCCTGGTCTTAATGTTCATCATGTTTGGATTTTGACCCCCACACAATCAGGTACCGTGACCCCCTCTTTGAAGGCCACCAAGTTAGTGTGGCTTCCCTGCAGGCCCACAGAGGCAGGACATGAACCCACATAAGCCTCCTTGAAGAACACAAATTTACATTCCAAGGGCTTGTTTGACTCCTCTGCCCCCTAACCGGCTCCCATCCTCTTTAAAAGTATATCCTCTAATCACTGCTGGGTCTCAAGATTAAGTGCCTGTGTTTTACTAGGCAGACTCAGGAAGCCTGGGCCGGGGAGTGGGGGGTGGGGTGGGGTGGGGGGGGGGGTGGGGGCTGGGTAAATGTGGCAACTGTGCGTTCTAAGAGTCCTCATCTCCTTTTCTGGGATTGGATGCAGATATTCTGCGGACTATTACCCTCTCCTCTCTGCACCTCTCCCCCTCTGGAGCTGACTGCAGTGCTGCTTGATTCTTCTCTTAGTCTCTCCAGGAAGATGTGGAGGGTGTGTGTGTGTGTGTGTGTGTGTGTGTGTGTGTGTGTACACTGTTGTCCAGCCAGGAGAGGATCAGCTGCTCAGTCAGCCCCAAGGGTGGGACTTGCTTTACGTTTATGAGACTTCCTTGTAGCTCTGGCTTCACAGAGCATAGTACCCTAGCCCTAAGGTCAGGGATGGGGGTTATAGCCTGGCTTCTGCTTCTTTCCTTACCACTAACCCCAAGGACTCCCTGAAGGTCTGAGGTACAGCCTTCCTGTAATCTTGTATGAAAAAACTGTATCTATCTATCTATGTATCTATCTATTAATCTATCATCTTCCTATCTATCTATCATCCGTCTGTCTGTCTATCATTCACCTATGTATCTTTCAATATAGGTAACCATTCTTGTCATATGACTCAGGTTTTATTTGGTGTAAGGGGACATAAGTTCAATTCCAGCTGCGTTTGGGTAAAAGGGGGACTAGCAATAGGGAACTGGGGGAACTCCTGAACACACTAAGGAAAGGACAGTGTTGCCAGACAGAGTCACCTGTGCAGCTGGTCAAGTCAAACACCAGAAGAGGCCACTAGCGCACAGTGACCATAGGTGTACACAACACCAGAGCTAACACAAGCTTCAAGACTAACCAGAAGCAAAGTCACAAAAGCCACCAGGACATTTTGTCTCTATCACTGAAAACAGCATCTCTCTGAGTCCCGACTGCATGCCTCCCGGCAGGAATGAGCCTGTTTCCTTCATGTGTCAGAACGATACGTCTGTGAGCGATTCCTTCTTCAAACATTACTGGTCCCAGCTTCACAACTTTTGGAGAGGGATTCTGACTGGCCCGCTAGAGCTTGGAGGATCTTCTTCCCCCAATCAAAAAGCTAGGTGGCTGAAAGGAAGGGGCACTTGATTGGCTTAGCCCGAGTCATTCCCACACCATCCCACCATCTTGAAATGGCAGGTGGCAAGAGGTGTGACAACATGGCCTCTGGAAAATGCAAGCTTCCAAGGGTAGCTTATTTGTGTCCATTGCTGTTGACTGCCAGAACCTTCCAAGGCCTTCGTGGGATCACATGGGAATAAAATTGTCCCAGCTGGAGAAGGGTGGCTGTGAACTAAGGTTTTCTCCCCTTCCAGAACCTCTCCTTCCACCCCTCACCTTTAGCAAAAGCTCAGAGGCTGGAGGTTGGAACGCATCTCTCTTGTCCTTTGCCAGCCACTATAGGACTATGTCCAAACTTCTCATGCCACCTCTGAGCAGTACCTTACCATGACCATGAATGTCTGGGTGTGGCCAAATCAAGGGGGTACCTTGGAAGCAAGGGCTGCAGGAATCTGTGTGCAACGAGGGGAAACACTTACAGCTTTCACGGGCCCTGAATATTCTTGGACCATTTAATTCACATGTAACAAGGGAACACATACCAATTAATGACCAGAATAAATACTAATCAATTATGATGATGGTGATTATGCATTTGAAAGTAGCCTGGGAAAGGATGACCAAGGCAATTTTTTATTCCAGCTCAGGAAAAGTGGGACGCCATCTGGGGCTAATAAGGCCTTTCATTATAGCCTTGAGCCCCATCCAGCTGCTGCAAAGAAAGCCCTCTCTGTCTGTGGCCCCGCAGGTCCCGCTGTGGCTTCTGCTTTTTAACAAGAACTGAAAGGTGGCGAGACAGACCGCTCTTGCCTTGGCACCATGGCAAAGCCAGCCTCTGAGAGCAGGGATTACACCCGTGGCATCGCCTGGAGGTTTCTTTTCCTTTGTTCTGGCCTCATGCAGCCCAGGTCCAGCCTGGGCTATTAGACCAGTGAGCAGTGGATGACCTGAAGCTGGGCATCTGGGCAGGGAAGGATGCCCCGGGGCATTGCGCAATAGTGACTGGCAGGGAGAGGAAGATGGAGGGGTGGGCATGCAGTGTCTGTACAAGGCTCTTCCTGCACTTCAGTCACCCTTAGGTGACCTTTTCTGACGAGTTCATCAAACTCGTCCATTGCTAGCCAGCTTCTGCCTCAGTTTCCCTCTCACCTACCCCTCTCTGTGACTCTGTCGCTACCTGCTTCTTGCTTGCAATGGAGAAGCTGAAGACAGCCTCTTGCTTAGCCACCTGTTAAGACAGCCAGAGCAGTTAAGGGCTGGTGGGAGCGAAGCTCTCATCTGTCCCTCCTGAGAGCTGATAGTTAATGGGCCAGGGGCCTAAAACACACCTAAGTTTCAGCTGAATCCTGTTGTTGTTAAATTATCAGTATTGCCTAATAATTGCCCCATGTCGAGCGCCACTTGATGTTGTTAATTTACCAGTACAGCCTAATTATTAGGCCTATAATTATTATTACAGCAGTATTTTCTAACCCGCTAGCAGTCAATCAAGACACAGTCACTTGTTATATTTTAAAATAGCCTTAGTTAACCTAGGGCAGGGCAGACATTAATCCCTTAAACTACTTCCCATGCCATGTGGTTCTAAGAGTTTCTACCAAGTTACCTCCCATCCATAATCCCATATACTTGCTAATTATCATCATCTGGGCCAAATCTCCATCCACACTGGCCATGTGCTTCTCCTCCACTTAATCCATGATGGTGTGACTTTTTTCTCCTCTCTTCCTCAGGTATCTCTTCTTCCCAAAATTTTCTCTGTCTCCCGATACCGGGGAACCTTAGCCATGCCTATCTCATTTGCCCTGGCCAGGTGTGCACGCCTTTTATGAATTAGCATCAAAAGACACCAGGCCAACAGAATCTAGTGACTCACCCAGAGTCACACACTGCGCATGTGTGCCAAATTCTGGAGTTGGTTTGGGTTGTCACTCCTGGGGTGGAACATGGACAGAGGAAACGGGTGCTGTTGGGACCCCATATCCTGCACAAGGAATTAGCCCACCCCAAAGGTCAATAGCACAGAAGTTGAAGAAGTCTCTGCTTTCCTGGCTAAGCAAGCATCTATACCGCCCACATGTTGGCCTTTGAAGTAAGTTGAGCCTGTGACAACCAACACCCCCCCTTACCCCCACCATTAGCTACTTCAGAGAAACAGAGGGTCCCACCTACAACACAACATAAAACCAGGCAGCGGGGTATACTACTCAGAAAGCAGAGGCAGGAGAATCAACAGTTCAAGGTCCTTCCCAGCAAAGCTCAAGGCTGGCCTTGTACATGTTCAGTTAGAGAGGGGCTCGGGGAGGAGAGCGATTGTCTGATAAAGCCTAGGTCTCTGGGCTACAGGAAGGACAGATGTTGTGTTGTAAACCCACAGGAACCGGAAACCTCCCTCAGCTGAGAATGTATTAAATCCACTGCACCTGCCACGCTTCTCAGCTGAGCCACACAGTGGGCCACGTGTGAGCTTCCCCCACCTAACATCCAGTGTGTCTGCAGCATTGCCAGAGAAGACTGTACTGCGGGGTTGGGGGTGGGGGTGGGGAACCCAGGAGGAGGATCAAAACCTCAAGTTTGAGACACGGGCTCTATCAAAGGCATAATCATTCTGCACCCTTGAAAAGTATAATAAATAAATGAAAGTAAAGATAAAGTAAAAGGAGCCGCCAGGTTGGGGAAGCCAGCCAGGCTCTCATAGCGCTCACCCAGGGCCTGCTGTGAGGAGCAGCCCCGCTCTGTGCTGGTCTCAGCTGTGTGCCATGCTCAGCACTCCTGCAGCCCAGCAAGGCCCTGTGCCAGGTGCTTTCCAATTCCAAGCATACCACAGAGCCTGAGGCTTTGAATCCCACTTCATGGGCAAGCAAAGGGAGCCTCAGGAAGATTAAAGGACTTGGCTGAAGTCAGGAGAGGAACCGAAGTCGGAAGCCAGACTGATCAAAGATTAATTTGGAGTCTCTTTGGAATCTGTATCTGATGGACAAGTGGCCTAGATGGGCTGAAGGCAACCAGGCAGCATTGACTAGATAGACTGACCCAAGGGGACAGTTAGTAACCCTTGCTTTAGAAGGTCCTAGACACTGGGCTGAACAGACTGATAGACCTAGGGTGGGGGAGGGTGAACATCACCACCACCACCCCTCCAGGCTGCCTCCCGCCCCCTTCCCCCCCCCCCACTTGCCACCACAGCCGTAAGTAATGCCCTTGACTGAGTGTGACAGAGTGATCCTCAGGTCCCAACAACTCAAAAATCAAGTCCTTTTGACCCGAGAAAGTGCAGCTTTAGTGTAGATTTGTATGAACTCTACAGAGTCTGGGGAGTGAGGGCCAGCTGTCAATCAAGTGCTACGTGTCAGGCATCCTCCGAGAACCACTGAGCTGATGCCAAGGCCTTCTCTGCAGACCCCTGACTCTTTTCAGGGCCCCACGGCTGGTCTAGTGTTTTGCTGGTTTGGTTCTTTGAGGCACTGGGCATGGAAGCCTTGGCTCCATGCAGTCTAGGCAAGCACACCTTTAGCTTGGCTTTATTGGCGAGGAGACTGAGCCTCGTAGAACTTAGACAATTAGCCTATCAGGGGCAGAGCCCGGGGACACTGGCCCTAGCACCTACCCCCACGCAGTGCCCTGGTGCTTGTGGAGACTGGCACTCTTTAGTGGGGAAAGGGATAATGTGGAGATACTATCTCCCCAGCACTGTGGCCAGCGCTGACCCTCCAGGGGGTCCCACGACCTTTCTCTTGCAGCCCTGTGAGCCTGTCACAGGCTGTGAGCCCCACTAGTAAGGCAGACACTGGCCTCCAAAGCCCACACACTAAGATATCTGGGTTCTGCTTTTGTGTGCATTTGTTTTGCTTTTTTTTTCCCCCTATCCCAATCCATTCCAAGATCAGGAAACCCTCCCATATGGACACCCTCAGGCTGCTGTTGAGCCAGTTTCCTCCTTTGTCATCTAGAAGAGACGAGGAACAGCTGGGGTTGCCCCCCAGCAAGACTTGTCTATGGAACTGGAAGACCCATTACATAACCAGCCTTCTCCAGCAGCCATCCCCAGCGTTGGTTTCAGCCTCTCAGGATTGCATAGTCTCGGCTTCCTTTGCAGAAGTTGACCCCCACCCCCAGCACTCCCACCCTTCCTGGTATGAAGCTAATGGGACAATTGCCATTGTTCTGTGGGACAAGTGTCTTGCTTGGCGACGGCAACTAGGAGGAAATGGGGTAGAGTAGGCTTTTGGGTTCGAATGCACCCCTTCCTTTTATAAGCTGTGTGATGTGAGGCACCATGAAGGCTTCCTCTGTGCCTGCTGCCCAGCAGGGCCACCAAGTGTCTGCTTTCACTTTATCACTCCCCACCGTTACTCCCCACTGTGAAGGGTGGACACACGGCACTGTTCCTCAGAACTACACAAACACACAAAAAGGCTCTGTTGCTCCCCCACTGGCCTGTCTGCACTCTGAAGGAACAAGCCCACCATCCTGGCTATCACACCTCCCAGCGAGCAAGCCCCACCTTTCCATCCAGGTAGTGTAGATACAGACTACAGGCTTCCTGGAGCATCACAATGGCTATCTGACTCCTCAGTTGTCTTCGTCTCTTAGACACAACTTCATGACTCCTGTCTCCAACAGCAAGAAACACCATCCTCTCTCTGTAAAATAATGCCAGCTAATGTTTATACTAAGAGCTTTTTCTTTAAATACTGTATCTCTTGACTATGCGATGGTTTAGGTCTGAATGTTTACATATAATAGAGCTAGGCTGCAGTACCACAGATGTCCCATAGGTGGCACCAGCTCACACACTTTGATAAGCTTGTTAGGACTTGAGATGGGTTTCAGGCTGCATGGAAGAAATTGGCTGTGTACTTCTGGGCTTGAAGAGGCTCAAGAATTTGTTGAATAGCCTTTCAGAAGACGAGAATCGCTGAGCTGGACTGCCTTTTCCAGAGCTCTAGTTGGCAAAGCACTCTCAAAACTGATTTACAAGGAGTTCTTGAAAGGTCCTGTTACCCACGGTACAATTTAGCCTCCCGGGCAGTAGTGAGCGAGCCTGCCCAGCTCCTCCTGAGTGACACATCAGGAAAATCTTCAAGAGACAAGGAAATCTTGAAATTTCCAGGCACATGGATGGAACTAGAAAAGATCATCTCGAGTGAGGTCACCCAGACCCAGAAAGACACGCATGCTACATACTCACTTATAAGTGGATATTAGCCCAACATGGATGTCCTCTGAGAGACTCCAGCCAGAGGAGGATAGGGACAGATGCTGGACTCCCAGGTGGACTCTGGGCAGAGCGCTGAGAGTGGAATGGAAGAGTGGGGGGATGGAAGGACCCAGAGGGTTCATGAACCCCACAGGGAGACCATCAAGGCCAGCAGATCTGGACCCAAGGCGGCCTGCACAAACTGATGCGCCACCCAAGGACAATGCGTGCAGAGGAGCCTAGACCCCCTGTTCACGTGCAGCCAATGAGCAGCTCATTCCTCCAAGGTTGTGGGGAGAGCGGGCACTGCCTCTGACATGAACTCTGGTGCCCCCACCCCATTTGATCACTTCCTCTTGGTGGAGAGACCCTGTGGGCACTCAGAGGAAAGGGGATGCAGGCCATCCAGATGAGACCTGAAAGTCTGGATCAGATGGTGGGTGGGGTGGGTTCTAGGGAAGAGAAATAGGGGGAAGAGTGGAAGATACAAGGGAAGGGATAACAATCAGGATGTAAGATGAATAAGTTTAAATAAATAAATAAAATTATAAAAAAACAGGAAAAAAAAAAGAGCAGTTTTCTTTTCTTTTCTTTTTAAATTAAGAGGCAAGTACATCCTCCCTTGAAAGAGGGTTGCACTCTGCCTCAGAATGCAGCACGATTACCTCTCGGCAGGGAGACAACTGCCCCCCAGTGCTGTCCAGGCTGCTTCAATGCAGTGAAAGTGGAAGGACCTAAGGACTGGGCCGTGGAGACAGTGAAAGAGCTTGCTGAGCAAGCCTGATGACCTGAGGTTAATATGCAGAATCTATGGAGGAAGGGAAGAACTAATTTCTAATCTTCACATGCTTACTGTACTGTGACTATTCACACACACACACACACACACACAGAGAGAGAGAGAGAGAGACAGACAGACAGACAGAGACAAGAGAGACAGAGAGAGAGAGAGAGAGAGAGAGAGAGAGAGAGAGAGAGAGAATAATACATAACAATTTAAAAGAAGGCAGTCGGGGGGAGGGCAAGTGGCACAAATAGAAGAGACAAAACTCATAGGTTTGCCTCGGTTTTTACCAAGTTCTCTCACACTGATCCCGAAAGGGAGATGCCACTTCTTCAAGAAGGGCATTGATCACTTTTATCGGCCTACGTGGCTGTCAGAAGCCCCGCCTCCAAGCACTGCCACAATGACAGTCAACTTTCATTCAACTTTGAGTAGGAATTTTAGAGGGAAAACCCACGTTGATACCATAGCAGCGTGGCAGCCTGGAGCTGGAAGTGTTGAGTGCTGAGGTAAGCAAGGAGAAACTGCACTACCCGTGGGATGCAGCCTCGGATGTAACATGGAATTGCTTCACCACAACTTCTTGATCAAAAGCATGAGAAATACCCTCTCCCTCTTACCTAATCTTTATGAACAGCCATACGTACTTCTATCTCACCCTATACACCGAAAATACCCCTCGAATTGTAGGAACTTACCCACCCCAGCATAGCTCTAGGTTACCTCAGGCACCCTTGCCCAGGACCCATTCCTGTGATCTTGCGTTGTGTTTCCCCTTGCTTGCCTCTGCTCTCACGACTACAATGACGTCTCCCTGCCTCCTAGTCTACTAACCCTCCAAGAATATTCCTGTTCCTGTGGCTTTGCCAGTCCTGCAGATTGAAAGTGTGTGTGTGCGTGTATGTGTGCTTGTGTGTGCGTGTATGTGCGTGTGTGTGCACATGTGCATGAGTATGTGTGTGCATGAGTGTGTGTGTGCATGTGTGTGCGTGCACGTGTGCATGAGTGTGTGTGTGCATGTGTGTGCGTGCACGTGTGCATGAGTGTGTGTGTGTGTGCATGTGTGTGCGTGCACGTGTGCATGAGTGTGTGTGTGTGTCTTTTCCACCTAGGATGATGCTGTAGATGGCAGAGCTGGAGTAATGACCCCATTGGTTCTCAGGCTCAAGTAACAGCAGCAGCAGGAAGCCTCTGCTGCCGGGGTGGAGTGTGGAGGTGGGGGGGGGCTGCCCTGGGCACTGCAGATCAGCAGCACTCTTGACGTCATCCTAGATGTCAGCAATCCCTCTATCCTCTATGGCAATTGGCAGTGCCTGTCCCTGTGCTGGGAAAGCAAGACAACATTCCTTAGTTGTAAAGTAGAATTTCCATGATGTGTTAGAGGCAGAGGGGGCTTGGTGAGTCCTGCTCTGGCTCCTCATCTTCTGTGTTCTGGGTGCTGGTGCACCTGATCAGCTGATTGGTTAAATGGCACATTCTCTTATTACAAACAGCGCAGATTTCTTTGTCTGTCTTCTATTTTTTATCCTTCGCTGTAGATAAGGGATGTATAATATTGTCGCACAGGTCTGTAAGCAGAAGGCGGCACTAACCCACTGGTGGCAGGAGGTTGAAACTACAGAGAGAGAGAGAGAGAGAGAGACAGAGAGAGAGAGAACTGGGGGAGGGAAGGAGGGAGGGAGAGAAGGAAGGAGGGAAGGGCTAAGGAAGGCAGGAGACAGCACACAACTGGAGTTTACTCACTCTGTCTGCAGCCTTTTCCTGGTGGGGACTCCCCGCAAAGTCCCCAGGCAGTGCATGGGCACCAAGTGGTAACAGAATGTCCCAGCCAAATCCCACCCACCGTCCCACCAGTCAGGTGCCCTTCCTTGTGACCTCATTTAACCTGTGTCACCTCCCAGAGGTCCCATCCCCCAGTTCTGTATTCTGATGAAGTTCCCATCTCTTAATATGCCACAAAAGAAATTACATTTTATAGGCCTGGGGTGGGGGCGGGGATATATTCAAACCACAGCAAAAAAAAAAAAAAAAAAAAAAAAAAAAAAAAAAAAAGAATAAGAAGAAAGAAAGCTGGTTTTGATGAGAGTTCTTGATTTTCAGGTGCTGGTTAGCCCACTCCCTTTGATGTGCAAGCCCACACTGTGGACCACACAGAACACCAAGTTCAGCCCTTGGCCTTGCAGGGTGACCACCTTCCACTGCCCCACAGTCCTGTTGTAGGCTGAGGTAAACACCTGTTAGCAGCTACAGCCCTGGGGGACAGTCTGTCTGAGGGGCTCTGAATGCTCTGAGATCTCAGATCTTACCTCAGACCTGTTCAACAGGAAAGATCCAGGGGTGGGGCTCCGATTGCTGCTGGGAGAGCTACAGAGCTGCGGCCAGAGCCGCAATCCTGAAACTCTTCGGGGGATTCTGAAGGGGCCACCCCTTGATGCACTCGGAAACCCCCTTTCCTTTCCTTCCCTGAGAGACTCCAAGCACCACACACCTCACTCTTCCTGGTCCCCTGCTGCCCGCCTGCCTAGGCAAAGTTGGTGCTCTTTCCAACAGTCTCTCCCTCAGAGTCACCAGAGAGGTTGAAAGAACAATAGCTTCCAGGCTTTTATCCTAGATGGCACTTTAGACACTCTCTCTGGTATTTGATGCAACATTCTTATATGGATTCCAAGAACCTTTGGGAGAAAGATGGTAAAGGTGGGCATGGGATGTGGTGGCAGGCACACCCTGTTATTGTCACTTTAAATAAACGAGAAGGCTTGAGAGAAAGCTGCGGTTCCAGGAAGCACTCAGCCCCTGCCAAGCCTTCTCTGTGTTCTTAGATCCTTAGAGGGCAAATGGGATGCTTCCTGCCTGGATGCCCTGGGGCCAGCTGACTCCCTTAGCATTGAATCAAACCAGTGGCAAATCATTATTTCACACTGGGAGTTTCTTCTGTGAGGACAAAGGGACAAAGAGGAAGGGAGACATCACTGTGCAGCATTGTTTGAAAAGTAAGGTTCTGGCTGAAGAGATGGCTCAGAGGGTAAGAGCACTGCCTGTCCCTCCAAAGGTCCTGAGTTCAATTCCCAGCAACCACATGGTGGCTCATAACTATCTATAATGAGATCTGGTGCCTTCTTCTGGTGTGCAGGTGTACATGAAAACAGAGCACTGTATACATAATAATAAATAAATAGACCTTAAGAAAAAAAGTAAGGTTCTGATGAGACCAGAGTGTGTGACAGTGGAACACAGGTGCAAATGGCTGAAGTCTACCGTGGCACCAGCAACCTGTGCAAGGCCTAGGCAGACTTACCACAGGTGGGTAGGTTAGCCTGTCACCACCAGGCACTCCTGCCCGCTCCAGCCCTTACTACCTTACAGCATTTGTCTCTCACTGCCATAACTCTGGGTGATAACCCTCCTAAGTCCACCCTGCACTCTTTGGGAATAGATCTGTAGTACCAATATTAAGAGATGCTGATAACAGTGCTGAGGGACAGAGATGTCCCTGGACAGTGTGGCATCTCAGAGCAAGCCGGAGGCAGCCTCGCATCAAGATCAGACCGGCAGGGTCCTGGGAGAGTGGTGAGAAAAGCAGCAGCGACTGTGAGGTACCATGAGATGGTGACAGCTCCTAGCCTCTGGGACCAGGAAGAAGGCAGTGCTCCTGGGCTCCAACGAGAGCTGAGTTAGAGAACGGCCAGATAAGGCTTGTGGCCTCTCTGAACAGGATGAGGAGGTGGCGCTGAGCCAGTCCTGGGAAGAAACACTAAATAGTTTGTCCCTTTTCTCTTCTCATTCTTTGCCCTCCTGAAACCATGGGAAAGGGAATACTGCCACTTGAGGGGACTGGCCTCCTGGACTCAGAGCAGGCAAGGAACCAGCAGAGAGGAGGCCGGCAAAGGCCACTGGAAGTGTGGTTTGATCCCAGTGAAGTGAAGACAGCATTCAAGTAGGTGTTTTCCCTTCCACAAACACACCTGAAGTCACACAGAAAGGTGCCCACCCTCCATGCCTTCTTTCTCAGTGGGAGGTGGAGGACAAAGTGGCAGGGTTAGGGACACTCTGCACTGTACCCTTGGGCATCTGGGACTCTTAAGTAGTGAGCCAGCCACCTTAAAATGAGGACTGTGGTCACAAGGGCCTTCAGCAGGAAGTGACCACGCAAAGAAACAGCCATACACGCCCATTCCTATCGGGTTGGATGACGAGTGGATGGTGTTGGAGAAACAAGATCAGGCAAGAGTGCAATCTAATGACACTAATCTGAGGGGACACTGAAAAAAATGTGTCCTCATCAGCTCTTTAGTTTGGGGCCCTAGAGATGCCAAGAAGAGGGTGTCTTTGCTGACTCTGCCAGATGACAGCTCTGTTCCTGCAAAAGGCTCCAAGAACTGGGTGGGGGAGGATACGGAGGCCATGACCTAGAAGCTGGAGAGGCCACATGGGGATTGGCGCATGTGCTATGGGCATGAGGGAGGAAGGCAGGATGCCAGACCAGATAGACAGATCAGTAGAGAGGACCCTGAGGGCCTTGAACTCCAGCGAAGGAGGAGTGGGTTTTGCTGGAAGACCCCATGCTTCTGGAATCTGAGAAACAGAAGCTTCGTTGCCAGCTCTGTCACTTGGCTATGGCCCTTGGCCAGTTTACAACACATCTTGGAACCCCAGCTCCTCCAATTGCCAGAACAGACAAATAACCCCACCAGTAGAGCTGCTGCAAGACGAAGCTGCAGGACCCTCAACATGTCAGTGGCATCACAGGTGTTTCTGTCACCATGCGCCAAGCTCATTGGATGGTCAACTGGAATCCCAGGGCAAGTGAGGTAAAAGCCCCAAGCTCTCTCTCATCGGAGCCAGTGGCTGTTGTACATTCTATAGTCACACAGTGTCCCCCTTGCTGTAGCCAGCTGTCTGACAGCCTATAAACAGATGGCGGGCGGGGTGGCCAGTGAGATTGTGCAGGTGGCACTGAGCGAATCCAGCCGCACTTTTGGGAAAACAAGTCAGAGGCAGGCTGTGCTGATGGGGACCCCGTGCACATCTTTGCCTGTGACAGACAGCACACCCAGGGAGGCCTCTGAGGGAGATTATGAGATGTACCAGACCACGGTGTCTCGCGCCAAGAACCTTCTCCACCCTCGATTTCCGTGGCGCAGTGCCACAGACACGTTGGAGATGAGCAAGGTCACCCTGGCAGGCTCGCAGAGCAGGCTAGGCAGCCCTCAGAGGGCTGTGATCTCAAACAAAACAAAACAAAACAAAACAACAACAACAAAACAATAACAAAAAACCCTCCATAGTCTCCACTCCCTCTAAATAAATCCTTGCCTGGCTCCTGGGTTCCTTCACCCATGTGTTCTCCTTCCAAGGTTCTTGGGGTGACACACAGCCTGAAACTCTTAGAGGTTCTTTAGGTAAACTGGCTAGAAGGTGAAAAAGAGGACCAACCTGGTTAGGGTTTTGTCAACCTGAGAGAGGCCAGAGCCATCTGGGAAGGAGGAATGTCAGTTGAGGAATTGCCTCCACCCTATTGGCCTGTAGGCAAGGCTGTGGGGGTGTTTTCATGAGTGATGATTGGCTGGTATGGGAGGGTCCAGCCCACTGTGGGTGGTACCACTCCCGGGCAAGTAGTGTGGATTGTATTGGAGGGCAAGCTATGAGAGCGAGGCGGTGAGCAGCGTTCCTCCCATGGCCTCTGCTTCGGTGTGTGTCCCCAGGTTCCTGCCTTGGGTGGTGCATGGACAAGGGGGTGCGCGTCGCTTCTCCTTACTGATTTCATCTTCTTTGGGCGCATTGTAGGGGCGGGGCTTCCTGTTCGCGTGGCAAGTTTGTTTTAATTTTTTTGGGGCGCCCCCATGGTTCTCCAGAATGGCTATAGTAATTTACATCCCCCTAAAAAAAAAATGGACAAGGTTTCTTTTCCTCGACATCTTCTCTGCTGGTGTTGTCTGTGTGTGTCTGTGTGTGTGTGTATATTGTGGGTATACAACATTGTTACAATTGTGAGTGACACCTCATTGTGACTCTAACTTGAATTCTCATTACTATACCGAGCAGACTTAGCTATTTGTATTGTGTATCTGCCTCAGAGAAATGTCTGTTTAGCTCCTCTGCCCATTTTTAATCAACTTGATTGTTTTCTTGTTATTGACCTGTCTACATTCTTTGTATTCTCCCTTTTCTTCCTTCCTTCCTTCCTTCCTTCTTTTCTTTCTTTCTTTCTTTCTATATGTCTTTCTCTTTTGCTTTTTTCAAGACAGGGTCTCTCTGTGTAGCCTTGGCTGTCCTGCACTCACTTTGTAGACCAGGCTGGCCTCGAACTCACATCAATCTGCCTGCCTCTGCCTCCGAAGTGCTGGGATTACAGGTGTGTGCCACCAAGTCCAGATTTCCTTGTTTTCTTTATTTTCATTGTATGTGCATTGGTGTTTTGCTTGCATGTATGTCTATGTGAGAATGTTGGAACTGGAGTTATAGACAGCCATGTGGGTGCTGGGAATCGAACCCTGGCCCTCTGGAAAAATAGCCAATGCTCTTAACTGCTGAGCCATCTCTCCAGCCCTCTTTGTATGTTTTCAATGCTATTTCTTATCACACGTCTGATTTGCAAGAGGTATGAGAGGCTGAGTAGTGACTCTGAAGCCCCACAGCCTGGGCCAAAGCTCTGCCCTTATTTTTGTGAAACCTTGGGCAAGTGTGTCTTCTCTCTGAGTTTCGCTTCCCTCCTCTACCTGTTAGGATACTCATACAAGCCATTTCTCTGGTTATGAAAAAGGAGAATTTCAAGGCAAAAATCTTAGCATACACTCAAAAGTACTCAAAAGACAGTGTATAGGCCATCCTCACAGTAGGTGGGCAGAGGGAGGCCAAGATTTGCAGGTATATCATTTTGTTTTGGCCCAACAGGGACAACTAGAAGGCTCCAGATGGAATGTGATTTACCAACTGTAGTTTGTCGAGATGGCAGAAGTAGCTGCTCAGATGACATGAGCTATGGAGTCATGAAGTCCTTTCAACCACAAGGCATTTGTGTGTACTGTCCCTTTGCTTTCCTCAGGGCTGCCACTTGTCACTGATGGGAATACTTGGTAGGTTCAGATAAAGGTCTGTTTATTTATATTTACAGGAAGAAGAAGAAAGAAAAGCCAGTATTTGTGTGTGTGTGTGTTTATGAAACCAAACATGCAGAGGCAGGAGGTCAGCCTTGGATGTTTTTCTTCAGGAGGCGTTCATCTTAGGTTTTGCTGTTGTTACTATTTTTCCTGAGACAGTTTCTTGCTAGCCTGGACCTTACCAACTAGGCTAGGCTGCCTAGCAAGTGCCAGATCTGCATGTCTTCCCTGACACTGAAATTACCCAGTGTGCATCTGTGATCAACACACACACACACACACACACACACACACACACACAAACACACAGAGTGGGTTCTGGGGATTGAACTCAGGACCTTGTGATTGTGTAGCAAACACCTTACCAGCTGAGCCATCCCCAAGCCACCCAAAGAACAAGGTTCACAGAGCCTCTCTTACATCTTGCGCGAGCTTCAATCCATGCAGCGGCTCCTTGAGTTAATTGGGCCGTCAGTCCCCTGCTACAGGGAGAAAAACTGGAGTCAGAGGGAAAAGTGAGGACACAGCTGGGACCAGCTCCAGCTCCATCCTGACCTCAAACCTCCCGCCACTGCCCAAGCACCATGACCAGGCTGATATATATATATATATTGATATATATATATATATATATATTGTATAGTGTTCTGCTGCATGTACACCTGAAGGCCAGAAGAGGGCACCAGATCTCATTATAGATGGTTGTGAGCCACCATGTAGTTGCTGGGAATAAAACTTGAGACCCTTGGAAGAGCAGATGGTGTTCTTAACCACTGAGCCATCTCTCCAGCACCCCCCACACCTCACTTTTAAGTCTGTTCAAGAAGCCAAAATTGGCCCATTTGCTTCTCCGTGTCTCCCCTTTCAGCTCATCTCTGGCCTGGACACAGCACCCAAGTGTGAGCAATCACACTTCCTTTCTTGGCAGCATCTCCACTTCGCCCTTACCCAGGCCCTTCTCACTCAAGCCAGAGCAAGCTGGGCACTCACAGGCGGCAGAGAGCAGAATTGACAGCTCAGCCAGACCCAGGTCAATAGAACTCAAAGCCCAAGACTTAATTTAGGGCCCCCTCCCTACCTCCATGTACCTTGGCACTGGTGTTTGTGGCGATCTTTCTGGCATGGGGCTCGCTGCCAAGGTTATTTTCATGTTGATTGACACTCCTGTCTATTCTGGGAGAGTATCTCTGGAGAGAAGCAGCCTGTGCCCAGGTCCTGGGACCTCTGGAATGTAGCGTTGGCCCACGGTGTGTTGGCTTTCTGGGTGGCAGCTTTACCATTGTGTACTCTGCAGAGACCTAGGATGCTTCCTCCTGAACTGGTGTCCCAGCTGCGGCTGACCTACACCGTAAGCCAGTCGACCTGTCAAACTCTAAAAGAGAACACTACAGTACGGATGGAAACTCGAAACACTGTTGGGAAATGCAAGAAGGCAGGCACAAAGAGCTACATAGCATGTGAGTCCCTGAAACACCCAGATTTGGCAAATCTGTAAAGAAAGGTGGAAGAAAGATGGCTGCCGGGACCCAGGAAGTAGCAGTGGGGCGTGACTGCTCGTCCTAGTCCTTTGTCTGCTGTTATAACATGGTACCAGCTCACTCACAAAGGGAGGCTTATTTACTCACGGTGCTGCCGGAGGCAGGAGGCTTCTCTCCAGGAGCCACATCTGGTGAAGACTTTCTGCTAGAAGAAGGGCAAATGCAGAAGAGACGGGACACAAGGATCCAGCCTTACCTTATGGTCAGCTGTCACAGGAACTAACGCCCTCCCACGAGAAAGGTTTCATCCCTCTCCGTGACCTCTTCTGCTCCTCCTCCTCCGCCCCAGCTCCCAGTGCCATCATGATGCTAATCATGTTTCACCATGAGTTTCAGAGAAGACCAGGCCGTATTCAAACCGCAGCAGTGCTTAAGGACGGGAAGTTTTCATTTGAAACAAGGGAAGTGTTTGCAGGTAGATGGTTTCGCTGTGTTGTGGGTTAACTTTTACCCCAATCTCAAGGGGGAAAACAACAACAACAACAACAAAACCCACTAGAGAAGGGACTTAATTGAGATGCCAGTGCCTTCCTATACAAGATGCAGAACAAGTGCAGGAAGAAATCAAAGGCGAAGAGAGGTGGGGTGGACAGAGGTGAGGAGCCCTAGGCAGGGTGAACGTCTGCTGGGATCTGTCAGCCTTTGTTCAGTGGGAAGACATGGCTACAAATGCAACATATGATTCCCAGCAGCTCGCAAGCAACAGAAGCCAAGCAAGCACTTTCAGAATCCACCACATCCGGCGATGGGCTGTGCTGGTGTTCTGAAAGTGTTCTGCTGAAGGCTGGATGCATTTTATCCCAGAGAGCTCTCAGTGTCCCGTGTGGAATGTGGAATAGTGAGGTCTCCTTCGGGGCTTCTCTGCCTGGCTGTGCACACCAAGTTAAAGATCAGCCATCTCTGGAAAGAAACAGGCTTGGCAAATCTCCCAGGCCTCTGCTTCCAGGACCACGAGGGAAACAGTCCCATTCAGAAAAGTGTGGTGTTCATGAACTTCCAAAGCAGACTAGAAATGCCTAAACAGTGCATCACACAGCCGCCTCTTCACCTAACATTTCATGGCCATCTAGTTCCCCATGTGGACAGTAGGGACAGGGTGTCAGCCAAGTGAACTTCATGATGCTAGTCGCTGAGAAGGGGAGACAGACTTTTTAAATTACAAAAACACAATGTTGCTAAGAGTATCGTATGGATGAAAAAGCAAAGGGAGTATGGTTAGTCACAGTGGTAGTGAGAGGAAAGTGCTTCTTTTTTTTAAAAAAAATATTTTAGTTTTTAACTTCCGTGTGTGTGTGTGTGTGTGTGTGTGTGTGTGTGTGTGTGTGTGTGTGTTGGTTTGTGCACATGTAGGCAATGCCTCCAGAGCATAGAAGAGGAAGTCAGATCCTTTGGAGACAGAGTTAGAGGCAGTCGCTAGCCATCCAATACGGCTTCTAGGAATTGAACTTGGGTCCTTTCTGCAAAAGCGGTATGCATTCTTAACTGCTAAGCCATCTCTCCAGCCCCAGAGGAAGGATTCCCTTAAGGTCATGACACTTGATAGGAAATAGTTCAGCAAAGAAAAGACAAGCATCAAGAGAGAAGAGAGGGACCCTCATCCCCACACCAACACACACACACACACACACACACACACACACACACACACACACGGAAGTGAAGAACCACTGTCATCGAGACACACAGTGACAGAGAGAGTAGAAGGACATAACACAAAGGTGAAAAGGCTCAGCTCAGATCTCTGTCCGTGATCCTCTTGATAAGCCCATGGGGTGGGAGGTCTGAAGCGCAATGCAAACCTTTTGAGGATACAGGCTTTCCCTCATCATGCACACCCAGCAAATGGGAAGTTTCCGGTGCCTGGGTGGGGAGTGGGGAGAATATATAATTACAACTTTTAGGATGTTTAACGACAGAGGTGTGATCTGACCATTGAGAGACACAACTACCAAGACAACGCTATGGTTTCCTTGGCTACCTGGTTCTAATGCCTTAGTTACAGAGTCTCGTTGATTTGAGCTGGAGGGCTCTGCCTTCCAGGAAGCCTTTTCTGCCTCTATCTCTACACATCTCAGGCATGTAACACTAATTTTTCATCAGTGTTTTTTTTCTGCTACCTGCAGGGTCTTTCCTCACATCCCAGGAAGAATGCTGTTGGCTCCCACAGGCACCATTTGCTTATTAAATCTTTGCTACAGGTTAGAGCCTACAGGCATCGCAAGCACTGAGAGAGACAGGCATCTTTAGCCATAGTGTCAAGAGGAGACCCGAAGCTGAGAAAGGCTGGAGTGCTTGCTTATGACTCAGATGTTTGTAAGTTCCAGAACTGAGCTCAGGTCTTCTTGACCGATCCGATCCGACCGTTGCCTTTGTAATCACAGTTCACTGACGGTCTATCTAGGACCTCATCTGTACCTCCAAGCATGTGGGAGAGTTTAAAGAAACGGCTTGAGTTACTTTTTCCTTTTAAAACAAAGGAGTTGTTTGGTTTAGGGTTTTCAAAAATGCAATCTTTTCCCCCTTTAGTTTCTGCTGGCTTCCCACAAGGATAAGCGAGTGTCTATGGTCAAATCTGCACACTCCATCTTCCTTTGCGGGGAGGGGTGGTCGATGTGGTTAAGCTTCTGAGAAACCTGCCTGTGGAGATCTGTTTACTCTCCTATAGCCTGGCATTCTCCACACCCATCTGACCACAGAGTGATTTTGATATATTGTCCCTGAGATTGTCCCAGGACCCTAGTGTTTCAAGGCACATGATGAGGCACAAGCCTAGAGTTCTGAGAGCTGATTGCTGTCTTCCATGTACCATCCTGAGTTCTGGGGAGTGAGATGGCTAAGACAAATGACTCTTGCCTCCAAAGAAACACGATGGGTAAGCTACAGTCTGTCTTAAATGAATAATTCCAAGCACTGATTCTTGGGGAGCAGGGATGTATTGAGTAGGGTAGGGCCTGGAGAGAATGTCAAAGGAGAGATATGGGGTACAATAGCGCACCCAAAGTCAGAAGCATGGCAGTGAACAAGAAAGAGCTGAAAGAAGAAGCCAGCAAGTTGGTGCCTAGAGGAAAACTAAAAGTGAGCATAGAAGAATAGATGCTGAAAGTTTTAGAGTAAAAATGGTAGCAATTTGTCAAAGCTGAGTGGGAACCAGGAGGAAGAAAAAAACATGGAACTGATGCTATCTCAGCACTCTCCCCTAAAGGCCGGAAGCTTATGACACGAGGACCCTCACCCCTTCCTTCCTTCTTGTATGTGACATATTTAAATTCTATGCATTTTCCAGCCATGCTTCCCTACTCTACAAGAGACTGCCTACCCAAGTGCTAACTAGAAAGTGTGAAAAGACTGTGGTCAGAGATGAAAATCCAGCCTTCTGAATTTACCCTTCAGTTTTTTTTTTTAACTCCATTTCAAAAATTCACCTAGCACTCTGCTTTTTTTTCAGTTGGGAATTCCTTAGGCTGCTGGGAATGATAAAGTCCAGCTAAAATGACTAATGCAAGAAATTTACCTCTTTGGGACACAACTGGTCCAGAGGTAGAGAGGTATGACCATATCTGAAGATTTCTTCTTGGCTCATAGGGCCCTTAATTCATGTTATCTATGCTTAAGCGATTTAGCTATCTGGTCAACCCAACTTCTATAATAGTCTTCTTCCTCTAGTAGCCAGTTTTTTTCCCATAATAGCATATAGCTGGGGGTAGCTAGTTCAGCAGATCAGTTGTGTCAGGATTCTCTTTGACTTTCTACATTTCCTTCTTCACAAGGTGGCACCTATAGGTCTACCCATTATGTCAGTGCTCAGGGTAGTAATCAAGGTGAAGGCTCTCATTGTCTAGGGTGTGTCATGTGAGCACACTCATTGCAAGGGCATCATGAGGAAGTGTTACATCACCAGAGATTGATTGCACTGACTCTCAGAACAAAATCAGAATGTTGGCATCAAAAGCAGTGTCTGCCATTCATGGGCAGTATATTTCTGCTGCCTACTTGGGTGGAATTCTCCATGATATGGGTTCAAAGGTAGAATCCAGCTCCCATAAAATGATTGCTTCTCTGATACTTCTGCAAGTAGTATCCCTTACGTGTGATACAAACAGAATGTTACTATTTAGAGCATGTCAATGAACTCTGTGGCAATTTAAGGATTTTTAAGGCTCCAGTAAAAAACATAACTTACTACGTGCCTTAAACATAGCACACAGCAAACCCCAATCAGAACACTTGCAGTACGGGACAGCCTGTGCTGTCGAGGGTGTAGCACTCCTCCTTTCTAAGAAGCTGGGCACCAGTAGCATCCTTAGCATTTCTCATATTTCCCAGGGGGAGGGTGGAGATGGGACTGCTTGTTTCATTAAAAAATAAATAAACTGAGGATATGTTAAAGGAAGCTCCAAAATAGATCCACAGAGAAGAACAGCAAGACCAAGGAGAAGCAGCTGGTGCAGAATACAGTTGTGTTTTCTTTTGGGTTCTGTCCTTTTGTGTCCTAAGATGTTTTTGTAATGAAGGTCTGGTCCCCACCCTTATCCTTGACTCCACCCCTGGTCCCTGGAACAGGACAATAACCTCTGTGAAGTGCTTTCTATGCTTAATGGAACCTCACAACCGCCCAGGAGAATGACTCTCACCATTCCATTCTGTAGGTAAAGATGCTGAGGGTCCAACTGGCGTGTTAACCTGCCCAAGGATATCTCACAGACATGCCTCACCCTCCTACCACTCAGCCCCTGAAAGCTGCTACATAAGTCTGAGAGAATGAAATCTGTTAGAATAGTGTGGAAGGCCTGAGGGCAGCCTACGTACTGGCATGAGAATGTGGCAGGAGCTGAGTCCATTGATTTGCTACCAGCTCTGACCTGTGTGCCAGGGCTGTGGTCTCCTTTATTCTAAAAATAAGCATGTGGCAAGAGAGCTGGTGAGACTATAGCTGCGCTTCAAGCCTTTGCTGGGCCTCTACAACAAGTAGCACCAATTCAGCAGAAGTCTAAGACTGTTGTGTAGTGGCGAGTCCTGCCATCTGCTGGATTTTAACCTTGCCCAAAGTCTCACCTTGGGTCAGTGCCCCAGTTGCTTGGTGTCTCATTTCCTTGTCTATAAAATCAATTCTATGTCCTGAATTTCTTTTTCATTAAAAAAAAAAAAAAGGTTTACACATTTTCATTTTATATGTATGTGTCTTGTCTGCCTGTATGTATGTGCACCACACACATGTTTGATGCTCACAGAGGCCTTGGGAACCTCTGGAAGTAGAGTTAAGGATGGTTGTGAGCCACTGTGTGGGTGCCAGAAACTGAACCCCGGTCCTCAGGAGGAGCAGAAAGTGCTCTCAAACCACTGAACCATCATCTCTCCAGAGCCTGGCACGGCTTCTTGAGAACACTGAAGGAAACTCTCCACATAAACAGCTTAGCGCACGGCCTAGTATAACTCGAGTTTTATGATCCACCGGCTCTAGAACAGCAGGTGTTATTAGTTTAAGTGTAAAGGAAATCAAGGTGGTTTGCCCAGACCACAGAGCTCAAAAGCAACAGAGCCTGGGGACTAACCACACCTTGCCTTGGCTCTGTCGGTGCCCAAGCGCATGGTTCTTCAATAGCAACTGAACCGGAGGACCTTTTGTCTTGGCAGCAGCAGCGTCAGAGAGCAGAGTGTACTGCCAGAAGAGGATCTACTCTTTCCTTTGAAGGCCAAAACCTCGAGGAATGGGGTCTGGGTGGGCCAGGCCCTAAGTAAAGGTGGCTGTCAGTGTCCCTTTCCTCCCTGGATAGCAAGCACACAGGCAGCTGCGTTCCTAGACCACTGGGGGAAAGTCGTAAACATGGGTCCTCCTGAGCAAGGCACCCTGCGCTCCCCGCAGTATCTCCTAGAGATGTCAGCACATCATAAAGTATTCCTGCTTGGCTCAGCAGCTGCTCCTAATTTTGTCAAAGGTTCAGAAACAACAAGACGCCACGGGCCTGTGCTCACTGTGCCTATGCGACTCCGTGGAATTTCAAGCTCTGAGGCCTCCGTCAGAAAATATTCCGAGCCATTTTTTCTCCCAGGCCAACACAAACAGGCTTTGAGAAGTGGTCCAAGCGTTCCTGCCTGCTTCAAACAGGCGAGAGCCCCCACCCCTGCTTTGGGCACCAGAAAAGTACAGCGTGTATTGTACACAGTGCAACCAGCACACCAAGGTGGGCAGATGGTTTAGTGGGAAAAATGTTCATGAGAACGCTGAAATAGATGAGCCGGCCACTGCCTTCAGACGTAAGTGGCCAGGGTCCCTGGCAGGAGCCTCAGGGCCGGACGTGGTCAGCATGGCTCTTTGCTGCTCCGGATACCGGCACTCCAGTTGAGAGACAGAATGTTTAGCCAGGGTTTGCGGTGAGTTTTATAAATCCCCATTTGTGTGCACAAAGCGGAGACTTCTCCGCCACATGGCCTGAGGGTCAGGGATGGCCGTTGTCGGTGTGAATCAGGCGCCAGAAGAGACAGGCAAGGGCCCGAGGCAGTGGTTCTGGTCCATGCAGGATGTAGAGAAGTGATTGTTGGGCAGAGAAAGAACTCCAAATCTGGCAGAGAAGGGCTGGATCCAAACACTCCCTTTTTTCCCCACTCTCTAGCCCTGCAGCCTCAACTAAGCTCCTGGCCCTTCGTGAACTTGATATCGTCGTGTGAAGAATTAGCTTGGTCCAATATGGAGACGCATATACTGGCTTCACACTTTCCATGTGACTGGCACACAGGAGAACCGTGTTTAGTGTCTTAGTGAGTGAGCGAGCTAGTGACCAGGGGTGTTGGAACAGAAGCTCTGCCAGGGGCACCACGAGGGCAGTCACTAAAGACAGGCTTGCTTAAAGCTTTGGGGAGATGTCTTCTCTGAGTTTCTGAGCGCATGGATGAAGCCAGGATGGCTTGTCTGAAAGCCAGCATCTGGGCTATGGCAAGTCCCCCTGTGCTGAGAATAAATACCTTCTGACATGGAGTTTGCATAGTTACAAATCACCTCCTGTGACCAAATTCGATTGGGCTTGCAATGACTTTGACAGGGAAAGAGTGACAGAAGGGACACCATGGGCTTCCCATAGCTAGATGTTCTGGCCCGAGGGTTTTTGTCTGGTTAGCTGGGTTGTTTTAAAGAGAGAAAAAGGGGTGGGGGGAGATTTAAAAATCCACAGTGGTCAGTCTGTAAAGAGTGCTGATTCATAACTTCCCCCTTGGGAATGAGGTTTCTAATAATAAGGAATGCTGGAGGAGCAAGAATGCTATTGATGATGATGATGATGGTGATGATGATGATGGTGGTGGTGATGATGATGATGGTGATGATGATGATGGTGGTGATGATGATGATGGTGGTGGTGGTGGTGATGATGGTTTCAGGTACGTTTGTGTGCAATCATTAGCATCTGAAGGTGGAAATACAGGCCACTGACCTACAGCCTTTTAGTCTACTTATTATTTTCACAGGGCTGAGAATCAAGCAAATCTGCTCTACACAAAGCTGCAAGCTATGTGCCCAGTCTTTGGTAGCCCGTGCTGGCCTCAAACATGCAGTGTTCCTGCCCTGCCCTCCTGAGTCCCAGCTTTGCAGGTATGTAACCCTACACCCCACTAACCTTTCTTGCTTTTTAAGACCCACATTTTAGTGTCCTGATTTCCTTCTAAACCCGCTTCAGCCACTTCCCACACATTTCATGCATTGTCTCTTCATTTCTCGCTCCTGTCAGAGCACTTTTCAATATTCCAAACACTTTCTTCTTTTCTTTCCGAGTTATTTAGAAGAATATCCTCAACATACATATTTACAACTTTTCTACACGTCTTTTTGATATCAATGTCTAACTCAGTCCTACTGGTGTTAGGGAATACATCCCATAATTTCCATTTTTTTTTTTTAATTTTTGGAAAATTGAAAGGATATGATCTTTTTCGATAACTTCTCTTTAGGGATATGAAGAGAGGCAATTTCAGTGTGTCTGGGTTGTGGCTCATGTAAAAAAGACAGTCGGGTGGAACTGGCAAGTGTGCGGGTTTCCAAGTGACAGGGAGACCGCTAAGATCTGGCCTGTGGGGGACAGCGTGGCCTCCTCCAACCTTTCCCCAAGCCTCTGAAAAAAGTTGTTCTAACAAGTAAAAAAAAAAAATAATAAAATAAAATAGTGACAGTTTCCACAGTGCCCACATCTGCTTCAGTGTGAACCTCATGTGTGGATTCACATCATTCCTGAGAGGGCTGCTCAGCTCTCCAGCTGCAATGGCTGCCTAACGTGTCCTCTTCCAGCCTTGTTAGCAGGGTCTTGAATGTTTACCGTTCTTATGGCCTTTGTCCAACCGGCGGCACGCGTATCATTAGGAAGCGACCTGTTCCATCTTTGGGGCTGTTATCGTCTCTGAAGTCTGGTTACTGCGTTATTCTGGCCTTTCAGGTTTCCTTTCAGTTGGGAATACTGTGGCCGGTCTGTTACCTGACTCTGACCTAGTCCCCATAGGTCTCCTGTGGTCTGTGTAAAGTTGCCTTTGGATGTGAATACTTAGTCACATTTCATTGATCCGGTCAAGGTTTTGCTGTGACTGACTTTAAATTTATCATTTGCTGTTTATTTTTATCATCTAATTTGTTTTTGTTTGTGTTTTTTTTTCCTTTAAATTTTTGTTTTGTTTTTCAAGACAGGGTTTCTCTGTGCAGCCTTGGCTGCCCTGGACTCACTTTGTAGACCAGGCTGGCCTCGAACTCACAGAGATCCACCTGCCTCTGCCTCCCAAGTGCTGGGATTAAAGGTGTGCACCACCAGGCCTGTCATCTACTCTTCTCATTTCTTCCCTCCTTGTCTTCCTTCAAATTAGTTAGTTTTATGATTTTTTAAATATTGTCTGAATAGATTTGCTATCCCTCTGATTAAAAGGTTTTCTTATATAGCATTTGCAGTAAATTCCTTCTAGTTTAAAATGATATTATGGTGTATGACAGCGTAGGACTCTAGAAGTGAACTCCATTTCTTCCCTCTTGGCCTCTGACTTACATCCATCAACAGTTTTACTCTTTTATGTGGTATAAACCAAACAACCTCTTAAGAACCACTAGCCTCTAAAGAGACTTTGTTAATAAGGAAAATGGCCTCTGTTCACACACATAGTTTCCACAGCCGATGACCTTGCATCTCTCCAGTGGATCTACACTTCCATCTGTGCCACACACTGTTTGCTTACAATAGCCCCTCCTACAGGGTAGACTTGCTGGTGATGCTGATGCTGATGCTGATGCTGATGCTGATGCTGATGATTTTACAGTTTGAATGCTTGGGGAATCCTTTAGCTTATTTTCTCATTGGTGACATTTGTTATTATCTAACATTTCTTGTTCTGGCAGTTTCTTTTCATACGGGGCGTTGAGCCCAGCATCTTGCACATTCTAGGCAGGAGTTCTACTCCTGAGCCACGGAGTAACTAACACCCACAACTCTTTCTGTTTTTATTCTGAGACGGGGTGATCACAGAATCACCCTGGATGGCCCCAACTTACTACACAGTTCAGGCAGGTCTTGAACTTGTGATCTGCCTACCTCATCAGCCCATACAGCACAGGTTACAGGCCTGTGCCACCTAGCTCTGTTTGTTTGTTTGGTCATGGTTTTCTCTCTCTCTCTCAGATTTTAAGCAAATTAAGTAGCTTGGTGTAGTTTTCTCCATACCTTTTGTGCTCAGACCTGTAGGTCTGTATAGTTCTTAGAAAACTTGAAAAAAACAAAGCTGCCACCACCTCCTACCCCGCAGCCTTCCTTCCTCTCTCAGCAAATCTAGTTGGAGCCGCCTAGCATTCCAGCACTCTGCTCGGTTGCCTTTTCTTCAGTTTTGCTTTGTTGTGTTTTATTTTGGGCTTTCTTACGGCTGTGTTTCAAGGCCGTCAAGCTGTCCCGCTACAGCATCTGACCTGAGGACTACCCTGCACACTACGTTCTCCCACGTCACCCAAAGACTTACATCCTGAGATTCTCACTTCAGTTGCTGAGCACAGAACAAATCACAGGAAGGTTAGGTAAGAGCCATCAGTGGCAGTATCTGCTGCTGGGTCTAATTTTCCCAACAGTAGGCGGCGTATGCAGCATAATTATTCGTCTCCTCTAGTTTCTGTGGGTCATGAATGGGCAGTGGCTGAGCTGGGTGGACGTGGCTTGAGGTGCCCCTTAGTCTCGGGGTAGGATGCTGCCCATCCAGCTGCCATCTAAACGCTTTCCCTCACTGACAGGTTGGTGCTGGCTGACATTGAGATGCCTCAGTTTCTTGGAGATCCGTCCCCAGGGAAGCCGAAGTGTCCTCATATGGTGGCTGTTTTCCCTAAGAGTAACTCAGGGTCCAAGTGGAAGGGGTTAGACCACCCAGCATCCTTCCTGTACTCCGTGGCACTACAGACTAGCTGAGACCCGGTCTGAGAAGAGATTATACAAGAGCAAGAGAAAGAGGATCCTTGGTAGCCTTTGGTGGCCTTCTTGAACGCAAGTGACTTAAAGTGTGGCTGTGATCTCAGCACTTACATGAAAGCGATGGGGATGAAGAAAATTGGTCAGATTTGACATATTTTATAAGTACAGCTGACAGAATTTGGAGTCAGGGCATAAGTGAGTTTGGGAGAAAAACAGGAGCTGAGAATGGGTCTGGTCTGAGTCACTGAAAAGATGGTGTACTAGGGTGGCAGTGAGATGGAAGAGGAATAGGAAGAAAATTGGAGGCTTGGTTTTTGATATGCTAAGGAGAAATATCAGGTAAGCAGCTGGCCATAGTCCCGAGTCTAGGAGACAAACTATAAATAGGATTAAAGCTTTGAAGGGAAATGAGAAACTAGAACCATGGGTTAAATTGAAAAGGAGAAAAGGCTCATGGGAAATCTTCAAAAGCCTGAAGTGGGGAAATTAGTGGTATGCTAGAAGTCCAGCCGTCTGAAGTCTTTGGAGGAAGGAGCACTGGAGTGGGCCAGGAGGGTGGGGAGCAGCATGGGGACTATAGGTGGGGATGGCATGGGAACTATGATGATGGGGGCTATAGGTAGGGAGCAGCATGGGGACTATAGGTGAATTTGACCAAAGCCATTTGGTCTTGATTGGGCTGTGAGCCCAGCACTCAGAAAGTGGAGAGAGATGAGCAGTAGTTGAAAGCCCTCCTCACTAAAAAGTGAGCTCACAGCCAGCCTGGGATACCTGAGACCTTGGAAAGAGAAAGTAGGGCTTGGATTTTGTTGACTAGAGGATGAGGCAATGAAGCAAAGTGGAAGCAAAGAAGCTAAAGTTCAGAGTACTTTCCTTCAAAATGGGGGGAAGGGCAGCCTGTATGCCAAAAGCGAGTGTTATTGTGTTCATTTAAACTTGTTTAGCTGTGTCCTCCACTGCTCAAACATAGATGCGCCGTCCTGTTGCTTTTGCTACTCTCCTTTTACACAATGTTTCATAAAGGGTTAATATGGAACCCAAATCTACCACCCTTTACTCTTCCTCTGCCTTCCAAACCTTGGTGTTAAGTGTTGTTTCTAGATGTTTCTAAGTGCATCTTTGTTTTGTTTTGTTTTTTTCCTGAGACCAGGTCTTACTCTCTGACTTACTAGCTGACCTGAAACTCTCTGTGTAGACCAGGTTTCCCTTGAACTCAGAGCTCTGCCTGCCTCTGCCTCCCGAGTGTTGGGAGTAAGTGCACAGACAGCCATGCCAGGCTCTGTATACGTTCTGTTCATTGACTTTCCCAGCTGGAAATAACTCATCTAACCCTCGGTCTCCTGCTCCTTAACTTTTCACGTTGTCAGCATCATACTGTGTAAGTGTGTGTTGGGGGGCGGGGTCTACACTGTTCTTTTCCATCCGCTTTTGTTTTTGTTTTTCTCCATCCACACTGACATAGGTTTGCTCTGTTTGTTGACAGGTGGAGTCAAATAGCCTAACATACATTTAGATGGCTGTGGCTAGGTGAATATTATTCACGTTGGGCCATGCCATATGCTGAAGTTATCTTTTCTAGAAGTCACTGATCCAGTTGTTTGCGTATTTTTAGTCATCCTGCCCATGTTTACTCAAGAGACAGTAGACTGCCAATCACTGTCATAGCCTGTGGGGATGCAGTGTGCTGAGGGAGATGGCTGAGGAAGACAGACTGTGCAGGGCAGCAGGCAACGAGCAGATGAACACACAGAATTCTGGGTGGGAAAGTAAGCTGGGGCAGAAACTCGGACTGTAGTCTGTGGACACAGAACAGTCCATAAGAGTGGTCAGGGGTCCTGGGAAGACACCCGTATGGAGAAAGGGAGAGCATGACACAGCTGTTGATGAACAGCCTGTTACCATGGCAAACAGGAGGGCAGAGGAAATTGCCAGAACAGTACTCAAGTGGATTGTTTTTCAGGTGCCACAGCCCCACCTCTACCCTGACCTTCCCTGTCCTTTCTTTTCCACAGTCTTGGGATGTGACATTTTAGATGTGCCCCATGCCTCCAGTTCAGCTGTGGCACTCATTAAGAAACCCTAGTGATATGTGTCAGACAACTTAAATGGTAAAAAAAAAAAAAGAAAAAAAATGTGGTTGTCACTCACCAAACTTAATAGATAAATTGCAAACATAATAAGCTCTACCACTTACTAAGTTTCCCTCACTGTGATCCCTACATAAAGATTGGTTGAGGCTCCCTATCCCTTCAAACGCTGAGGAAGCAGGAGGACGGTTGAGCTTGGTAGAGAGCTTCCCGCTGACCCAACCTTCTCCGCTATCACCTTGACAACCCTGACTCAGCTCTGGATGCCCATGACCACACCCCAAGGGCAGCACACTCAGTGCATGACACCCCAGAAGCCTTAGTCCTGGAACCAGCATGCCGTGGGAGGCAGGACCGGAGGCTTCTGGGAGATCCATTAGCTGGGACATGGTTCACTTCTAAAATGCTCCCTAAACTTTTGCTGGTTAGTTTGCTGTGTCTGCCACTGTAGCACAGAGTGCCCTAACTTGGCCTAGTATTCTATGAAGAGATCCCTCCCCAGGCTTCTGTTTTACCTGAGAGGAGAGGTAGGAATGCAATGGAGTGTTGAGCAGGTAATATGTCCCCAGAGATGGACAGCTATATACATATACCTTTCTACCCATGGACAGAGCACCCTCAATGATGGTTCTCCAGGCTTTGGAAATCCGTTGCTACCGTGTAACATAGTACCCTAGACTAGGTAATTTATACACAGAAACTTTTCCTCACAGTTCCAGAATCAGATAAGTCCAATACTTGGTGTCTGGTGAAAGTATGTGTGAGGGTGCGTCTTATATCGTGTGGCAGAGGGACGAACCCTGGGTCCTCACACTGTAGGAGCACAGAGGAAGCCGAACAGGCTCCCTCATGCTCTTTCATTCGCAAAGATGGAGCCCACATGACCTGATCACCCCTAATCACCCCTGATCACTCTACTTCTTAATGCTACTGCTCTGAAGATTAAGTCCCCAAATGAACATCGAAGGGTCACAAAGGGTACAAAGGACGGTGCGCCTCCCGGGATGGGCAGCAGATGAGCTGAGCTATGCGGCTTCCTTGACTTGCTGCCTCAATAGCACGCTCAGGTGTGGCACAAGCAGGGGGACCAGGCAGAGCTGAAGGAGCCCCCGGTACAGTTGAGAGGTCCAGGGAACTGCAGGGAACTAGAGCTTGTGAAATATGAAACAATACTGGAGAAAGGCACACAGGAGTCCAGGGACCGGCAGAGAGGTTCAAGGAGAATATTGATAGTGTTTTTGTGTGAAAAGCTTTACAAGGCTAAAGAAAGAATCCCACCAAAGGATTAGCTATAGTGCTGTAACAATCGGCCAGACCGGAAAAGCCTCACAGGTATAGGGCATGGCCTAGAACACCAAGAATGGTCTTACTGTTGTTCAGAATAATTCATTATGGACAAGTGTTGCTCCAACCTAGCATGATACACATTTAAAAGCAAAACCTCCAAAGACTGGATCATGTCCCAACACTTGATCCCTGAGTAAAGTTCCAAATATTGATAGGAATGCAAAAAATGATCTAACAACAAGGAAGGTTAAACTGATAGCATTTGGCATCAAATTAAAAAAAAATAGCCAACTATGTAAAAGTGCAGGGAAATGAAACTTGTACGAGTACCACCGATCTTAGGGATAATACATAAAATCAGTTAACTATACTTTTAATATTCAAAAACTAAACATGTTGAGTTTAAAACATAGAAGATATAAAAAAAGACAAAATTAAACACCTAGAGGTAATAACAAAACAAAACTACAAGCATCTTTTGAAAAATACAGTAGATAGGACTCATGGCAGGTCATATCTTGTGGAAGAGAAGATGAGGTAATAAAGATGTCACAACAGAAGCTATGCCATGTGAAAAACACTTTTAAAAGTGGAGGGTTGGGAAGATGGTTTGCAGTTACAACCAGCACTGGCAAAACAAGAAAAACTACAAAAACTGTATAAATGCTTGGAGGCTGAACAATATACATTTCTTTCCTGAAGAAATCCTGAAGGGGATTTGAAAACTCCTAGAATCAAATGAAATGAAAGCACCGCTTATCAGAACATTTGGGAAACAGCTAAGGCACTTCTAAGAGGAAAATCTACAGCCACAAGGGCTTCTGTTAGGAAAACTGGAAAGATCTCAGATGACTTAATGATGCACAAGGGGTCATTGTACAGCCAAGGACAATCCAAACCCCAAAGTAGAAAATGACAAGAAATAATAAATACTGAGGCAGAGTCAATAGAGACTAAAATAACAACATAGAGAACCAATCAAAAGAGTTTTTAAATAATATTAACACCAAGACAAATCAACCAAAACAAGGAGAAGCTTCAAATGAACAATGTTAGAAATGACAAAGGGAAACATTACTAAAAATACCAAATTAAGTCAGGAATATATATATAAACTTGAACATATCTGTAACAATCAGTGCGAATGCAACAGTAATAAAAACTTTCACATCACAGAAAGCCCAGGACTCAGCCAGGCAGTGGTGGCACACGCCTTTAATCTAAGCACTTGGGAGGCAGAGGCAGGCAGATCTTTGTTGAGTTCAAGGCCAGCCCCAGGTATGGCGTTCTGGGGCTGCTTTGCAACAGTTGACGATGATTTGCCTCATCCTCTAGCAGAGGCATGGTTTTGCCAGCTGCAGATAGTTTCTGCACTTGTGTGATGTTTGGAATTCTGGCAACTTTTCAGATGATATATAAATACTAGAGCCCCAATAGTGGGGTTGTTGGTCCTCAGGAGGCTTGATTGCGATGTTAGTAGTTGTGCCTAAAAAGAACTTAGGTTCAGGAACCTCTCTCTCTCTCTCTCTCTCTCTCTCTCTCTCTCTCTCTCTCTCTCTCTCTCTCTCTCTCTCTCTCTCTCCCTCCCTCCCTCCCTCCCTCCCTCCCTCCCTTCTCTATCCTTCTTTCTCTCATATCTAGTGATAGGGGGTGAAACCTGGTGATGGAGCAATAAAGGGTTGGAAAAAAGAAGAACCCATAAAGTAGAAAAGACCAGCTACACTCAGAGACAGACGAGGCCTTGCTGAAAAAGACTCAGAGGCATAGGTTGGATTATAAGAAATTAAATCCTTGCATAGTCAATGAAGCCAGTCTACAAACAGGGATGGCAGGTCATCCTGAGTGAGGTGACCCAGACCCAGAAAGACACGCATGGTGTATACTCACTTATAAGTGGATGTAAGCCACATAATACAGAATAACTAGACGACAACCCACAGACCTAAGGAAGCTACGTAACAACAAGGACCCTAGGGAGGATGCTTAATTCTCATTCAGAAGGGCAAACAGAATAGATCCTAGAGGCAGTGGAAGAGAAGGAACAGGACGGGAGCCTACCATAGAGGTTCTCTGAGAGGCTCCACCCAGTGGGAGATTGAAGTAGATGCTGAGTCTCACAGCTAAACTTGGGGTTGGAGTGCAGGGAATCTTATGGAAGAGTTGGGGGATAGAAGGACCTGGAGAAGCCAACAGCTCCACCAGGAAATCAATGGAGCCAACAAATCTGGGCCTGGGTGGTAGTTGTGGTGGGTGGGGCTGCAGAGACTGATGAGCCAGCCAAGGACCATGCATGGTGAAGACCTAGACCCCCCTGCTCAGATGAAGTCGAGAGATGACACAGTCTCCTTGTGGGTCCCATAATATGAGGAATAGGGGCCACTTCTGGCAGGGACTCTGGTGCCCACTTGTTGTTCACTTCCCCCTGGCAGGGCGGCCTTGCCAGGCCACAGAGGAAGATGATATAGGCAGTCCAGATGAGACTTGATAGGCTGGGATCAGATGATAGGGGAGGAGGGCTCCCCCTTTCTAAGGACTAGAGGAGGGGGAGAGAGAAACTAAGGAAGTGTGGGACCCAGAGGAGATGAGGGAGGGGGCTACAATCTAGATGTAAACTGAATAAATTAAAAAATATATATATATAAAGAACTGTGAAAAAGATGCACCAAAAATCCAATCCCAACCACCAAGAAAATCAATCACAACAGAGTCTGGTAGGAACATATGGAAAAGCAGCCCTCTCTGCTACTGGCTCCTGAACTCACTATGGACATTTGTAGAGAGAATTTTGAAATTCTGGTTTCTTTAAGATCACAAAAATATTGTAAGAATATGTTTCTGTTTCAATCCCAGGTGTGAGGATATGGGGCTGGTTTGCAGTAGCTGACTATGATTTGCCTCATGCTCTGGTGAGGGCACAATTTTGCCGAATGCAGCTAGTTAATGCGATTGTGCAGTGTTTGGAATTTTGGGGGGCTTTTCAGAAGGCATATGAATGCTAGGGCCACGGAGAGGGGAGGGGAGGGTGGTGGTTGTTGGTCGAAGGACAGGGAAAAAACAAAGAGCTGAATGAAACAAGGAAGTCAATCAATGGAACTTTCTCTAAACAGACCACGTATTAGGATACAGACCAACTCTTGATGAATACAGGAAAACCAGAAAAATTCTTGTGTTCTGCCTGGTCTCGATGGAATACAGCAAGATATCACCAGCACTAGATACCCCGAGAAGTACACAAACTCATGAAGACTGAACAACACACCGCTAAATGATAGCTGGGTGCATGCATTTGGTTTTTAAAATTTAGAGAGAGAGAGAGAGAGAGAGAGAGAGAGAGAGGGAGGGAGGGAGGGAGGGAGAATACACACAGGTGAGTGTGTGCTTGTGAATGTGAGCAGACAACTTGGTGGAGTCATTCTCTCCTGCTCTGTGGGATTGAACTCAGGTCACTAGGTCATTACACTAGTTAAATTGCATTAAGGAGCCTATAATTTGGGAGTTAAGCTGATATTTTTACAACCCTGAGTCCATGAATATGGTATGTCCCTCCATGTACTTAGGCCTTTGTTTCTCTTCTTTCAGAGGTTTGTTTACTATGAAATTTTTTTTCTATTATGTTTACTTTTATGTACGGCTGGTATATCCAGTGACCTTCAGAATTTATGTGCAGATGATAGTAATTTGTCTTCAGACTCCTCCACATTTGCTATGAGCACAACCTTTTGTTTTTCATTTAGTAATGATTTTTCTTTCTTTTGAAAACTGTTAACTTTATTCCCTGACATTCCTGTACTGTTTAAAACATACACACAAGCCCTCATTCCTAAGGAGGCCTCCAGGGCCCTGAGGACATCCAGGTTAGCCACCCCCACCCCTCCCCACCAGTCCCCTGCCTCCTGGGTCCACCTGGGGCAGAGCCAGCAGAGGTGAGATGCATGCTACCCTGGGCTCCATTGTCAGGCCCACAGCTCTGCCTCCCTTCCCTAGAAGGCCTGCAGGACCCCAGAAATATTCAAGTCTGCCTGAGGTACAGGCAGCAGAGGTGAACATCAGACTGTTCTCTGAGCCCCATTGTTAGGCCCAAGGCTACCTCCAGGGGAGTCCTGATGGTATCAGAAACATCCAGCCAACACCAGGAACAACCAGATGGTCGAAGGCCAGCATAAGAACACAATGAACAAGAGCCAGGGCAATATTGCACTGCCAGCTATCCTACTACAGAAAGCAAGAAGCAGGTGAGGAAATTCAAGACCTGAAAAACGAAATAGAAGCAATAAAGAAAACATAAACTGACGGAATCCTGGAGATGGGAAACCTAAGGAAGAGAACAGCAACTACAGATGTAAGCATCATCAACAGAATACAAGAGATGGAAGAGAGAATCTTTGATGTAAAAGACAGAGCCGGGCGTGGTGGCGCATGCCTTTAATCCCAGCACTCGGGAGGCAGAGGCAGGCGGATCGCTGTGAGTTCGAGGCCAGCCTGGTCTACAAAGTGAGTCCAGGATGGCCAAGGCTACACAGAGAAACCCTGTCTCGAAAAACAAAAAAAAAAAAAAAAAAAGATATGAATGAAGAAAACCCCATGCTCATGGATCAGTAGGGTTAACATAGTAAAAACAGCCATCTTACAAAAAAACTAATCTACAGATTCAATGCCATGGCCATCAAAATTCCAACACAATTCTTTATAGACCTTGAAAGAGCAATTCTCAACTTCATATGGATATTTTTAAAACCCAGGGTAGCTAAAACACTCCTGTACAATAAAAGAACTTCAGGTGATATCACCGTCCTTGATTTAGTTGTACTACAGAGCAATTATAATAAAAAATGCATGGTGTCATCATAAAAGCAGACAGGTTTATCAATGGAATCAAATTGAAAAGCCAGAAAGAAATCCACAGACCTATAGACATTGAATTTTTTGACAAAGAAACCAAAACCATGCAACGGAAAAATGAGAGCATCCTCAACAAGGGATGCTGGTCTAACTGGATGTCTGTGTGTAGAATATTGCAAATAGATCTATATTTGTTACCCTGCACAAAACTCAAGTCCAAGTGGATCAAAGACCTCAACATAAGACTGAATACACTAGATCTCGGCACTTATGGGGTCAGAAGCAGGCGAATCACTGTGAGTTTGAGGCCAGCCTGGTCTACAAAGAGAATCCAGGACAGCCAAGGCTATGCAGAACAAACAAACAAACAAACAAAAAACAACAACAAAAAACACGAGAAACTGGGGAATAGCTGGGGACAATTCACTAGGAAGAAGTCAATCTGTGCCTGGAGAGTGTTTTGTGTGGTTTTTATTAACTACAGCATTATTAACAGGAATAGGACTATTCAGAGGTTTTCTATTTCTTCTTACGTCAGTTTTTATAAAATTTAAGCCGTTTAGCAGTAAATTGCTCATAATTAGTAAAATTATGTTTCAACATATGTAGGATATCGTCTGACAATTTGCCCTCTCCCTTTCTTCCTCCCTTCTTCCTTCCCTTCCCCACCCTCCCTCTCTCCCTTCTCCTCTGGAGACTCCCCAGCATCTACTATTTGCACTACCATTTTTTTCCCTTTGACGATTGTGTGTGTATGTGTGTGTGTGTGTGTGTGTGTATAGTTCACTCTGTTTCCCCCACCCTCGCTCTCTTATCTCTCTCCCCCGCCCCCTCACTCACTGCCACTCCTCCCTACAGGCTCCTTTCCTACAATCACATCTTTTTGGTTTGTTTTGTGACTGGCTGGTTTTAAGCACTGTAGTCTGCGTGGCCACAGGCTAGGTATTATCCACTGTTGCCTAGAGCGCTCACCAGCACGTAACTGACAAGCAGTGACTGTCTCTCCCTCAGAAGCTGTGTAGCCAATAGTTCAGCATGGAGGGATAACCTGGTCTTGTGATTGAATGTTAACAGGCCCTGCTTTGTGTGTGCGCGCGCGTGCATGCACACTGAGCTTTCATGAGACTGTTCCCTGAAGATAGTGCTAAGACTCTCCCTCCCTCCCTCTCCTCCCTCCATCTCTCTCCTCCCTCCCTCCCTCCCTCCCCCCCTCTCCCTCTCTCTGTCTCTTTCTCTGTCTTTCTCTCTCCCTCTCCCTCTCTCTTTCCCTCCCCTAGCTCTGACCCTCTTTTTATTCCTTCTTCCTCCATACTCCCTGACAGGTAAAGGGGTGCACAAGTGTCCTATGTAGGGCTATCCGCTGCAAAGAGAGTCTTCTTTGAGGCTGGGAGCAGCATTTGTCTATGGATGTAAACACAAATATTTAGAGTGCAGGTTGGAGTCAAGTCAGTTTAGCTAAACCGTGGTGCTGAGTTCCCCTGCCAGGACCCTGACCTCCCAGGATGGGGTTCTACTGCTCAGACTGTATCAGGAGCTTATTCCTTCCTGCAGGACAGGCCTCAGGAGACAGAACCGATCCTTGTACAAAGACTGTCTTAAATGTTTTAAGAAAGTTCACTGACTTCTCTTCCCCTTTGTTACTCTCCTCTAGTTCCTTTAGATAAATTTCCTGCTGGTTTGTTTGTTTGTTTGTTTATTTGTTTGTTTGTTTCTGAGACAGAAAGCTAGATTGCTTTATGCTTTGTTCATTTGGATATTTTAAAATAAGTATTTAAGGCTATAAATTTTTTTCAAACAGAGACTTAGCCACATTCCATATTTCGATGTCATATTTTCACTATCATTTCAAGATATTTTTCAGTTTCCACTGAGAGTTTTTTTCCTTTGACCCATTTAAAAGTATATTGCTTAATTCTCAAGCATTTGCGGAATTTTCTAGTTCTTTCGTTATTGATTTCCAGCTCATTCTTCTGTGGTCAGAGAACAGATTCTGAGTAATATCAATCTTTTGAAATTTGTTTTGACTTCTTTTCTGGCTGGCATAAATGTTCCACTCATATCTGGAAAGGAAATAAATTCTTGTTATCTGTGCTTTGTAGATCTTAGATGCCCTTACTTTTTTCCCCCCCATCACTTATATATTTTCTTGAGAGACATATGATAAAGTCTTCCATTGTGAGTGGATGTCCCTCTATTTCTTTCTAGTTCTGACAATTTTTGTGTAATGTATTTTGAGACTGTTTTTTTGTACATATACACTGAGAATTCACCATATTCTTGGAGAGTTAACTCTTTGTCAATTTGGAAAAGTCACTTTGTCTTAACGGTGCTTCTGTCATGAATATACCTGGTTTTTGCCGGAGCTGTAAAAGCTTGCTTTGGGGACAGTGTTTGACATGGCATAGCTTTCCTCATCTTTTGATATTAGCTTATCCTATGTTCTTACAACCAATGTACATCATCACTCAAAATGTGTTGTTCTGCTGTGTTTGCTAATCACAGACTTCACTCAGTCCACTCACACTCGTTGCAATGACGGGATGCACTGGGCCTTCTTATCCCTCCTCATGCCATTTTCCATTTCCACAAAAGGAGAGCAAACTAGTCTCCCTCCTCATCCCTCCTCATTCTCCTCTGTGCTGTGCCTCTTCCTGGTCCATATCCTAGTGCCCTTTACTGGCTCTTCCTTTGCCCACTAGTCTCAGTGCCAGACTTCTCTTACCGGGTCCTCAGGGCCGTTCTTCCTTGACTCCCTGTCGCATGACTTCATCTGACCTTGAGATTGCTGACTCCTAGATGCCCAGCTCTGCCTCTGGCCTCTTCCCTAACTCAGATGTCAACGAGAAAGTTAGAGCACGGCTTCCAAACCTGAGGTCCCGGCAGAGCACATACACCGTTCTTTCCACCATCTTTGCTGTGTGCCAGTTTGAAGAGATGTCAAACTCATTAGTCAACAGAGAAATGCAGCACGTTGGGATGGCAGCACCTACTCAACAGTGGAAAGCTGTGTAATGCCTGTGGGGGCATGGCATGGTTGGCTCTTGCTAGCTGCCATCAAAAGCACTTCAGAAAACTAATATTTACTTTATGGAATGGAAATACCATTCCAATTTACATATTCACACATATGTCCCCAAAAACCTCCTAAGAAATCTGCCCAGAAGTTCACTGTTCATAATATCTAAAGGCCAGTGTCATTGTTTTTATTAGCATGAACATACCAAATATATGGAATTAACATAATGAACACAACACCAGACCTAGACATGTTTTGTGTGTGTTTGCGAGTGAAACTACTGAAGACTTAATAGACTGAGGAAGACATGTAGGACTAAACACCCATGGTTCTGTCCATACCCATGTCTGTGCCCATCAGAGCAGAGCCGATAGGGTTGGGATGACGTTCAAGGGAACAGCAACTGCTTAGCATGTGCAGGACCCCGAGTTTCATCCTCTGTAAAACACATACACACTCATGTGAATAGAAAGAATACATCCTGCATTCGGGAGGCAGAGTCAGGCAGATCGCTATGAGTTCGAGGCCAGCCTGGTCTACAAAGAGAGTCTAGGACAGCCAAGGCTACACAGAGAGACCCTGTCTGGAAAAAAACTGTATATTATACTGCATTAAGAATGCACAATCTCTACCTCACGCATCACAAACTACTATGGAGTTAAAGAATTTAAACACAAAATTGCAGGCATTATATTATTCTACATGTACAAATTTCAAAGCCAGAGAAACTAAATTATAATAAGCCCCAAAGTGTGGTTATGAGGGTTATGACCTACAAGAGGCACAGGGGGTTTTGAAGGTGACACAAAGGGCTCTGTTTTGACCTGAGTACTCATTTCATGGTTGTGTTAAGTTTGTGGAAACTCACTGACTCATGTCCACTCATGGTTTGTACATCTTTGTGTATTGTGTGCTGCACTGCCACTGAAAGTTGACTAACACAATAAAAAGAAGATGGTTACATAGGACTCCTGTCACTTAAGGCCTAAATACTCAAAGGCTCTTGTTTTCTGCTTTTGTTTTTAAACATAAACAACTGTTTTGGTCCATTTTCCATTGTTATAACAAAATGTCCAAGACTGAGTAATTCACAAGGAAAAATGTTTATTGAGCATACAATTTTGAAAATGCAAAGTCCTAGTTTGGTGGCTCCCATTTATCTGGACTCTTAGGTGGATCTTTTTGGTCAGGTTATAACTTTGTAGCTGGAAAATGTAAGAAAGAAGGCATGGAGTGAGAGAGCGAGCCAAGAGCAGGAATTCTCTTTCAGGAACTATCAAGGGTCCTGTAACAACTGTGGGACTCCCCCACTAGGGACAGTGTCCCCAGTAACCTAGCCACCTCCCACTAACATGGCCACACTGAGGAATACACTTCCAACATGGTGGCCCTTGGGGAGCACTCAAAGCCTGTATAAACCACAGCAGCAGCTGCTTATGTGTTTGTTCATTTGTCCAGGAAACTTTCACTAAGTGCCTATGGGGTGAGCCAGTCCACAATATCTCTGGTCTGGTCTTGTGGTGTGAGATTCAAATGGAGGAGACTGGCAGTGGACAGGATAGATTAGGCAATGAGCTGCTTGCCCTCCGACTTTTAGGAGATTTGACCCTTGGGAGGCCCAGCAGGGAGGGAAGAAATTGTGTCAATATTTCCCTACCAGGCAGCCTTCAACACCCACATCCAGCTCCGCTTTCTGGGATCTAATGACTGTCCCTTCCACTTGCTTGCCTCTTCAAAGCCAGGGCCAGCACTGGCTTTCACTTGGGGCCAGGACCAGAGAGAGTCTCACAGGCTCCTTACTGCTCTGGAAACTCTGGCTCCACCTTTTAAGCAGACCTTTATTAAATTCCTCAAAGCAGCCATTCCCAGTGTCCTGTTTCCCATCAGGACCCAAATAGATGCTCAAGATTAATTTCAGCCAGGAAAGACAAACACACAAACTTTCTAAAAAAACAAAACAAAACAAAACAAAAACAAAAAAAACAACAACAAAAAAAACCCATCTAATATGTAAATGCCGTGGAGATGGCTGCCATGCAGGAGCGCGTAAGCAATAAGGATGAAGAGGAAGTTCATACATGCTTGGTATGTTTAGGAAATATTTTCCATCTGAGCTTGGTGGAATGTGCGGGGTGTGGGATCTGTGGAATGGAGGGGCTACCAGCTGCAGCTTTCATCCTGGTGTGACTGAGTTCAACTGGCAGGAGACCAACCGTGACTATAGAGCAAGGTCAGAGAGTGCCTCCCTGAGAATTGCAACAGCTGCCCAGGGTGACAAGCAGCAAGCAGGACCTAATGACTAGACGGTCCTCCTCTGTCCTCCCCGATCCAGGTCGCACCCAGGGCTGCCACACACTCCTTTCCTTTAGAGCCCAGATCCAATGTGCGCCTGGGCTGTGCTGCTTTCCAGGAAGGAGTCACTAGGAAGCACTTTCCACACTGCCCCCTCACCTACATCCCCTTTCCTTGAAAGCGGCCTTGTTCCCTTCAAAAGAAATCCAAGGAGAGCCGCAGTTGGTAGCCCTTCCACTCCACAGATCTCACACGGGGCTCGGGGGACACTCCATCAAGCTCAGAGGGAAAACATGTTTCCGACATACCAAATGTGTACGGACTTTCTTTGGCATCCTTAGAGCCTGTGGCAAACTACTGACTCTACACTGTACATAAGTCTAGAGATGACAAAGTCTGCAGGAAGGTGTGTAGGAGTTACAGGCAAATAGGGTACCATTTTACGTAAAACACTTGAGCGAGCATGAATTTCACTATCTGCCAATCCCCCAAGAATCCTGACACAGATGACTATAATTTTAAAAGTCCGGCAGCCATGCTTAAAACCTTTCCTTGTCTACGGCCGTTGTGCCTAGCACCGAGTTACAAGAGGGCACACTTACAGAGTGTAAACAACATATGCTCGCTCACACTGCCCCAGCCACACCCTTCTAAACTCTCCTTTTTTATTCTTCCTCTTCTTCTTCGTTTCCCTAGACAGTTTCAAGTCTATATTCACATCATATGTACAAACATGGTGTTATGTATCTACAAAAAAAATCCAGGAAGCAAACGAGAGAACAAACACAGTGTTAGGCTTTCTGAAATGGGCTCAACTCTGTTGATATGATGATCTCTGGTTGCACCCATTTTCCTGCAAATGACATAATTTCAATGCTTGGACAGGGAGGATGGCTCCTAACTGATCTGTTATGAATTGTGCTGCAGTAACCATTGATACACAAGCTTCTGTCTCAGGGATGTGTTTCCTTTGAGGATATATATATATATATATGTATATATATATATATATATATATATGTATGTATGTATGTATGTATGTATGTATATATATATATATTTGGGAGTATGTATATACAGCTGGGCCATGCTAGGTCTATTGTTTGTTTGTTTGTTTTGGAGGGACTGCCATAATGATTCTGTGAGGGCTTAAGTAGCTTACAGGCACACCAGCAGTGTATAAGGGCTCTCTTTTGGCCACATCCTTGCTGGCATTTGTTGTTGTTTGTTTTGTTAAAGCAGACATACTGACTGGAGTGAGATAGAATATCAGTGCAATTTAATTTATATTCTTGATGGTCTAGCAAGGTTGAACTTTTTTTTTTTCATATGCTTCCTCTACCTTCATATTCCTCTTTTGAGAACTATCTGTTTCGTCCCCCCATTTGGTGACTGCACTGTTTGCACTCCTGTTTAAGTTCTTTGCATATTCTAGTTACTGCTCCTCTGTCAGATGTGTCGCTGGCAGAGGTTTTCTTCCATTCTGTGAGCCGCCTCTTCATTTGACCGTTTCCCTTGCTGTACAAAAGCTGTTTAATTTCCCGAGCTCCCAACTGTTTATGGTCTTATTAGAAAGTGCTTGCTTGTGCCTACAGCTTGAAGTGATTTTTTTCTACTTTTTCTTTTGAAACATTCATAGTTCTGGGTCTTTGATCCACTTGGCACTGACTCTTGTCCAGGGTGAAAGGCAGGGCCCTAGTTTCCTTCTTTTCCCTGGGTGGATGAGATTTCCAAGCTCCACTTGCTGGAGGAAGCTCTTTTCTCAACGCACTTTTGGCGTCTTTGTCAAAACCATGTGGCTGCACCTGTGTGGGTTTATGTCTGGGACCTCTGTTCTGTTCCTTGGATCCACATGGCTGTTTCTTTGACAACAGTACCATGCTGTTATTGTCATGGTGGCTTTGTGGGAGACTTGATTTTTTTTCCAGGCGTGAGGGCAGGGGGAGGGACTGTTTTGGGTACATAGCTTTTTTGTGCATCCATATCAATTTTAAGGTTGCTTACCTTATCCCAATGGCTGGCATTGGGATATTGGTGAGGAGTGAATCTGCACACAACTTGCAGTAGGACAGATGCTCTTTCAGTGTTAATTCATCGAGTGGAAGGTTTCTCGTCTTCTGATTGAAGGTCTTCAATCTCTTCCCTCAGTCTTGATGAGTTTCCGTTGTACAGGTCTTTCACTCACTCCATTAGGTTTATTCAAGATAAATTTAAGGAAACCGTGAATGAGATCATTTCCCTGATTTCTTTCTCAGCACAGCTATGGGTTTTTTAAAAGTTAATTTTGTATCCTGCCACTTTGCTCAAGGCACTTATCAAATCTAAGAATTTTCTGGGATGGCCTAAAGAGATGGATCAGTTGATAAAACGTTTGTCTTGCAAGCATGGGAGCTTGAGTTTGGTCTCCAGAATCTATGTTTAAAAAGGCAGGGAGGGCATGGTGACACACCCTTGTTATCCTGGCACTGGTAAGATAGACACAAGCGGATTCCTGGGGACTCCTGGCCAACCAGCCCACCCTAATTGGAAAATTAAGGCCAATGACTGATTCTGTTTCAGCTCAAGGCTGTTCCCTGTGCACCACATACACGAGTGTGTATTCCCCTTTCCTATTTATGCCTCTTTTATTTTCTTGTCTTAATATTCTAGCTAAGATTGCAAACACTATAGTGAGGAAGAGTGGAGAAAGTAGATACTTTATCTTCTTCTTGACACTACTAGAAATTCTTTGAGTATTTCTATTTGGTTTGATGCTGTACAGGTTTGTCCTATATAGACTTTATTACTTTTATTCCTAGCGTCTTCAGGGCTTTTTGTTCCTGACACAGGATTTCTCTGTGTACTAGCCCTGGCTGTCCTGGCCTTGCTTTGTAGACCAGGCTGGCCTCAGACTTACACAGATCAACCTGCCTCTGTCTTCTGAGTGCTGAGAATAAAGGTGTGCGCCACCACGCTTGGCCTCTTCAGGGCCTTTTATTGTAAGTGGTGTTGCATTTTGTCAAAAGTATCTTGGCAGCTACTAAAATGATCATATGGTTCTACCCCTGATTTATATGATGAATTACACTTTTTGACTTGCATATTTTTGAACTATCCCTTCATCTCTAGAATGAAGATAATTTGATCCAGTAAATGATCTTGTTGACATGTCCTTGAATTTGGCTTCCAAGTATTTTATTGAGAAAATTTATACCTATGATCATCTAGGATAATGATCCATAATTTCTTTGTTCTGTCCTCATCCATCTAGTTTTAGCTGCAAAATAATTCTAATGATTTCTGAATGTCACTGATATCTGTTGTGATGGCTCCTTTTAAACCTCTGATTTTATTCATTTGTGTCTTATCTTTCTTTTGGGCCATTTCACTAAAGTTTGTTAATCTTGCTTATTGTTTCAGAAAAACCCAACTCTGTGTCATTGATTCCTTGTACGGCTCTGTTTTATTGCATTACTTCCCGCCCTGCGTTGCTTCTTTCTACTTGCTGATTTATAGTTTGGCTGAAGACTCCACGGTGCATTGGTAAGTTAGTCATTCAACGTCTTTCTGATTGCTCTAATGTGGCTATAAAATTATCTTTTAGGACTGCTTTCATTGCATCCCACATCATCTGTTTTGTTTTGTGGTACTTGTAATTGAACCTAGGGCTTCAAGCACACTTGTAGGCCACCCATTCTACCACTAGGCTACGATTCCAGCCCTTAGCCATATTTTTAAATAGAAAGAACCAGGTGTGCTAGCATTCTCAGAGCCTGAGGTTGGTTTCTAGTACCACAAAAACTAGGCATAGTGGCTCAGACCCTCACAGTGATTCCTAGCTATATCCTAGGCTACCGGAGACCCTATCTCAATAAACAAATAAAAAGGTGAAAGGAGAAGAAGGAGGAAGAGAAGAACAGGAAAAATATGTAAGAAGGATTAAGCTTGGTGATGTATTTATTTAACCCAGTATATTCAAATAGTATCCATTCAACACAATCCATATAAAATGAAAAGTGAGGACTAAAACTAAGGCTCTAACATCTGACGTGTTTTCTCTACTTTCAGCACTTTTACCTCGCAAGCTCTCAGTGGCTTTCCAGGGTCACCACCTTGGGCAGCATAACCCTAGAGTACCATGTAGTCCTGGGTACCATGCACAAAGTGACCCCGACCTAAAGAAGACTCCTGGCCAGGAGTTCCCCCATATACGACCTACCAAAAGATCGTGAAAGTTGATATCCCAGAACCTGTGTGAAGGAGCTGAGGAAAGATGTGAATTCATTCAAGAGTGTGTGGAGATGTTTGTCTACAATGGAATCCTGTGTCACACAATGGCATTCCGTCAACAATCTACCCACACAACGGTGTATGCTGTGTAGCCTGGGCATGGTGTCTGCTGTAGGCTGGGCCATCTAACTGTGTATAAGCATGCAATGTGACATTCATTTTTCTGTTTAGGAAATTGGCCTCTCCCTGCCCCCCCCCCCATATTTTGTTTTTCCAGACAAGGTTCCTCTGTGAAGTCTTGGCTGCCCTGGACTCACATTGTAGACCAGGCTGGCCTCGAACTCACAGAGATCTGCTTGCCTCTGCCTCCCTAGTGCTGGAATCACAGGTGTGGACCACCACACCCAGCTCCCAACTTATAAACATATTAACTATTTATTCACACCAGTGCGTGCCTGTGGATACCTCTTCCGTATTCTGATCTGTACAGCGTGGACCTTGTTTTGTTGTGCTGACAATTTTAGCTTAAGCCGTAGAGAGCTCTTCCACTTATTCAGTAATACTTGAGGCAGGTACATGACTACTCAGAGAAAGCAAAAAAGATGGTCCATCCGAGAAGCCTGTGTCTGGCTTCGGGGTTTCACCTGAGCTTGGACCCTTTGGTTTTGTTCGAGTTAAGTCTGGAAAGACCAGCTAAGGTCAGTCACCGTGTCACTTTTCCTGGAACGAGACAAGACAGCTAAACGCATGAGATGCTCATGTGTGAGCGTCCTTGTGTTCTGGAACCTCAAAGCCAAGGGCAGGCTAATTACATACCTGAATGGCGCTGCCTCATAATGAGGGGGTTCAAGACTCCATAAATAGTGCTCCCATAGTCCTTGACTACCTTGGATTAGAACTTACCTATGTCACTAGACATGAACTCATTGCCCTGCCTCACCCTGTTGCCCACAGACCATCACCAGAAGTCCGTGGAAGAGCCTGTGATCAGGCTCTGTGAATACTCACGTGACCCCCCCATGAACAAGACCATGTGTGAAGGGCCACTCTTTGAGACACGGAGCTGTTCTAGAACCTAGGAAACAATCAAACATGTTTTATTTGGCTATGGCTCGCAAAGGAGAGTCAGCCTGTGGGCAGCCCCTCCACAAACACTTTTCCCTCAGGGGGACGATCTTTAGAAAGGAAGGAAAGAATAAGAAGCCAATGTCCTGGAACTCTGCCCGAGGTCTAACACGTCATCTTCCAGAATGCTTTGGCAGGCAGCTGGGCTTCACACATAGCAATATGGCCAAGGTTTAAATGTGTAAGCTCCCTATGGGGTGGGGGGGGGTGCATTTTCAACTTTTATCTCGGTGTGTACTCAGTCACTCAAATTGAGGGCATATAGCTCCCTGTGCTAGCAAAGACTCACAGGACACCACGTTCTTTTCAAATTCAACCTTTTTCTCCCTGCCCCCCAGCATTTTCAAAGTAAAGCTTTTTGATAAGATATTTCAAACTTACAAATGCACACGCCTGGCAACCTCCCTGGTGCCTGCCCGTTATGGCAGACTCCCCACATAATTTTGTCATGAAGATTTGTTATAAAACATCCCAGAATCCCTTGAAGCCTCTGGGTACGGAGTAGCTACTTTTCTCAAGGTGACAAGACAGAAACAGGGGAAGGGAGAACAAGGATATTTGGGCTTATGGTTTCAGAAAGCTTTTGCCCACCATAGTGGGAACTGCAGCGCTGATGTGGTCTGCTGCTGGTGGCGGGGGGGGGGGGGGGGCGCATATCAGAGGCTCGCTAATAAGCCAGGAGGCAGAACAAACCCTGTAAAACAGGTCTGACCTTCAAGGGCCAACCATCTAGTGACACTCCTCCGTCAAACAGGCCTCGTCTTTTCAAGGCTCCTGATCTTTAAAAGCGGAGAGCAAAGCATTCAAAGTGTCAACGTGGAGTCGTTGGGGGTCCGAATCCTAACAGCACACATCTCATGCTTTGTCCGCACTGCCCCACTCTCCCTCAGCCAACACTTTTCATGTGTGAATTCCCATGGTCTCTTTCCCCCTTCATACCTGACTCTGTGTCTGCTTAACCTAGGCGGTTAGCATGGGGAGCCACCCTGGGGAGTGTGTGAGAGGAGAAGCCCAACTAGAGAGCACCAGCTCAGGAGGTGGCTGCTTGGCAGAGCTGTTGGAAGGAAGAGTGGCCCCTGGGACAGACAAAGACAGAGGAAGGAGCAGAGACCCCGGGCTGATCTGGAGAGAGAAATTTCAGCCTTCAGAAGACCATAGCAGTGAGTCCATCAGAGAAATGAAGTGTTTTATCTCAACTTCCCTTTATTTTCCCTAAGCCTCTTCCTTGTGGCAAAATGGTCAAATCTTAGGACTTTTCTCCTTGGGGACTGAGAAGCTGGGGAGGGGCCCAGAACTGATGGCCCGGCACCGGGAAGCCCCATGATCTGGCTGCCCACTGCCACGACGGGCCAGTGCCGACTCACGTGGTACTGAGTACATAGAAAACGTGATAAGTTCCAGAAACGTCTTGGCAGGCACCTGGGGTTCAGAATTTTATTTTTTGAGACCTCTATAGATGTCTCAACTAGACCTGTGTGGATGATTGCTTGGAACAACATCAACTGAACCAAGCTATAAACAAACAAACAAACAAAAAACGAGGGTAAGACCCCAAACTCAGATTATTTGCTAAATTTACATCTGAACTAAATCTAACCTTTTTCCAGAACCCTGATTGAACTCAGCCAAATAGGTTTCGTGACACCAACCCTAACACATCAGGTAGCTGCTGTCTCCAGGAGAAGGTCAGGGATTTTGTGCCAGGTGGGGTGGTGAGTGGTGAGCTACCATTGCACATTCATTCCTCATAGACTCTTCTGAAGGACAGCATTAGCTCCATCCAGTGCAGAAAGGTGCTGTGCATTCTGTCCAGGGTAGTAGAGGCAGGAAGCATTTTATGTGGGCTGCCTTTTGGGTTAAATGTAACAGTCAGCAAACGTATTTTCTTGCCGCGGTCTCGGTTGTGGTTGCATATTGGAAGGGCTGTTTCAGACACCAGGCTACTTCGGGGACTCCAGAGGAAGTGGAGGAGGTTAGGAAGCAAACTGAAGCACAGGCTCCAGACTCAAGTTTCTGGCAGAATCTGTCAGTATTTCTAGGGATGCAGGCTCCCAGAGTAGCAATGCACCTGGCTTGCCAGCTTGTGGCACCATTCTGAAGACTGTGGGATCTTTGGAAGGTGGGGACTGGCTGGTAGAAGAAACTCATTTGGGGCTAGCCTTTGGCCTGCATGCTCACTCACCTCTGGTTCTGGTCTGTCTTCTCTGCTTCCTGTTCTGTGTCATGTGACCAAGCTGATACCAACAGGCTCCCCTCCACCCACCTAACCAAAGAAAGGACTGCTCCCACCAGTCTGCCTTCCTGCTATGCTAGACCAAAATCCTCTGGAAACCCTGAGAGCTCAGACAAATCAACCCCCTCCCTGTAAGTCGCTTTCATCAGGTATTTTTAATCACAGTGAAATGAAAGAAGTGAATACATGAAGAGTGGCAAAAATCCCTCCAGTGAGGTGGGGGATTGTGGGAAGGTGATTTCTAAGGTGCCATTGTGTATGACCAGGGGAAAAGATCATGCAACCCAGAAGGGAAAAAAAAAAAAAACACTTCAGAAAGAAGGGTGGGCAGTTGTATCTGAGTGCCTCTGCGGTCTTTCCCGTGGTTTCCAGGAGGCTTCAAACACCACACATTTCTCCTTCCACACAGGCTGCCAACACCATCCCCAAGACAGAGTCCCAGCCACCTCAGCTTGCCCGTCCTGAAGATACCCTCACGCAATCTCTGCGGACCTTGCCCTGCCTTCTCGTGTTGGCCAGTACATGAGCTAACTGAAGAAACCCAAGGCTCATGCAGAGGCCCCCTTCCTCCCCTCTCAGTCACATCAGAAGATCCAGTCTAGTCTTGTTCCCTAACTGTTCCCCAGATCTCTGGTTTGGTTGTCAGTGCTATTTAAAAAAAAAAAAAAAAAAAAAAAAAAAAAAAAAAAAAAAAGTATTGTTTTGAGGTGGAGCAAACTGGTGCAGCTTGTTCTGGTTTTTTTGGTTCAAGGTTCAGGCCAAGTTCCTGCTCCAGACAGAAAGAATGTCCCCGGAATGCTTCTTCCAACTAGGGCTCTCAGCAGCTGACAGGGCTGGTGTTCAGATGGAGGCCACCTGCCCTGCAGACACCCAGAGACTTTCCTGCAGCTCTGGCGCAGGCTGCTGAGGCTGGGGCAGAGCTGGGCTGCACACGTGGCCCCATTCTCGGAGCCATGCCACCTCCTGTGGATAGAAGCAGAGACGGCCATGCATTGAGCAGCAATGGAGCTGCACGCCTTTAGCCAAGAGGACCCAAAAAGGATGGAGCATCTGTAAGTAATCAGTGTCACCTGCTAGAGTATCCACAAGTGAACACAGCCCCTGGGATAGGAAAGGGGCTGTCCACAGTCTTGGCATGTTGGGAGGAGACCCTTAACCACTACCAGCATTGCTTGGTGACACAGGAGACACAGGGCATGTGAAAAGCTGTAGGAATGACCCGAGGGATCTGAGTCAAGTCAGTCCACAGGCAACAGTTCCAGCGGCAGCTGGTTGGAGGGGCCCAGTGGTGCACATACCCAGGATTCCTTTGGTCATCCCAGGTTTATATCTTGCTGGGAGCCACTCAGCAATTTCCATTCCCCAGCCAGAAAAGTCATAGAGCACCAACGACCAAACATCAGGGGGGCTCACCCCCAGGGATGGCTCCAGTAGACAGAGCAGCTGGATAGCCATGCTATGAATCACCAAACAGGAATTCTGAAAGGAAGAGATGCCCCCTCCCCTGCCTCACATGGGAATCTGCATGTCGAGGGATGTGCAAGACCAAGCAGGAGGGGCTGCCCACCTCCGGCCAACTGGAGCTGACACACACACAAACGGGGAATAGACACAAGCTGAAGTCGAGAGCTCCCGCCCAAACACCTCTCTTTTTCAGGGTTATCCCCCACCCCACCCCCCCGCCTGCCCTTTAGTCAACTCAACAACTGCTTTATCAAAGGCAGTCTTGGAGCCCTGACAACCCAGTGCATCTACCCAGGAAAAAAAGGCCATTCTTGTTCTGTTTTGGCCATGTGGACAGGACGGGCTGCCTGAGACACTACCCAGAAATATTTCCTTGTGCTGGCTGTCCAGGAGGGTGGGGAAGCCAACACGTGGGATTTCAACTGGCTGTGCTCTGTGCTCACACCATGCTGGATTCAATTAGAGGTTCCCTCACACTTGTCTCTTCATCAGTTCTCCACTGCAGAGTGCAGGGGTGGCTGTCAGCTCTAGGAACATGTGCTGATTCCCCCCAAGGATTCAACATTGCCCAGTCCTGTTGGGGCAGGGGGAGGGGGGTGGGATTAGGGCAGGGGGAGGGAGGGGGGAGGGAAGAGAACATTCTTGGACTAAGCATGTGTTGTTAATGGGTATGGCATTGATTCACACGTCCTCGGCTCTAGTTATATAAAACTAATTACTGCAACCTACCATAATTGCTTCCACATTTAATATTCACAGGAGAGGGGGAGAGAGAGAGAGAGAGAGAGAGAGAGAGAGAGAGAGAGAGAGAGAGAGAGAGAGAGGAGAGAGAGAGAGGAAGGTGAGAGAGAAATTCAAAGCAGAAGATACAAGATCACTTCAACTCCCCATGCATACTTCCTAAAAATATCTTTCTCTATGATTTTTCAAAATCTCATAATAAATCAATGAAAAGAGAGAGGCTGAAAGATAGGACCCAGGCAGGTCTAGGCATTTGGGGCTGGGAACAAATGATTGGCCACACTGGTCATGGACGAAGGCCCATAGACACTCCAGAGACCCAAAGCCAGCCAGTTAGTAGCAAACAGCAGCCCGCTCCTTTACAGGGGCAGAACTGTCCTGGGCCCTGTCCATGAAGTTTTATAACCTATTAATGGTTTTTGAGGCCACAGTCCCCATTGTATCTGCAAGTGTGTCTCGGAGGGCGGGAAGGTATGTGGCGAAGGACAGAGCTCAGAGCATCCTGATTCAGTTGCATAGACCATGCCAGAGAGGACAGGGATACGAGGAAGGTCTACAGATCTTCAGGGATGGTTATGGGAGAAAGGAAGATGCTAAGAATTGAAAGATGGGAAGAAAAGGCAGGGCCTGTCCCAGGGGATGGAACAGTGTGGACCAACTCACAGACTGAGTTTGTGGAGATTGACACTGCTCTGTTGCATGCTCCGTTGAACCCAAGATCCTTTGCAGCTCTCTCTTGTCTTCTATAGAACAACCTTCCCCTCCTGGCCTTGTTTTACAGGCAAACGTGAAGCCTGTCCTGTGTGTCTCATTGAGACCCGTCAAGGAAAGCCACCTGTCCCAACCCCATGAGGAGATGCTGGAGCTGTGTGTGGTGACATGCACCTATGAACCCAGCCTTCAGGAGGCTATGAAGGGAGGGTCATAAAGTCAGTTCTAGCCTAGCCTAAAGAGCTCTCATCTCACAAAACAAACAAACAAAATATTTTAAGGAGACTTTTGCCTGCACTTCCTGCCCAGCCATCTATTACACAGCTCCCCATGTCCATGGAAGGATAAGACTGATTCTGGGGCTACACAAGGAGACCAGCTAAACGTCCAGCGGCTGCTGCTGTCTCTCTTGTACGGGTTCACAGAAAGTTAGGAAACACAGTGCGGCTGGCCCTTGGATGGTTGTGTGGCCACTGGCTTGGCTCCTGTTGCACCCATACCAGAGAAATTGGGGATTTCTCTTTGTGCTGTGTCTGGCTTCATAGCCTGTCGTATTCTGTCTATGTCTCCTCCCCACTCTGGGCTCAGTCATCAGTCAGTCTCCCGGAGTATGTCCATCCTTGGCAGAATCCTCAGGGCTGTTTCTCTGTTCCACAATCCACCAGTTTCTCCATCAAGAGGTTCAGCCCAAGGGCATGCAATTAAAAATAATAATAAAAAAGTACCCCACTACCTCTTCCTTGGGTACATCGTGTCATGTAAGAAAAAGTGATGTGAAGGTGTGGGGTGCTCTGTGGGCAGGAAGGACTGGGATTCAAACAGTTGGAGTTGGATGGACCCATCAGTGTTGAGTGTGGAGCTGGAGGCTGACCTGGGCGACCGTGGTGCAACATGCAGGGTTCTCCCAGAGGAGAGGGGCAGGCTGGCATGTCACCTTTGCCACTGACTGGCAGTAGTTATGGTTTGAAAGGGGCTTGCTCCCAGTTTGAAAATACACAGGCCCGCAGGACGAGCAGCTGACTTTAGCCCGTGGTCTGCTGGCAGAGAGGCAGTTGCTCAGCTGCAGAATTGTCAAGGTGTCTGACAGCGCTGTACAGGACACCGAAAGGACATTTAAAGACAGATGCTGATTCCAGTTTTGTTTTGCTTTTTTGTTTGTTTGTTTGTTTGTTTTGTTTTTGTTTTGTTTTTGTTTTGTTTTGTTTTGTTTTGTTTTTTTGTCTCTTAAAGCTACAGAGGCTTTGGTCTCGGCTCACTCTGGACAGTAAAGGCTGTGGGTGTCCACCAGAGCCGTGGTGGGGTGGGGGAGGGTACAGAAACCTCACCTCGCTGCTGCTCTGTGCTGCTTGAGAGCAAATCAGCCCACAGAGATAGGCAGACATAATTGTGTTCATTCAAAACCAGTTTTCTAGATGCCGTTTTGAGCACCTAGTCCATCCGCGTGAAAACAAGGCGAGTGTCCCTGAGTCTGTGGAGAGCAGCCATACCGTGCTGGAGCTTGATCAAACCGTGCCTGTGGCCTTTCACCTCTGGATGTTTGGGTTACAGGAGCCAATAAATCTCTGTAACATCCAAGCCCATTTGAGTTAGTGACTTTTCTGTTCGCTTGGTGCCTTGTAACTTCTACCTACCATCATCCTCTAGAGGGTGGGCCTTTGAGCTGAACTAGGAGTCTGGGTACATTTCATGCCACATTCAAGTGAGGAAGAGCTGCTGGGGACAAAACCAGTGTCTGTCTGTCTGTCTGTCTGTCTGTCTCAAACACTCCTCTACCTCTGAGTGGCTCACAGATCTTATAAACAGCCAAGAAGTGTGTGTGTGTGTGTGTGTGTGTGTGTGTGTGTGTGTGTGTGTGTGTGGCGGGAGGTGGAGTTTAAAATTTTCATAAATAAATAAATGGAAAGAGGGAGAAGGAATTCCACAGGAAACTGAGATGGAGTTTGAGAGACAGGATGCAGCACACAGCACTGAAGACTGGCCGGAAGAACTAGCCAGAACTGCTTTGTGATTAGAAGCACCAGGCGATTCCAGAGTGCACGAGAACCGGGGACCTTCTCCAGTGCCTGCTCCCGTGCCTGCCGTAGGAAGCCTGCTCGGTGGGTGGGTGGAATTTCTGAGTGTGAGTGAGTGAGTGTGAGTACCATGCTTCATTCATTTTCTCCCAATGGCCCATTGGGAAAGCTGAGCTTCATTTCCCACTTTTTAGGACTACCAAACTCCCTCATGACCTGACAGCTAGCTGACGGAATCTGTCCTGTAACCCACAGCTGTGAAAGCACCATCCACGCCCCTTGCCGCAGATCAGAAAGCAATGAAAGAGAGGGTAGGGTTGCATCCAGCAAGCCCTTCCCGTTTGTCAGCTGCAGGGGACATTCTATGACTCCATCCCGGGGGGGAGGGGGGAGGGCTCTGCACCTCATCCTGCCAGCAGCGTCCAGTCTCCTTGGGGAGCTCAGCCTCCAAGCCTTAGTCATAAGTAGCCCTTGACCCTCTTAGCTGCAGGCACAGATGTGGGGGCTAGACAGAGGACCGCGTCCTATTGGCTACATGGCACAGCTTAAGGATGATCACATGACCCGAACCAAGCCAATGGGAATGTGGTCAACAATCTCTGTCGAAATCATCGATAAGACATTCGCTTTTCCCGATTGGGCCTGCCTTTTCCCCCAGGTTATCCCTGTGCAGATGGGAAGTAGCAGACAGGAAAGCAGGAGCCTGGAGGACACATCTGGGGTCTAGAGGACACATCCAGGTCCCCAGGCCAGCCATTCCTGAAGGCTGGGGGTCTGAATCTATGGACTGCATAAGTCATTGTGTTTAGTTTGCATCTTTTGCATGCGCCTCTGCATGTTTGCAGTGGTTTAGGAGGCAATTAAGAAAGGAAGGCAGCATGCTCTCGATGGGTTGGTGCCTCAGAGAGGCACCCAGGAAAGCAGCCTCCTACTTAAGGTCTAAGAATACCCTGTAAGCACCATCTTAGATACAGACTGCGGCTTTCCCCAGACACCAAGGGTAGACCTTGACCTTGGACTCCCCAACCCTCTGGACCATGAGAACTTTCTGTTCCTTGTAAATAACCTGGTTTGTCACATTTGGTTATAGTGTCACTCACGGATCACGGCATGGCTTACATTGGTGTGAGCTATGCTGCCACCATTTTCAGCCACACACCTCCCGGCTGTCACACACAAAGGTGACTTAGGTGTGTCCCTATCTAGCTTTCCTTTGACAGAACGTACAGTGCCGATGGCGGTTCTGATCTGGGAAACTAAGCAGGGTCAGACCTGGTCAGTATTCTGATGGGAGGAAGATGCCGTGTTTATAGTGCGTGCCGCCATTGTCTCTCTACAAATTCCTTCTGCTCTTCTAGGAGCTGTGCTCAGTGGTCCCCCGCCTCCATTTCCAACGGGAACGTGCACGCGCGCGCGTGCCTTTGCCTGAGCTGTCCAGAAGAGGGCACTGGATCCCCTGGAACTGGAGTTACTGGTGGTTACGAGCAACCACGTGGGCGCTGTGAACTGAACCCAGGTCTCCTGCAAGAGCAACGAATGTTTTTAACTAACCATTGCGTCATCTCTCCAGCCCCCAGGTACTTATGTTTTAAATTCAACTTTTTCCTATTAAGAGGGGGTGGGTATTAGATGTCTGTAACCAACTGGATTACTCTAATAATATTAAAAATGTTAAGATACAGTGAATTTAATACTCTAAAAGGACCTGCACCAGGCCCAGAAGACTGACAACTTTAACACCATTTACTTCAGCCAGAGATTGGGGCAAATTCTTCTATAAAAATTATACAAAACACATCTATCTTTAATAATAGTATTTGTGATGCTTTGAGCCTTCAATATGCAATGGTTCTTGATCAAACGAATATTTGAGGTATCCTATATTATAGCTAAATGGCATTTTAAAAGATAAACTGGATAATGTCACAGGGCCTCCCACTAGAGTCTCGTTTTATTTCTGTTAAGTTAAACAACAACAAGATTTACCTGTGCCTACAAGGCCTATAAAAATATGATTTCTAATAAATCTGAACTCATTTCTGTCACTGTTAATAATATTTAGTACAATTGGGGGCTGGAGAGATGGCTCAGTGGTTAAGAGCACTGCCTGATCTTCCAAAGGGCCCAGGTTAAATTCCCAGCACCCACACGGCAGCTCACAACTGTCTGTAACTCCAAGATCTGACACCTTCACACCAATGCACATAAATTAAAATTAAACAAAATATTTAAATTTAAATAAAAGATTATTGTATTAAAGGAAAAACTTTAAATACTATATTGCTATCTAGTTTTTCTATAATGTAACCTTCCATTTAACTTTGGTAATTAAATCTAATATGACATCAAGATAACAAAGTAGATCAAATTAGTACTCACAAATACAAACGATGGTAAGTTAGATATTAAAGATAAACTTTTTCTATCAAGTAGAAACAGCCATTCCACATGAGGCCAAAAGAAACAAAAGACAATAACTTTGTTTAAATACCCCAAATATAAAATAAAAAGCTCATAGACTAAAAATAGCTGTAAACACATGAAAGATACAATCTATTTTTAAACTTTAGTTATTTTTAAAGCCCCTTTTCTTTATCTGTTACCTTCGATTCACTGGGTAAGGCAGTAATCTTGATTATTTTAATTTTAGGAATATTACTTTTACTATAAACTGCATTATGCCCAATACAGACGATTTTTAAAAGTCAGATCTGGATTATAATGGATTGTAGATTTGAATGGATGACCCAGCAGTTTCTCCCTTAGTGGCTTTGATGGCCATTCCTCTCCTGAGGGTGATCACCTGCCTTCTACTGAGCCTCACCTACAGATGCTAAGGATGAGGCTTCCTAGCAGCGATGGACGTTAAATAGAACTTAAAAAACCAACACAGCTCCCCATGCACAGAATGTGATGCTTGGTCAACAGGGGGCGCTGTGCAGGAGAATTCTTGGAAAGAGGCTTGACTACAGAGGGCTTAGAACTTCAGTGAAGGTGGAGAGGTTGGCCTGTCGCAAGTCCAGCGTGCAATTAAAAGTTATCTTGAGCTATCCTAAAGGCTATTTGTCACTCACCTCCATATATGACTTGGCATCTTTGTGACTGTTAGGTGAATCATTTGAGGTTTTCTAATTGACTCCTAGTTTCCAGCATCCACAAGGCTGAGAGTGTGGTCAGACAGTATGCGAGGCCCATGGCTGAGGCTCCTGTGCTGCTGTAGCCACCTGCCTGATGTTCCACCAATTTATTTGAAAAGGGTCTTGACTTGGATTTTCTTTGTTCTGTTATAAAGCTTCATGAAACTGTCACCATATTGGAACATAGAATTTGGGGTAACCTGAATCTGTGTTCCCAGGCCATAGTTACTCATTTTTGGCTTCAGATCAGACTATCTCTGAGGTGAGAAATGTATTTTTGCATCAACACTTTACACTTATTTTCAAATAAGAATGTTCAAAGCAAACATTAAGAAGAAGAAAAAAGTCTATTTGCAGGCTCAGTGAATCTGAAGTATGTATGTATGTATCTGAGTGGACGGGGCTCCCAATGACATTGCTAGAACAAAGATTCGGACCAGGGATGCTTGAATTGTGATAGGAATGGACAGTTCCTTATGAAGGAGAGAGTGGGGTCGGGACAGGACAGAGAGCCAAAACCTTCCTTTAAAGGTATTTACATAATATTAACCTTTCCAGCATTCAGACAAAACACACGCACGCGCACACGTGCACTCACACCCGAGTGTTCAGTTTTGTTACATAAAGTTTTACTGCAGAGGGGTATCTAGTCTTTCTGTCAGCTGGCTTCTTTGATACTTTAAGCCCAAGCCTTAGTCATGCTGCCATCCCAGTGCCCCATTATATGTTCATCTTGACGTCTCAGTGTCCCACTTTATAGTAATCTTGACGTCTCTCTCTACCTTGTTACCACATTCTCCCAGACCTAGCCCCGGCGCCCAGCCTACACTTACCTGCCACTGGCCTGTGGCCGAGTCCCTGTGGTGCAGGCCCACCAACCCAAAGCTGAGCAGCCTTCCCTCATCACAAATGCTGTGGGGACTCTCAGGATATAAGGAAGTAAATGGGGACCTCGGGCCCCCCTACTGGCAACACTAAGCTGGCTTTGTACCTGTTCATCTCAGTCTTAAGAAAGAGCAAATGCCGCCACTGTGTAAAGGTGCTGTTCCCAGGGGGAGTTTGGCGTGTTCAGTTTAGTGATATCCCCGGGTGCCCTTTATTGGTGTTTTCACTGTCCAGACAACATCCATCAGCCAATTCGTTATAAATATTGCTGTGCCTTATTCGATCAGGTAATGAGATACAAGTGAAAATGGTTGTCACGAAAGAAGAGGTCTTGACTACAAGTTTCCTGTGCGTGGGCAGCATGCCCTGGCAGAGGAGGAATAAAGAGAAAATGGTAGGATTGTGTTGTTGCTGCTGCTGTTCTTCTGTATTTTTGACACAAATGGGGCAAGGTAAGAAGATCAGCCTAGGAGCAGCTTTAGATGGAAGGCTGGCCGGGGGCTGTCTGGCATGGGCAACTTTATTTAAAAATGCTTTAAAATTGTCTTGAGCATGAGGGTTAGGAGACAGGAGTACTTAGGAAGGAAGGAAGGAAGGAAGGAAGGAGTGGGATTCTCAAAAACTAGTTGCAGGAGGGTAAGGCATATTCAAGTGTGGGTAAGGGCTCCTCAAGAGGGAGGCATGCCTAGGTGTCCTGCCACAGGTACCATTCTGGTGGCTCTTAAGTTGTAGTTCAAAAGTTGCTAAAGACCCCTCCCCCCTCATTTCCTTCTGATAAGTAAGGTAGGTGCCTTAGATAGAACTAGAATCCGGTGAGATAAAGCCAGGAGCCACCAGGGCTGCACCAGGGTCCTTGCTCTGTAGGTGGGGTTTCTGGTGAGATTCCTAGAAATTTGCATGTTTTTTACCTGGGAAGGGAGGGCAACCCTGAGCAGTTCATAAGTGCCCTGATATCTCACTACCCTGCTGGCAAGAGGTGTCACTTGAATCCAGAAGGAGGGCCTTTCCCCTTCATCTGCTCCCCAAAATTTCCCTCCTTTTCTATCTGGACTCAGGTCTAGGCTTAACATGACTACAGATGTCAGTGAATCAAATGTAGAAAATGGAATATACAGTTATTACAAAAGCTAATGAAAATAGCTGTGGGCTAAATCAAAACCCTACAAAAGAAGAGGCTCCATCACCAAGGGGGAACTCTGTCTGGGAGAAGCCATGCTGGTTTCTTCTATCCCTGTATGCCCTTCATGCCGGTAATTTATGATAAGACTTCTGATGGTCTCCATTCAAGGTAGTGTGCTCCTGTGCTCCCCCTCCTCCCTCCGCTGCACCCTGGGCTGAGCCTGGGCAAAGTCTCACGGTGCATTCATGCATGGAGCCAAGTGAGAAGAGGGCTGCCCGTGAACTGATGGGCTGTGGCTGCTCTTCACTGGCTGGTACCCAACCCAGCAAGCAGCCAAGTGCCCAGAGCTGCTCTCTACTCCCACAGTCTTGACTTATGACCAACAGAACAGAATGTACCCTGTACCCACAGACCAAATAAAGGCAAGGAAAATGGTGGCCTTAGGGCATGGCTGTTAGGAAGCCAGCAATCTATGTGCCCTGTTGAGATGTTCTCACAGGGAAAAAAAAATCCCAATACAAAACTTCATGGGGCAGCTCCTCTTTTCCCTAAGTCAGGATCAGCTCCAAAGAAAGACCCTGTGTGATAGCATTCTACTTTTATTCCTCCTCTTCCTCCTGCTCTCACTCTCCCTCCTCTTCTTCCTTTTCCTCCTCTTCTCTCTCCTCATCTTCTTCACACTCCTCCTCCTCCTCTTCCACCACCACCTGCTCTACCACCTCCTAAGTACTAAAACATGACACTTAACACACAATATCTCCCATCGTCCTCACAACCATTTTCAAGTTAAGTTTTCGCTTTAGTTCCATCATCATACAGATGACAAGATCTCTTTAGAGACAGAGTAACTTGGCCACGCTCATTTGTTCAATTCAACCTAAGTCCTCATGTTCTTAGGGATGAATTGATTAATTGGCTAATTAAGACTGTGTGTATGTGAGAGAGAGGGAGAGAGAGAGAGAGAAGGAGGGAGAGAGAGAGGGAGGGAGGGAGGGAGAGAGAGAGAGAGAGAGAGAGAGAGAGAGAGAGAGAGAGAGAGAGAGAGAGAGAGGGTCTGGATTATTAGTGAAACAGAAGATCTCCTATGACCTGGTAGCATAACAGTCACTCTAATACGTGACAGGTCTCTCATTTAGATGTAGCAATACTTCTGAGGCAACCTAGTCCACTGTCAGTCATATGAAAGTCTAGTGATTCAGTGTATATAGGACAGAGCACTTGATGGACACAATCAATTGCATCACTGTACTCTACTTGCAATAATTATTTTAGAATGTACTTCTAATTATTAAAAACTTTATCACAGTCCCACACAGCGAACAGCAGCGAATGCCATGACTCATAGCTGCTCAGGGTACCAAAGAGTGACAGCTGAGGGCTCAGCCCTAAGCAGGACATTTCTCACCAGCCCCTCTAAAACCCAGCAAACACCATGGAAGAGAGAGAAAAATAATGTGAGAGACAGAAGACGGGGAGAAGGAAGGACTGTGAAATGTCATCTTCAGGGTATGGCATAGCCATTGCAAATGTGATCTCATAGCAGCTGTGGTTGCCAGCATGGGGCCTTCACAAGAATAGGCCTGTCAATCATCAGTCATGGGTCAGGGGCCTACTCATGGTGCCATGCCCCACCCTGTTGAACTATTGGTAACTCGTGTATTCTAGGGGAGCGACAGTTACTATCTTCAGTTGTGTATCCCAACTGTGACCCCACCATGCTTGAATGACCACTTCCAAGGCTGTAGCACACAGATGGCCCTGGTTAACATCAATGAGTCACAAAACAAGACATAGGAACATAGGGGGGAAAATGTGGGAAGGAGGGGAGCGTGATGAGGCGGGGATGAAAATGGAGGGAAGCAGGAGGAATCTAAACGCATTACATGCATGAAGTTGTCAAAGAGCAAATTTAATCAGTAAAAGAATGGCTCAAAAAGGGTTGGTGTGTCCTAGTGTGCTGTGCCACTCCAGCAGTGGCCTTGGCCATCTCTTGAAGACATGGAGAGACTACTTGCAGTGACTGCCACCACCACTTGAGTCTGTGTAAGTGCAGTGTCCACAGGGCAAAAGTACCCAACAATGCGTTTCTGCCACTGCTTGAAGGGTGACCAGTTTCCACGTGGTGTGGTCCATGTTACTGCTGCAAAAGCTTCCATCCTCGAGGGTCTCTCTCATTGGTTCATTTCATCCTTGCTCTCTCCTGTCATCTATGATGCAGTCCCATTCACATCCACATCTGCTCCCCAACTTCACTCCGTACTCATTTCCCCGCCTTGAACTCTGAGAGCCTTGTTCCCTCGAGGCCAGGAGAAGGCCTGCGAGGACAGCAAAATAGATCTAAGGGAGCCAAGCTCTCACCCTGGCACAGAGCATTCAGACCAAGGTTCCTGAAATACAGGGGAGGGAAGGAAGCTAGGGGAAGCCAGGAATAGGAAGGGGGACCCCAATAACCTCACCCTCCATAGAGGGGGCAAAGAAGGCTCTTGTGTCCTTTCCCAAATGCCACTCATTTGTGCCATCAGCATTGTGAAGTCAATGCCACTTTCACTTCATAGTGGCTACTCATCATCACTCTTACAATTGATTTTTTTTTTAAAGAACACTTGTTTACAGTTTAGCTTCCTCCTAGTTGATGACTTCTGGAAAACACAGACTTAGTACACAGACAGTATATACTGATAAGGCTTGGAACACGCTCGGGTGTCCCTTTGTGGGGGAAATGCACCACTAACGTTCTGTCTCTCCCACCTTTGAACCTGAATTGTGGACAATGAGATACGCAGGGTACATGACCACAGGAGGAACATCTCCAGGACCTGAGGCAACCACAGTCCAAGGCAGGTATGTGCCTAACGTGACACAAAGAAAAGAAGGAAACATGGAGGGCTACGGGTGCAGCCCCAGGGCTCATCAGAATGCTGTTCACTAGAAGCCATGCTGCCAAAGAGCAGCCTTCCGAACATCCTCCACAGGGATGTAAGTTTACTCTCTCCAGAACATTCTGACCTTTGAAGGCCGTAGATAGAAGGTGACCCTCCAGGAAATGATACAAACACACCCCTGAGCTATTTGACTTTGCTCTGTCTACAGACCAGCACGCCCACAGGAATCAGGCAAACATTGAGTGCAAACCCAAGGTTAGAAATGCCACCAGGCAAGCCATGAGAGGGGGCCAGGAAGAGACGTCAAGGGGTGAGTGGAGCCTGCTGGGAACCGATACCGGCCAATTGCTTCCTGCCCACCTAGGGATGAACGTGCACTAGCCAGACATTCAGACTGAGCTTAGGGTGTACTGGAGAAAGACGCTGTTACATGCATGCATGTAATTTTAGAGTATTGACAGTCTGGAGGGGGCAGGGCAATCTAAAACTAATACCTTGTGGCCCAAATCTGCCCACAGGCTAATTATAGCCTTCATGTTAGAATCCTGGGTTGATTTTTCTCTAGGGATAAAGCTGTGTGCATCTCACCCCACAGCCCTGACAGTAGCTGTAAGGAAGGCCTGGCTGCCCATGTTACCACCAGGAGTAGGGGGCAGTGTTGGTTAGGAAAGTGGGCCCCAGAATCCCAGGTCCCTCGGCTGTGGCTGTGAGCTGCTTTCCCTCCTCCGTGTTCTCTCCTCTTTTATAAAGCAAGATGGAGAAGAACAGCAGCTTCTCGGAAGGGGCCCAGCTGCTGTGCGGAAGCCTCTCAGCGGGCACAGAGTACGCGTTCAAAACACAGTGGTGGCAGTGGTGTGGTTTTGTTTGCTTATTTGTTTTTTTTGTTTGTTTGTTTGTTTGTTTGTTTGTTTGTTTGTTTTTTTCAAGACAGGGTTTTTCTATGTTATCTTGGCTGTCCTGGACTCACTTTGTAGACCAGGCTGGCCTTGAACTCACAGTGATCTGCTTACCTCTGCCTCCCATGTGCTGGGATTAAAGGTGTGCGCCACCGCGCCCAACTCGGCAGTGGTGTTTTAAGAGCTTTCAAGCGTGTACTTCTCACACAAAGTAATCGATTTCATTATCTTTTCTGAAGGGTGCATCATGTGGTCTGAGAGCGTTCACACACGCCACAACCTCCAATTGGCATCTTTTCTCTATGCAAATATCCCCTTAGCTTTCGTGTGTGTGTGTGTGTGTGTGTGTGTGTGTGTGTGTGTGTGTGTGTGTCTGTGAAGTCACAGAAGACAGAGCTCAGCTCTGCTGGCAGCAAAAGCCATGCTCTTGTCTTCAGACCACAGCGCCCTGTCTTTGAAGAGCACACTATGTCGCCTGTAAACTCACAGCCAGTTTAACCTTACACTCCTGCCAGCCTCCACAGACTCCAAGAACGCCTGTTCCTAGGCTTCTATTCCTCTGAGCAGAGGCAGGGCAGATCCTGCTGTGAACCATAGCATGTGTAAAGCATTCTGCTGATGGGTTTCCTAACAGCTTGGAAACTCAGTTTCCCTATTTGACACAAAGTGACAATACAGCCACTAAGGAGACCACCTCTGACTCCATAGCGCAGATGCTCACCTTTGCCACTCTCCAAACCCTGCTCTACTCTCTCGGCTTTTGGTGTTCTGTCTCCTAAGATTAATCATAGAGTGTGCTGTCCCTAAGAAAGCTCCTAATCAGGGGCATCTGGAAGACCAAACATCTCCTTCCCTCTCCCCCCCCCCCCCCCCCCACCTCACCCACCCACCCCCACCCCTGCAACATGCTTTCTGAAATGCTTTAACTTCATTAATGGGGAGATAGCCTTTATTTAGATGAGATTACTTAGTTTTAATTTCCTTCTGATAATATGAAGTAATTGGTTTTTTGCCAGTAAATTATTTTGTAGGCATCATCCTTTCTTTAAAAATATCTTTTTAAATGCCTTAAAAACGAAGATGTGATAACACACTTCTTTAATCTCAGCACTCAGGAGACAGAGGCAGGTGGATCTCTGTGAGTTTGAGGCTAGCCTGGTCTACACAGAAAGTTCCAGGACAGCTAGGGCTATATGGAATGCCCTTGTTTAAAACAAAACAAAACAAACGCCCAACCTTTTGTAAGTTTCATACAAGGCAGTAACCACCCTCTATTACCCCCACCCACTCACCCCCACTCCCATGACACCCTTCCTCCTGCCAGCCCATCCCCTTCTACTCTCAGTTCTTTATTTTTACAAGTTTCATGTAGCTGGCTACAGCTGCGGTGTGTTCACAAGTGCCACAGCCATGTCACATCATAGCATTCCTCTCCATCCTCCAGCTCCTTAAACCTTTCTGCTTCCTCTTCCTCCATGGTCCCTGAAGAGGGTGTACTGGATGCCTGGGACTCAGTTACATTTACCAGTTACAAGTTTCTGTGTTAGCTGTCACCCTCTGCAGAGAGTAGCAACATCTCTGACCAGGGCTGAGAACTGCACTGAGCTGATGACATAAATATCACGTGCAGAAACAGTCTGACTATGTGTTCATTTAGCAAAACACCAATAACAAATTCTCCATAGGGCCTGAGCATGGCTGGGATGGTTTGAACGAGAAACGTGCCCCAAAGGCTCAGGAATTGGAGCGCTTGCTTCTCAGCTGGTGGCTCTGATAAGGAGGTCCAGCCTTGCTGGAGGAAGCATGTCACTGGGCTGGACTTAGAGATTAGATGGCCCTACCCCACCTCCAGTTCACACCTACCCCACCTCCAGGTCACACCCACCCCACCTCCAGTTCACACCCACCCCACCTCCAGTTCACACTCACCCCACCTCCAGTTCACACTCACCCCGCCTCCAGTTCACACTCACCTCACTTCCAGTTCACCCGCCCCACTTCCAGCTCACTCCATCTGCTTCAGGCTTGTGTTTGGGGAAGCAATCTCTCAGCTTCCCACTCCAGCCTCCACAACTGTCACCTGGTGCCATGCTTCCACACAGTGATGTGTCCACACTCTCATCCCTCTAGAACTGTGAGCCCAAATGGACTCTTCTTCTATAAGTTACCTTAGTCATGATGTTTTATCACAGGGACAGAAAAATAACTAGGATAATCACTTTTGAAAATAACACTATAAAAAAAAAGTTTCAAACAGGGCAGGTACGTTTGAAGGGCGGCGGTGGGAAGTGACAGCCTCATTTGGGCTGCCCAGGTTTCATTCCATGTCTTCTCATGCAGCCCTGCCAGGTGGGTGGATGGGCACCACAAAAGTGTCTCCCTGTGTCTCCACAGGCTGTTGTGCTCAGGCAGAGGCATGAAGAGTCACCAAGCTGGAGCTCAGTCTGGAAGTTGTCAGCCCCAAGTGTCTTAGGGCAGCGCTCTGTGCCTGGGGCAGGGCCCATAGCAGAGCCCAGGAGTATCACTAGGACCAGGAGATGCACTTCGGGCTCATTCTCTGCCTGCTTGGGGCTGCCCAAGGGAATCCACTGACAGTGCCTCGAACTGGTTAAAGGCTTCATTCCTATTCCACTCCCACGTTGCAAGCAGGAGGAGAGCCCCAGGATGGGACACGAAATCTGATGGGAGCAGGTTTCCCAGAAGAACCCGCTCCTGTCAAGGCCAGCCCTAGGTAGCTGCTGGAGGCCAGGATGGTCTTACAAGACCCAGTGCCTGTCCCTCCCTCCCGTCTGGATAGCTCTCAGCCAGCGCTGAAGCGAGTCGTTAAAAGTCACCCAGTGGTGATGAGCATCTCCCAGACGTGAAAATAAACACAGGGACAAATTCCAGGCGCCCAGGAGTGTTAAGGCTCCAAGCAAATGTGTGCTATTTTAGGGAAGAGAAGAATCTCTCGACTGTCCCTCGGAGCCCTCAGAACCCAAGGCCCACGAGCTGGCGAGTCCAGGGAACATTTGCCACTTGTTCTCCTTAGCGGCCTAGACACTACCAGCTACCTGAGCCCCCAGGCCTAGGCTGTGTGTGTGTGTGGGGGGGGCAGCTCTTTGCCTGTCAGCATCGGATACTGAACCGGAAGTGATAGCTTCATTCAGTTGGGGGAAAACAAAAGCAACCTGAGCCAGTGTGGATGCAAATGGGAACTGTCTAAAGGAATCAGAACACAGCCCAGCAGGACCAGCTGCTTGTCAAGGCCAGTGTCTGGAAGAGCCAAGGACACACAGTAGGTCGGTGCTTGATAAGTAAGTAGCAATAAAGTGCGGGTGGGGTGGAGGAAGGGAGTCTCAGCTCACAGGTTCTCCAGGAACCCTGAGTTGCTGAAACACTGGCCATTCTTGGATAACCCAGGAGAGCCATAACTGGGCCCTACCTTCCCACAAGCAACTATAATGCTTGGAAGTTGCAGTTTCTTAAAGCCAAAGCCAAATGCATCCTTGCAGGGAGCAGAGGAAGGGCCTGGTGAATGTGTTACTGACAAGGGCGCCAATGCCTGGGACCTGTGAGAACTGGTAAAGCCCTCCCTTGGCCAGGCTCAGGAACCGGCAACGTCTTTCTCTTGTCTTCCTTCCCCCCCCCCCCCCCCCCCCTCTCTCACACACACACACACACACTCTATTTCTCACACACACACAAGGCCTTTGATCTTGTGCGACTGAAAGCCCGTGGTCCGGTACACTGTAACCGCCAGCACCCTTTCTTCTAGTGCCTAGAACCCCAACTCTAGTTTTTGCCTCTGAATTTCATGCTCCTAGCTACCACACATAGGCAGACTTGTAAGGAACTTGGTCTTTTTATCTGGATGGTTTTAGTCGCATATTGTCTTCAAGGTTTGGTACAGCTCGCATCAGATCACTCGTCTTTGGGAAGGCTGAGTTAAAGGCCGTTGTGTGGAGAGACCCCATTCTGTGTTCCAACTCATCCATCAGTGAGGTGCTTTGCAAAGGCTGCTGTAAATGAGCTTTAGGGTCCCCATTTCCAATTCTTTTTGAATACTATTTTGTTTTTTTAGGAACTGACGGAACACAGCTGAGATGCCTCTGACACAGATGAGGGGCACCATCCTTCCCCCATCCCTCCCCCACCCCTCCACCACCCCTCCACCACCTCTGCCCCCACCCGTCCCCCATCCCTCCCCTAAGGTATCAGGCTGGAGGATAAGAACGCACTCAGTGTGTTCCCCCTTTAATGACTATGGCTGCCAGGCACTCCACTTCCTATCCCCCTCCCTGCAAAATAGAGATGATAAAACGTTCTTTGAAGAGTTGAGGGCAAGCTGGCAAGAAAGTATGCAGTTGATAAACACCTCAGGCCCCTGTTCTAAGACACCTCCTCTTTCTCTTTCCCAATTTCATGGTTCTGTTTCCGGATGCAGGGCTTGCATTGCTAGATTGCAGCTTTCTCCTTGGCTGTGAGCTCAGGGGACTGAGACAAACCTCGCCAACAAGACTGTAGAGATTTCCCACGAAGAAACACTGCTACAGACAGGAACGCCTGGTACACAGGGTGACACCCTCTCCTGCCAAGGCCCAAGGCGTCATCTTTGATGGAAGTTTCCAGACAGTGTGGTCTTCAACATTGGAGAGCTGTAAGGAGGTGGCACAAGATCTTGGGTGACAGTTCTGGAGTGAACAGTCCTGTGTGTGACCTTGAGGAAAATCACTCCTCCAAATCTTGTGAGCAGGCTTAACAAACATGCTCTGGGACACAAAGAAAAGTGCACAGAAGCTCCCCAAGAACCACCAGGCTCCCCAGGCACTGACCAACAACCCGTGTTTGTGGAACTCAACTCTCACAGGTGGGTGGGTGGTGACCTCCCAGAGAGTATTGGCAGAACGCTCTTGAAGTCAGCAGGTACTGCTGTGTGTGCCGTCTCTCGTCTCTCACACGGACTCCACCACAGCCAGAGAGGCAGCTCACTCCGCTCCCACACTCAAAGAAGGAGCAGCCTGCAGCGGCAGGAGAACCGGCATAAAGAAGCCCTAGCTACAAATTCCAGGCATGCTTATCTGTCAAAGGCCCTGTTTAGCTCAGACGAAAGGACTGCAACCACATCAACCAGGAGGGCACATTCTGGAGGATGTGCCATTAGGTGACTTCATCGTGCAGACACGAGACTGTGCTCACACATTCCTACACCATACAGCCACTGCACATCTCAGCTCTGTGGTTTATATAAAGTGTAACTACAGCCCCTAAAGCCGTGATGCACAAAACCACACAAGGTTAAGGCGAGCATAAGAGAAAGTGCTGTGAGCAAAAGAAAAGATAAACATGAGAGCCATGACCCCGCTGCCAGCATTACACTGCCTTACAGTAAATAGCTTTTTAAGTAAGTAGATGGGCACACTCTAAGATAGAGCACAGATGTGTGGCTACCACAGCACTTGGCGACGGGACTTTTCCACCATCAGTATAATATTGTATGACCATTATCACATATCGGTCTGTCCTTATTCAAAATGTCATTAACATGGCAGGAGACAGTCCTTCTGCAGAGAATGTCTTTGCCCAATGCTGGACCTGTCAGTGTAATGAGGTCAGAATTGAATTCCATCTCTTGTGTCCAACAAATGAACATCCTAGATAGCAGAGCCCCTTTCTCTGCTCAGTGGCCTCCTTCCCTCTTCGCACATACTCTACCCTTGTACCTCCACCGATACAAACCAGCTCTCCAATTTCTCTACACTGCCTTTTCCACTCACACGCCTCTTCAGGGAACCAACATCATCTGCATCGGAGTGGACCTATGTGTTTGGTGCCTATCTTTGCCTGGCTCACTTGAGCGAGAGGCATGTGTCTGTCTGTCTTGTTGCTATATCCTCGCATATTGAAGGTGGCCAGTGTGAGTGGGTTGAGTGCATGAAAGGTAACTTAATGAATTACTGCCCATGCTGGTTTGAATGAAAAAGATCCCCATAGCCTCATATATGGGAATACTTGGTCCCCAGTTGTGGAACTATTTGGGAAGGATTAGAAGGTGTGGCCTCACTGGAGGAGGTGTGGCCCTGGGGTGGGCTTACCTCAAAGCCCATGACATTTCCATTTAGTTCTCTGCCTCCTACTAGTGATAAGAATGTAAGCTCTTAGCTACTGCTCCATCACCATGTCTGCCTGCCTATTGCCCTGCTCTCCGCTAGGATGGTCATGAACTCTGAAACTGTAAGCAAGCCCCCACTAAACTCTTCTATAAGAGCCAAAGTGTCTCTTTACAACAAGAGAAAAGTAATGAAGACAACCCCTCTGGTCTAAGAAGCCAGAACAAGAGGTGGGACTCAGCTGGAATCCTCCAAGCTCTTGGCTTAGCTCCAGAGCTAAGAGGAAACCATGGCCTCCTCCTTTTGTTCTCTTCCAAGGGCATCCTTATCCTAGGAAGCCTTTTGGAGCCTACCTCATGGCCACAGGCCTTTCTCCCTCACCCTTTGCTCTATACACATCTTCATACCTTCATTTCTACCCCAAATAGAGGCAAGTCCAGTTTACTTCATCAGGTATAACACTATAAACCCATCAACAAAGAGACACTGGCGAGTGACAGCAGATGTGATCTTAAAAATATAATACTTTTATTACTTCTTTGAGAATTTCATAATGCGCATGATGTATTTTGATCATGTTCACTCCCTCTCCTCCCCACAACTCTTGCCTTGTCCACACTCTCCACCATCCCAACATTGTGTCCTCTTTCAAAAAAAAAAAAATCCACAGAGTTCCAGCTGTGCTTCCTATGTGCTTGGGGGTCTGGGGCCATCCACTGGAGCATGGTTAACCTACCAGGGGCCACATCGTTAAAGAAAACTGACTCTTCTCCAGAATCCATCAACTGTCAATGCCTCCTTCTCAGCCAAGGGTGGGGGCTTTCATGAGCCCCTCAGCCCTCCATGTTGAATGTTGACCGGCTTGGCCTTGTGACCGTCTTGTATAAGCAGCCATGAATGCTCTGAGTTGCTGAGTGTTGTGTGTCTGTCGTGTAAAGGAGAAACTCTGGTCCTCACCAGCCTGTGGGTCTTACAGGTATGTGCTCAGTGCCCATGGAGGCTGAAGAGGATGTCAGATCTCTTGTAACTGTAGTTACAGACAGTTGTGAGTGACCACATGGATGCTGGGCATCAGTTAAAGTGCCGTGATAGTACTGTGCTTACTAACACGTTAGTGTGAGTAGAAAGGAGAAGAAGAGTTGGCAACCAGGGCGAAACTAGTGATGACTGATAGGTTGTGAGACAGGAAGGAGAGGGGAAGACATACAAAGGAAAGGGGATAACTGAGTCAAAGGGAAGAAATGGGATGGATACATGGGGGGTTGGGTTAAAGGCAGATCCTAAAGAGGGGGTAATGATATTATAGGCCTGGTCGGCCTCTGGATTTGGGAATGTAACAGTAACAGGATTGGATACAGGAAAAGAGAAAGGAAGAAAAAAGAAGATATGAGAAGAAGAAGAAGAAGAAGAAGAAGAAGAAGAAGAAGAAGAAGAAGAAGAAGAAGAAGAGTAAAATGGCAAAGGCACAAACAGTAGGGGAGGATGTTGCCTGCTAAAGTGGCCTACCGTATAGATAAGAGATGACTGTAAGGGACAGTATTGAGCTGGGTGGTGATAACAAGACTGACAATGAATCTGATTTCGGGAACTCACATCAAGGCGAAACCAGAGCCCTGTGCTGAGTCCCAAGTGCAGCTCCTCAAGGAATGGGTGGTCAGGAAGATCGGGAAAAAATTGAAGTCTCTATTGGCTGTGTACAATTGGCTTGAGGGCCAGCTGTACCAGGGAGCCAGTCACAGCGACATAGCTAACATCTAAAATGGCACCAGAGAGGCTGGCTCTGAGCCCTCCCTGCTTGGTGAGACCCTCCAAAATGTCTGAAGCTCACAGAGCCAGGGCATCTGTGCCAGGAGGGAGAATAAGTAACAAGAGAAGGCGTGGCATCTTGAGATTGGCATATGCCAGCAGTTTTAAGAATGTCAGAAATCAGATCTAGGTCCCTGGGCTCTCTCTCACTGCAAAGATGCCCACATTCATTGAATCATCTTAAGGTGCATCAGCTGCCACTCACAGTGCTGTCTCCGTCCTGCTGTGTTGCTAGCCTGCTGTGTCAATACTTGGCGCTCTTTCCGTGTGTCAAAGAAAGCCCTGATGTCAATATAGCAACACCCACGACATGACAGTTTTCTTTGCCATGAAAAGCAAGTGCTTTCCCCACAAATACCCAAGACTTCACTTTAAATTCCCTCCCAGACATCACTGCCAGTTGTACTCGGCTGCCCATGGAGAGAATTAGAGCTTTCTTGGTCTTCCCTTAGCCCTGCAAGCTTCCAGGAGCCGTTACACAAGGAGGCTTGTGATATACTCATGGAGACAGCCTAGGAAGTGAGTTCAGACCCACAGCAAGACGCTGTGCTCACTACAGACACATTATGTTCTATGGACACGGGCCCATCCCTGAGTCATCACGCATAAGGGGGCATTGTTTGGAATGCTGGGTACATGGCAATTCCCCATTGCCCAGTTTGGGTAAGGCTGGAGTTATGTTTGTCCCAGAAATGAAGTCAGACAGCTTTGGTACACCTTCCAGATGCTGGGCCCAAATCCCATGGGCACCATGCCTTTTATGCTGATTTCTATTCATGAGTGTCAGCTACTCTCAATGTCTCCCAGCATGCACAGCAGAAGTGGAAGGCTTCACAAACAACAGTCAGGACTCTGACCACCCAGCAGGTCTTAAGAGCACAGGATTGGCACAACAGCACTGCTAGCTGGATTGGCAGGACAGGAGGGGGAAAAAACACGGGCATTCATCAGCATGAGGAAGGGTGGTGACAACCCCATACACCTGCCTTATAACATAGACCATTCAGCAAGGTATAGCCGTGCACGCATTTCCCAGTTAATGCGAATCTTGGGTTTTCAAGTTAATTAGTGCCAGAAGCTCATACAACAGTGAAATTTTCTAGCAACACCTTCCACACAGCTTAGACCACTGACCAACATTAGTTAACTGGGACGCTAAGGTCTGAATAAGACTTGTCCTCACCAAACTGGTGCTGAGGTCTGGTCCCAGCGTAACTGCCTCTTACTCTTTGGGAACTGGGTTGGCTACTGCAGAGTGGATTGTTACAAAGAGAGCCCTTGCGGTCACCAGTGTGGGTGCTTACTTCATTACCTACATCACCTCAGGCAGAATATTTAGCCATCTTTCTCCTCAGTTTTCTCAACCATAAAATGGGAATAACAGTGCCTGTGGTGCCAGTTTATTTTGAAGAGCTAAAGCATGTGCCGCTTGAGCCTCCTGCATTGCATGGCACCCAGCAACCTCCTCATGTTAACAACAAGGATAATCTGATTTTCTCCCATGTCATGCCAGAGTTATCCTCCAGCCTTTCAAAGCAGCACAAGCCTCTCACATTCTTTCACCCCCGCAAGATCACAAAGTAGAGCTCCTGCCGCCTGCCGACGACCCTTGCTACCCCTTCCCTACAGCAGAAGCTCGCTCTGCCGTCCTAGCGCCCTGCTTGCCCTTCTGCCGTTCCTGGGCTCCTCACTGCCCACCACCAGGTCTTCGGTGATTAGTAAAACCAAGCAAACTACACAGCCACAATCACAAGTGTGTCCTTGTCTGCATTTCGAAGGTACTTCCCACCTATGTGACTCACCTGTACCAAAGCCATCTCAGCACTCTGAAGGTCATTATAAGGGGCAAGTTCAGAGCCCATGGGATGGCTCAGTAGCAACTGTACATTTGTAAAATGCATGCTGTCTCCAGGAAACAACCACACCACCTTTCTCTTTTTTTTTTTTAATTATTTTTTTCAAATTGTTGTTATGTACACGATGCCCATCTGTACAAGCCAACCACAGAGACACCCTCAGCTACGGCTGCACTCACTGCTCACAGTAGCCAAGGCCTGCAGCCAGCCCCCATGCCCATCAACAGCCAAGAGGATAAAGAAAATGTCACTGGGACACACAGTGGAGCTTTATTCGGGCAGAAAGAAAAATAAAGCTGCTGTGTATAGAACAGATCATTATGTTAAGCAAGATAATCCAGACTCAAATACTACACATTCAAACCAAGAACCTGGATTTCAGAATACGTATTGCAAGATTAAAATATATATAAAATATATCATATGTCATGGAAGTAGAAAGGGGACTAGGAGGGAGGAGTTTAAAGGGAAGGAAGGGAAGAGGGAACCAAGAGAGGGCCATGGTAAAATAAAGAAAAACAAAATAGTACATGTTTTCTCTCCCATGTGGAACCTAGATTTGCATATAAATACGTACTTCTATAAGTATATATGCAAATATGACATGAAAGCAGGAAAAAGGGCTTTGTGGGTAAAGAAGAGGACTTATCCGTGGGCGGAGGGGGGTCTTCTGATGCTGAATGTTCGCAAAGCATAATTATATATATGAAATGTCATAGTGAAACTTACTATTTTATATGTTAACTTTAAAAAAATAGTTACAAAAAAGGCCAGGCATGGGGGGGGGGGGGGGGGGCACATGCCTGTAATCCCAGCACTCAGGGAGGCAGAGGCAGGTGAGTTCAAGGCCAGCCTGGTCTACAGAGTAAGTTCAAGACATCCAGGGCTACACTGAGAAAGCCTGTCTCAAAAACAAAACAAACCAAAAAGGGATTCTTCTACACCCACTGACCCCTCTTGCACACGCCCCTGCTGTCGTGATGGATCTGCCATGGGACCCATCAGTACCGAGCAGATGCCAAGGCTTTATTCTTGAACGTCCAGAATGGGAGATAAACAAGTGTTTTTTTTTTTCCTTTAGGAAATATCCAGTCTCGGGTATTTTGTTATAGCAATGGAAGATGGAGTAAGCTAAGAGCTCAAGTTTGGTTTTGAGCTCAAGTTTTTGTAAAGACATCTCCTCTCACTTTCAGAGCTGTAAAGGGCCAGACAGGTTAGGAAGCTAATTCTGCTCAAGGAGTGCAACCACTAGAGAATTTCCGGAAGGAACCCTGGGTGGCAGCGGTGGACTATACATCTCTCTTCTTCCATGTGGCCTTGCAGAGCAGAGTCTGAAGAACGGCCATCCAGCTGCACCAGCACTGGCCTTGGCCTCAGGACCCAGCAGACACCACAGCGTAAGCAGGTGCTCTTCAAAGACAGGAGCATGCCTCAGGTGCGTTGCCCCTGTGCGCTACTGTGACCCGCTCTGCCGAAAGCATACCTCATACAGAGTCTCGTCCCAAAGAGACTTGAAGCCAAGCACTGCCAAACCCAAGCAACAGCCAGTCAACCCAGGCCCCGTGGGCAAGAAAATGAATGTCTGTAATTATTCTTCGTGAACAAAAGCTAAAATGGAGCCGCCACAGCTGGCATCCTGACTGTGGGCTCGTTGAATGCCTCCAACCAAGATGTGGCTGGTTTGAAGAGAAAGGGTGGCTCTCTGGCTCTAGGCATGGACTTGTGGCCCTGGCCTTGTCACAGAGGATCTTTTATTCCCCTGACCACAGGGAATAGTTCAATGATGGATACATGACCCAGGCTAGAGCCAAAAAGGCACCCCTGGGCTATCCCGGAAACTCCTGGGGGCGGAGGGAGTCCTCTCTCCATCAGGTACAGGCCACAGCACATGTGTGGCAGTCAGAGGACAATTTGTAGGAGTTGGCTCTCTCCTTCTACCGTCTGGGTCCTGGGAGTTGAAGTCAGGTTGTCGGTACTTGGAGCCCGCTGCCCTCAGTGGCACGCCTTTACAGCTATGGGAGCCTGTGGCTGGTTGTTCCTGCAAATTCTAAGCAGTCCATGCAACAAAAGGCCAAGGACAGCTGACAGGCCGGGAAGAAGTAAAAGTTCAGAGGGCAGACAGGGTCTTGCAAATCTTTTGACCTCAAGGAAAGTCATGTGCTCTGGTTGAAGGGGCTGTTCCCGTGGCACGTGGGAGTGGCGTTACCTGTGGGTCAGTCCAATCACCCTTTCGTCCGATAGCTCCCATTACAAAGATTCCCTTATTGACCAGGCAGTCCTTCAGTCTCCGCTGACCAAGCAAGACGATCCAGCCGGAACCAGGGCCAGGTTGCCTCGTGAGGGAAATAGACTCGATTCAAGAATCACACGGGCCAGGATGGAAACCACAAGTATGCTAAGAGCAGGGATGAGGAGAACAGGTGCTTCAAGGGCTCTCCTGAGAGGGGCTGTGAGCCGAGTGCCGAAGGGTGAGTCACCCGAGGTGTTAACCGAGCAGCAAATACAGGAACCATCTGTGAATGCCACAGCTCTGTCTGCTTGTGGGTCCTGGGCCTTGGCTGTGCTTTGGATCCTTCGCCGGCCCTGTCTTCTTTGAGTTAAGGCTCAGGTGTTTGAGGAGCTCAGGGCGTGACTGTAGTGCACAGCCTGTCCGATCAAGAGAAGAGCAGTTATGTAAAACGGGCGTTCTCCTAGCTCTGGACACTGCGTGGCTGTGGCGGGAGGGAGTAGAATAAGAGCTGTCCCCCTGAGCCGGACCCCACAGGCTCAAGAGTTTGATCACTTGGTCCCCATTTAGCGGTGCTATTGGGGAGGGGATGAAGGCTTTAGTAGGCACAGCCTGGCTGGAGGAAGTGTATCACGGGGGTGGGAGGAGGGAGAGTTTTGAGAGATTATAGCCTCTACCCACTTCCTCTTCGTTCTGTTGGCTTCTGCTTCCTGCCCCTGCAGTCTTGCCATGACGGCCCCGCTAGTGTGGGTAACCCTCTGGAACCGTTAGTCAAAGTAAATATTTTTTTTCTTAATTTGCATTTGGCCAGAGTGTCTAATCACAGCAACAGAAGAATAATGCAATAGGCTACTACGAAAATGTTAAAACAATAAATTCAAAAGGGAATAAATTCTTGTATAGAAAATTACTATTAAGCCATCCTTTGTGTCAGGAAAATATATACACACCATGTAGATACTCGCAGACTTTTAAGAGAGAGGGACACATGAGGAAAGTACCTTAGTCAGCTTTCCATTACTATAAGGAAATAGTTGAGATGGTAAATTTAAAAAGAAGAAATGTTTATCTGAGCTCATGGTTTTGAAGGTTTCAGTCCATGATTATTTTTTGCTTTAGGGCCTGTGGCAAGATAGCACATCATGGTAGAAGTACATGGGGAAAAAAACCTCTTTAACTCATGGTGACTGAGAAGTGAGGAAAACTAGAGGAAAGAGCCAGTGTCTCCATATCCCCTTTCAAGGTCTCAACCACAGAGACTAGTTTCCACCATCTGGTGTCTGCCTCTTAGAGGTTCCATGGACTCCCAGCTGTGCTCCAGGCTGGTGGCTGAGCCTTTAGGACATAGACTTACAAAAAGCTGGGGGGAAGGAAAAAAGGATCTGGAGGTGACAGGAACTCCACAAGAAGACCAACAGAGCCAACTAACCAGGGCCCAGAGTGGCCTCCTGTGACTGAAGCATCAACTAAGGACCATGCATGGACTGGACCTTGGCCTCCTACAAAGATGTAGCTGATGGTCAGCTCAGGCTTCATGTGGGTCCACTAGTAAGGTTAGCAGGGGCTGTCTCTGACATGGACTCCGTTGTCAGCTTTTTGTTCACTTCCCCCTGGTGGGACTGCCTTGCCAGGCCACAGGGGAAGAAGACACGAATAGTCCTGATGTGACTGGATGAGCTGGGGTGGGTGGGAAGGGGGGCTCCCTTTTTTCTGAGGAATAAGGGAAGGGGAGAGGGGGAGGAGGAAGGGTGGGACTGGGAGGTGAGGAGGGATGGGGCTGCCTCCAAGGATGTAAAGTGAATAAATAAAATCAACATAGCATATAGCATAACAAAATACCTCAGAAGGAATGGCTTCAAAATCAGAGGGTTATTCTGCTATTCTGGAGGCTAGACCTCTGAGGCCAAGGTGTTGGCAGGGTCCCCACTTCATAGGAACACAAGAAAAGGACTCACTTCAGGCCTGTCACTTGTCCTGTAGACATATCTTCTTTGTGTCTCACCGACTCATCTTCTTTCTGTGCACCTCTGGGGACCCAGAGTCCCCAGTTGATAAGGATCTTGGTCAAGTGGGCTCAGAAGTGGCCACCATGGCCGCAGACTTCTATTTGCATGAACTCTCTTTCTGAGCAGAATGTAGGATTAAACCTCAACACACAGGATAGAGGGCCCACAACCCAACCCTCAGCACAATTGGAGGAAGGTGGAGACTCGCCTACCATTCCCACTGCTTTCTCAATCGGAGCAAATTTCTCATAGCAAAAAAATACTTAAAAAAAAAAAAAAAAACTCAGCCAGAGATGCAAATGTCCCACACAACCACCAGGGTCAACTGCCCGGGAGGCACCAGCATGTGCTGTAGGTGGAAAATGTCTATCTCCGTGTGTGAAACAACAGGTGAGCCCTCCTCAGAGGCCCACCGGAGAGGCACGTGTGTAGGAGAAATCATGGCCGCCACCGGGCTTTCCTGCTTCTGGGTGTTTAGATTTTAGTTTCTACTGTTTAAACATTGTGTGTGTGTGATGAATCCAACAACATTCAGCTTTGGGGTGGATTGTCCTTCTAAGTGGTGTGCAAAGGGCTGTCCTTCAGATGACCTCAGTAAGCTCCATATTGTCATGTTAAAGAAAAGTCACATATGGTGACAGCATGTGATCTGATCTCCTTCAAAATCTAACTGTTGGAGTTGACAAAGTATAACAACAATGTGTATACACACACAGACACGTGGATACACACACACACACACACAGACATGGATACACACACACACACAGACTCACACAGATCCATGTACACAGACATGGATACATATGGACATATACACACACACACATGGATTCACATGGACACGGACACACATGGACACACACGTACACAGTGACTCACACGGATACAGACACATACACATGGACACACATGGACTCTCACACACAGACTCACATGGATATAGACATACATACATATACAGAGAAACATGGACACATACACACAGACTGACACAGATACAGACACGTACACAGACACAGACACATATGGACACACACACACACATAGACTCACATGGACACAGACATAGACACACACATACACACAGGTGGACACACATGGACACACACACAGACTCACACGGATATATATACACACACACAGATACACAGAGACATGGACACACACAGGGATACACAAAATACACATGGACTCACATGGATATAGACACATACACACACATGGACACACATAGACACACACAGACTCATATGGATATAGACACACACACACACACACACACACACACACACACACACACACACCCATATGGTTTTTCTTTTAATGTTTCACTTCAACTAGTCACCAAACAGAAGATACACAAGTTCTTCAAACAAACCAGGAGGCAGGAACTGAAGTAGAGGCCACGGGGGAATACCGCTTACTGGCTTGCTCAGCGGTCTTCTCATACAAACAAGGACCAACCGTGGGTTGAACCCTCCCACACCAGTCAATCAAGAAGGTGCCTTCCAGGCTTGCCTAGAGGCTGATCTGATGGAGCTGTCTTCTCATCTGAGGCTCCTTCCTGCCAGACAGCCCTGGCTTGCATCAAGCTGACAAGGAAACTAACCAGAAGAGAAGTTGACACTTGCAATTGATCATTCTATTTTATTATTACCAATTGTTAATTTCTCAGAGAACTTACATATAAATTAAACCTTCCAGTAGGCATGAATAGAAAACAACACTCTTAATAGGTTGTGTTAGGGTCATATCAGGGTCACAGATCCAGTCAGTCATGGGGACCATAGGTTATGTCTCTGTGGATATGAGAAAGCTAGGAAACCTTTATTCTCCTCATGACTTCAGGGACCAGGAACTTGGGAGTGGCCCCACTTGGGTGCTCCTTACTTGGGAATCTCTTACTGGCTGCCTTTGACACCAGCTCACCTGACTTTGGCAGGGCTCTCAAAAGGGACCCAGCACATCCACCCCGCATACCCAGCATGGCAGTCTTGAGGTCCTCAAAGGTATTGACAGTGGCTCCGTTCCCCCAAAGCAAGAGAATTACAAAGCTTTTTCTGTGGCTTTAGGATTATCAGCCTGTCCCTGAGATGTAAGGCCTTGGTCCAAATTCAAGGTAAGCGAGTGGCAGAAACTCAAGGCCTTTTCTGACATAACGATGGAAGGAACCAGCATATGCATTATCTACTGAATATGGCAAAATTTTCCAGTTGTTTTTTAAATTGTATGTGTATGGTATTTTTTTTATAATTGTATGTTTATGGCATTTTTTTTTCTGCATGTGTGTCTGTATACCACATGTGTGCCTGGTGCCCACAGGGGCTAGAAGAAAAGGTGAGGTCTTCTAGAAGTGGAGACATAGACAGTTGTGAACCACTGTGTTGACACTGAGAATTGAACCTGGGCCCTCTGGAAGAACAGCAAGTATCCTTAACCACTAAGCCATCTCTCTGGCCCTATTCTCGAAACTTAAAGCAATAAACCTTAATGACTGTACAGCATCTGTAAATCCAAAATTCAGGAGGGGCTTGGCAGGTTGCCTTAGACTCAAGGTCTCTTGTGAGGCCACAGCAAGGCCTCTGTGCCAGCTTCAGCCACCTGAAGGTTCGGTAGATGCTGGGAGAGCCAGTTCAGAGGGGGGCTCCCTCGGAGGCCTTGGCAAATGAGATCCACAGCTCAGCAGCCTCTGCGAGTCTGCACTGCGAGTGTGACCTCAAGCTTCCCCCACAGCAAGAGAGGGAGAAGAGAGAGGTAGTGGGGACAGAGGAGAGAAAGAGGGCCAAGGGGAGCATAAGGGTGGCGGCGGGGGGGCGGGGGCGGAATGAGATCAGGAAGCTGCGTTGTCTTTTACTATCTAACCTCTTGTTAGTTGGCTTTGCTTTACTATGATAAAATATCAGGGATAACTTGAAATGGCTCTGGGTTTATATCAGAGGCTCCTTGACACGCCTGCTTTGGGCTTCGGGGAAGATTAAGGGGTCAATAAAGTCAGTTCTCAGCAAGGGAGAAAGGGAGAGGTAGGAAAGGAGGGAGGGAGGGATACGGGAGAAGGGAGCTGGACTCCCCTTGCTCTCATAGACATTATGGGAAGACAGTCTCATCTTCATCTGAGTCTGATCACCTCCCGAAGGCCGCAGCACCCCCAAACGCCACCACACTGACATTCTAAGAGAATGTCAGGAGGATGCTAACGATCTCATTACACCCCAGCCTTTTAAACTGTGTCTTTTTCATACATAAGCACACCCATCCCATTCCAACAACCTCAAAAGACTTGACCCGTGCCAGCTTCGACTCTTAAGTTGAAAGCTCCCAAGTCCCATCTCTGTCCTGTGAGAGGCAGAAGTCCACAGCAGACAGAATGGTACACCCGCAGCAAACACAGGGTCAGCCCAAGATCCTCTAAGAGCAGGACGAGCCGTAAATGCCAAGTCGCCAATAGAAAGCGCTCCAGTGTGCGCATGCGCTAGACCCTCGTCGGGGTGCTTTAAAGCGTCTCTGGGTACCTTGCATCTCCACAGAATGTGAGTGCTATTGGACCCCCTCCTCTCCTGGGTTTCTTCAGCATCCACCTAGTCCCACTGCTGCTGGCCCAGCTGCTGGCATCCTCATCCCTGGAGAAGTCCTCAGGTGGCTAAAGGTGAGAATGTGAACCAGCGAGAGGACCTGCTCACCACAGCAGCCGGGGAGCTCCCAGGGGACTAGCGCCGGGGATACCTAGCAACCAGCAGCAGTTTTCTGTACCCACAGCATCCGTGCCAGCTGCATCTGTACCTGCGGTGCCTGATCGCAGGCATCAGACCGGTCAGGGAGAAACCATGAAAGATCAGGTCACTGACTTGGGAAATGTGGGTCTGGCGGTGGCCTATCATGCTTACACTGTGAAAGACCATGGTTTACTCAGGAGGCAGGGTTCTGTCTAGTAATGGACAAAAGTGACCCAGTTTCTGACTTTTCAGAACTCACAGGTTAGGGAGAAAGATGAACAGTGATCAAATAGTCACACAGTAGATATCAAATCTGACAAATAATGTAAGATAAAGGTGCAGGCCTTCTGCTCGCATCTTCCCCCTGACAGGCCTGGAACCCATAGCCCTTGACAGTACCAGGGTGCACGTTCCAACAAAGCGATGGGGGCAGGGCGGATGGTGTTGGGACTGTTTCCACACACACACAAGAGAACACCCGCAACCCCTTCACCAGGGGATGTCCTCAACCTTCTGAGAAGTCGTGTGGGACTTCCTGCCCATCAGATAGAACCAAACCTTTGCCTTTAAACTTCTGGGGGTGGGACAGGTGGGGTGGGGGCGGGTGGGGTTTCTTCTTTCTTGTTCAGCGGGTGCTGGTGAGCATGCTGATCGGAAGGTACGTGTGCTCATGCGTGTAGCAGCCGGCAGTCAGTACCAGGCCTATTTCCTGATCATTCTCCACCTTTGCTTTCAAGACAGGGTCTCTCGCTGAACCTGTGGCTCATCTAGTCGCCTAGGCTGGCCAGCCAATGAGCTTCAAGAATCCTCCTGGTTCAGCTTCCCAGCATTCAGTTTTTCATTGCTGCCCCGAAACACCATGACCAGAAAGTAAGTTGGGGAGAAAAGGGTTCTTTTGGCCTACTACACTTCCACCTCGCTGCTCATCCACCAAAAGAAGTCAGGACAGAAATGCAAACAGGGCAGGAACCTGGAGGCAGGAGCTGATGCTGAAGCCATAGAGGATGCTTCTTACTGGCGTACTCCCCTTGGCTTGCGCGGTGGTCAGCTTTCTTATAGAACCCAGGACCTCCTACGCAGGGATGGCACCGCCCACAGTGGGCTGGGCCCTTCCCCATCAATCAGCAGTATTTAAGAAAATGCCTTACAGCACTTGTTTGTGTCAATTTGGCATAAGACTAGCCAGCACTTTCCCCCACCCGCTTTTAACCGAGCTGCTAAGGATGCAAACTCAGGTCCTTGTGTTTGTGCAGCAGACATGTTACCAGCTGAGCCATCACGTGACGACCTCTTAAACTGATGCTTATAAGGAAGGGTCACACTTCACTCCACCACGGAGTCTGTCCTTGAAGTCATTGTACTTTAAAGCAAGAACGGCAGCCAACACCTTAGCGGTGGTGCACGCTCCTTGGCAGTACTGCTGAACTTTGGCTAGCCTTGGACCACTCACTCCCACATTCCTGTGACATGAACTAATTAGAAGTCCTCGTTGTTTGACAGAGTCTCCATAAATCTAGCTTGCTGAGACTTGCAGCCCAACGTATCCCTAACTGACACCACATATTTTAAGAGTATATGGTACTGACATGTACTAAGCGTACTCAGTACTGCACAGTACTGTGTACTTGATGCCCCACAGTACTGATGTGTACTCAGTACTACACTGTACTGACACATACCAAGTCCCTGCTTCTCCTCACGAGGCTTTCATCACATGCTGCCTCTTTACAGTACTATTTTTAGGCCCTTGGTGTTGCTCTAGATTCCCAAGAGCCAAATCCTAGCTCAGTGCCATTGATATACTGTGTCATCTGAACCCACAGTGCCATAGGCACCTTTACTTCATCCTTGCTTTGACAGCTCTCGTTAATCTTCTTAGGTAATTCTTGTCAAAATGTTTCCCCAGAACTTGCATTGTGTCAATATTTAGATAGTGGCTGTGAAAGCTATGTCATGATGTTGGAATCCTGTATGCTAAGTTGGGAACCACGATACAGCTTACATTCACATTGATAGGAAACACACACCCCCGCGCGTGCATGTGTGCACACATACACTCATCACACACAGAGACATGCACACATAAACATACATACACACATGCACAGACACACACGGACACACACATACATCATGCACACACACATACAGATACTCATCCCAGACATAGAGATATGCACACATAAACACACACACACACACACACACAAACTTACAATGGAAGCAAAGGCTCTAGAGGACTGGCTGGGATTTTGTGGTGCAAAGCAAACACAATCCTTTTCTTCTGTTTTGATTTTCTAATAAACATCAATGTTTTTAAAAACCATGTCATAGTGTCATCTGTGCTCCTCTGCTGAAGGTTGCAGAGCAGAGCCTGCACTGAAAACACGGGCTCTGGATCTCGACTGCCGGGTTTTAAATCCCAGTCCATTGACGTCATAGGCATAGGATCCTCAGCAAGACTGGAGCCTCAACATGCACAACCATAGAATAGGTGCAAAAGCATCTTCTCAGCAAGATGACACAGAAAGAGAAGGAAGCTCCTATCCTGCCTAAGTCTGAAGCCAACATGAAGAGTCTGAAAACAAAAGACAGGGCTGAAATGTGACCACAACCGCAGAGGGAAGATCTAAATGTCATCCTCCTTCTGGTGTCCCAAGACACCATGGCTCTGCAGGCAGCCCAGAGACCCCAAGAACACCCTGGGAGGAGCCAGGCTGATTCTGTGCCTCAGCATGCTCCCCCTGACTACCCAGCAATGATGAGACAGAAGATGTCACAGTGCGATGACGACTGACAAACACTAGATCAAACAGGCTGTGGGGAAGCGCCGTGACATTCACAGAACCAGGCCTGGCTACAGGAGAAGGCACACACGTTCCTCTGGCTCCTGAAGACAGTCCTTTGAATGTCGTAGCAGCAAAACCTGGGGTCATCTAAACCTAGCCCTGATGGCTAATTCTAAATATACATTCTTTCATCGTTAGCAAAACAAAACAAAAACAAACAAACAAACAAAAACCTAAAGCAACTAACTGAGCAACAACAAAACACCCACTTCAGGATAAACCTGTGGCTCAAACAAGTGATTATTTGGAAAACACTTAGGGTGATTTAAGTCGGGGTACTGTGTCTTCTTTGCTGGTCCTGGTGAGAACCATGAGGCAGCAGGTGGCAAAGCTCTGGGTTTCTCAGGAGGACACACTGGGGACAGTGACCAAGAGCTCATTTCTGCTCCGCTTAAAGACCCTCTTAACCTCACAGTGCAGGAGGCTGGAGGCAAACTCTTGAGGAATTTGGCACTGGATGGCTGTGGCACTGGATGGCTGTGCCATAGAGAGACTGGCTAATTTTGATCTCATGAAGCAGCCGCACTTGAGGCACCTGGCAGGATCAGATGAACTGAAGAGGAATAAAGCAGTCACTCCCACCCCTCTCCCGATCCCTACCTCAACTCCTACCCTCACCCCCACCCGGCAGACAGGCCCCTCAGCAGTCTTCTCTGACAGCACAGGATGCTGTCCTTTCTTGACTAGGAGGTAACATTTCAGTCCCTCATGGGCAGCCTCAGGCCAGATGCCCAGCTGTTGCTGCCTACTGTTAGCTGGGTTGGCTCCAGCTAAGCCTATCCCGAGAGTACATAATCCCCTTTATCCCAGATAGGGGTTCAAAGGGGGGAAATGCATCTCCTGAGACCTGGTGTCTGGTCCTCGGCTGCTCTGTGACAGTGACCTCTGGGAGGAGGCTCGGCAGTATGGCTTTTATACATGCTACCTGTTCTGGGACGTAGCCTTCCTCAAGGGCACGGCTTGCATGAGCTTCCACCCAACCCTTTGCTTTACAGATGGGAATCTGAACATTTCCAGCAGTTCCACCTGGAATGGACATCCTGAGACCCTCCCAATACTTCTGAGGCTCATGTGACTGTGGGCTGGTTCCCAACAAGGCCTTCTTTATAAACAATCATTAGGATTCTCTTGGCCTGCCTGCCTCTTAGCTAGTGTAAGAATGGTGACACTCCTCATCTTGCTCATGTGGGAAAATGGTTTATTGAGTGAGGTGCCAGCTAATTGCTAGTTCTCAAGCCTAGTGCCAGGCCATTGCTTAAGCACACAACTTCAGAAATCTGGCTTCCATCTTTCCAAACTTCCATTTTCTATCTTTAAAATGGGTACAGTAGTACTGTGCACCACGGCAAGGGGTCAGTGTAGGGATGGAGTAAAACCATTGATGGATATGGAGTTCAGCAAGTGGCACCAAACGCACTCAGAGCACCAGCTGCCTTCATCGTCCTCACTGATGCCAGCATCTGCCTCTCAGCGCCCGTTGACAGGCTCATGAGCATTAGTGACCTTGGAAGCACTTTGACTCATCTCTACTCTGTGAATAGAGCGCACCTTTTGCTGAAGAGGTCAGATGCAAGACAGTATATCACCTTCCCATTCCCCGTTGCAGAAGTCTAGACATTTCCTTCTTGTGTTCTGTGGGCTAGTGAGGGAAACTGAGGCACTGAAAACCCATTAAAATTGGCAGGTGACTGATAGGACCTCATCCAACACTGGGGTTTGATACCCTTTGCCTATCTTTTAGCCTTTTCCTCTCCTATCAGCATCCTCGGTCTCCGTAGCCCTTCCAGCCTTCTTATGGGTATTTCTGAGTATCTCTGAGTGGCTTCTGAAGGTTCTTCAAAGTCTGCAGCCCTCTTCCATCCTCCCATGACCTCCACCCACAATTTCTTGGCTCTTGCATCTGTTCTGCTCCCACAGCCCCTTTACTGGTCCCTCAGAATTGGCCAGGATCTTAGCAGGACAGACTGGATTTCTAAACAGTGGCTTGCATTTATAAATTGTACACAAGGCCTTTTAGAACAAAGGCCCCATTAAGCCACATGCCTCAGCTCTGGTCCCTCCAGCCCTGTCCTTCCCTGGAGAAATCACTACAACTTCAAGGGCATGCTGATCCTGCATAGACACAGCAGGACTAAGCAACACCAGGAACTTCTGAAACAGGGACCCATGAAGTGTACGGGCCCTTGTCAAAATGGCCTCCTACCATTCTCTCTCCCTCTCTCTCTCTCTCTCTCTCTCTCTCTCTCATACACACACACACACACACACACACACACACACACACACACACACACTGCTCCTATCATCTCTACACACAGCCCAGCCTAACAGACCTTCAGAACCAAGGCTACAACTCCCCACAGCGCCCTCACCATCTAGCTTCCGTCTCTACTTATTTTCAGGACTGCATCCCACTTCCCTCCCCGGCATCCCAGCCTCTCCATGGCCACAGCCTTGGAGACAGTAATGGCCACTCGGCATAGGATTCTACCTCAATCCCTGTCCCGGGTCTGCCCTTTGCCTCCTGTCCCTAACCAAAGCCCAGGTGTCTTCCCAGGTCTGCAGTTGTTTCATCTGCTGTTGCCTCAGGGGTTGCGCCTCACTGTCCAGACCCCTTGTGTTGCTGGCCACAAGCGGAGACACCTTCCTGGCCATCTCTGTTTCCTTAAAACAGCTCCTAAGATTTGATACCACAGACTGGACTCCTGATGTGCTTTGTCACCACGACAGTGACATTGGTAGAATGGTCGTGATGTGCCAGCAGCAGCTGAAAACACTTTACATCAAGGCCTATTAAGAACTCTCAAGTCCCATGACCCAGGTATGACTATAACCCCTTTTTCACAAGTTAAGAAATGAAGACACACATAAGTGAGGTTCTGGGCCCAAGACTTCCCAGACAGAACTGAAAATCAAGCTATGTCCAAGAGGCATCCACACCCCACCCTGTGTTCCTGCAGCACCATCCACAACCGCCATGATGGGAGAACAATCTGAGGGTGGAAGGGCTGGCAAGCGGGCGAGTCCAATGTGGCCACTCATGAGAGAGAAGGAAGCTCTGCCAGTGTCACAACAGGACCAAGCCTGGAGGACATTGGACTAACTGAACCGAGCCAGGCGCAGAAAGACAGACGCAGCACGATCTCACTTAGACGCGGAACCTGAGATGGGGGAGCCCAGAAGCAGGGCAGAGGGTGCCGGTTAGAATGAGATATTGGTTAAAGGGTGCAGAGTTTCAGCCTCAAGCAACACTTCAAGAGACTATGGTACCACATGTGATTAAAGTTAATCACAAGGTATTATATTCTTGAAAGTCACCCAGCCTGAGGGAGGACTGTGTCCTTATCTCAGAGCGCAAGCATGTGAGGTAATGTAGACACTAATTAGCTCGAAGTGGCCATGCCCGCAATGTACACATTTTCAAAATATCACATTATACTAATGAAGATATATAGGTCTGTCCACAAAAAAATGGTTCATCCTTTTAAAAGATTTAAACTGATGGAGTTGGCACAGGAGCCCAGCCCCTTAGCCGCCACCACCCTCTCAGGGGTGGCAGAGACCTCCACCCACCCTCATGCTTGCAAGTTTAGCACCTGCCTCACTGTCTCTACTTGCTCCAATCACTCACGCCCTAATGCTCAGAGGCTCAGCTCCATGAATACACTTCTCCCAGGGCCCCTTGCCTTCTCCCTCTGTCTTCTCGCCTCCGACCACCCCACTCTCTTTAACAGATGCTTGGACCTCTTTGCCAGTGGTGATAGTTGCATGTTATAGTCTGAATGTCTGGGTTCTTCTCAATTTCATAGATTCAAATGCATGATAGCATTTGGAGTCAGGCGCAGTGGAAGGATTATATAAGGTCATGAGAGTCACAGTCTGTGGGATAATATTAATGCCGTTATTTAGGAAAACACACAAAACTCTCCCTCCCTCTCTATTCACATACACAAGTCAAGAGAAGACGGTAGAGGCCTGAAAATAAAACCTACCATGCTGATACCATGGCCTTAGACTTGCTGTTTAAGCTGTTTAAGCAAGCCTCAACAGATACAAGAGGATTGAAATAATATCTTGTATCATATCAGATCACCATGGTCTAAGGCTGGACTTCAACAATAGCAGAAATAACAAAAAGCCTACACACACATGGAAACTAAATAACTCTCTACTTAATGACACCTGGGTCAGGGAAGAAATAAAGAAAGAAATAGAAGACTTCCTGAAATTCAATGAAAATGAAAGAACAACATACCCAAATTTGTGGGATACATTGAAAGCAGTGCTAAGAGGAAAATTCATAGTACTAAGTGCCTTTATAAAGAAATTGGAAACATCCCACATAAGCAACTTAACGACACAGCTGGAAGCCCTAGGGGGAAAAAAAGGAGAAACACCCAAGAGGAGTAGACGTGTGGAAATAATCAAACTCAGGGTTGAAATTAACAAATTAGAAACAAAGAGAACAGCCCAAAGAATCAACAAAACCAAGAGCTTGTTCTTTGAGAAAATCAACAAGATAGACAAACCGTTAGCCAAACTAACTAAAAGGCAGACAGTATCCAAATCAACAAAATCAGAAATGAAAAGGGAGACATAACAACAGACACTGAAGAAATACAAAGAATCATAAAATCCTACTTTGAAGGCATATACGCCACAAAATTTGAACATCTAAGGGAAATGGACAATTTTCTTGATCAATTGCACTTGCCAAAATTGAGTGAAGAACAGATAAACAAGCTATATAGTCCCATTTCCCCTACAGAAATAGAAGCAATCATTGATGGTCTCCCAACCAAAAAAAAGCCCAGGGCCAGATGGTTTTAGTGCAGAATTCTACCAGATCTGCAAGGATGAACTGATACCGATATTCTTCAAGCTATTCCAAAAGTTAGAAATGGATGGAACATTACCAAATTCATTCTATGAGGCATAGTCACATTGATACCTAAACCTCACAAAGACCAAACAAAGAAAGAGAATTTCAGACCAATTTCTCTTATGAACATTGATGCAAAAATACCCAATAAAATACTTGCAAAACGAATACAAGAACACATCAAAGATATCATTCACCATGACCAGGTAGGCTTCATTCCAGGCATGCAGGGCTGGTTTAATATATGGAAATCCATCAATGTAATCCACCATATAAACAAACTGAAAATAAAAAACCACACGATCATCTCCTTAGATGCAGAGCAAGCATTTGATAAAATCTAACACCCATTCATGTTTAAAGTTTTAGAAAGCTCAGGGATACAAGGCACATATCTAAACATAAAAAAGGCTATATACAGCAAGCCAATAGCCAAAATCAAATTAAATTGAGAGATACTCAAGGAAATTCCTCTAAAATCGGGAACAAGGCAAGGCTGCCCACTCTCTCCATATCTCTTCAATATAGTACTTGAAGTTCTAGCCAGAGCAATAAGACAACAAAAGGAGATCAAGGGTATTCAAATGGGAAATGAGAAAGTCAGATTATCCCTATTTGCAGATGATATGATAATGGACATAAGTGACCCCCAAAATTCCACCAGAGAAACTCCTACAGCTGATAAACACCTTCAGCAAATTGGCTGGATACAAAATTAACTCAAAAAAGTCAGTAGCCTTCCTATATACAAATGACAATCATGCAGAGGAAGAAATTAGGAAAACTATACCCTTCACGTTAGCCACAAGCAATATAAAATATCTAGGAGTTACTCAGTTACTCTAACCAAGCAAGTGAAGGACTTGTTTGAAAAAAGTTTCAAAACTCTGAAGAGATTGAAGATGACCTGAGAAGATGGAATGATCTCCCTTGTTAGTGGATCAGGAGAATTAACATAGTAAAAACGGCCATCTTACCAAAAGCAATTTACAGATTCAATGCAATCCCTATCAAAATACCTACACAATTTCTTAAAGACAATGAAAGATCAATTCTCACTTTCATATGGAAAAACGAAAAACCCAGAATAGCTAAAACAATCTTGTACAATAAAAGATCCTTCAGAGGAATCTCCATACCTGATCTCAAGCTGTACTATAAAGTAACAGCAATTAAAACAGCATGGTACTGGCACAGCTATAGCCTGGTTGATCAATGGAATAGAATTGAAGACCCAGAAATGAATCCACACACATATGGTCACTTGATTTTTGACAAAGAAGCCAAATCTATTCAATGGAAAAAGGATAGCATCTTCAACAAATGGTGTTGATCTAACTGGATGTCTACATGTAAAAAAAAGTGCGATTAGACCCATATTTGTCACCATGCACAAAACTCAAGTCCAAGTGGATCAAAGACCTCAACATAAAACCAGAGACACTAAATTGGTTAGAAGAAAAAGTGGGGAAGAGCCTGGAATACACTGGCACAAGGGTGAGCATTGAGAGAGGCCAGGTCGCAGGCACGGAGAGAAAAGAGGTCCCAGGAAGGGAGGCGGAAGTAGGAAGACTGCATTTCCTTCCAGGTATTGAGAAGCCTTTGAAGAGCCTGTGACTGAAGAGCAGCCTGCAAGCTGACAGGCATCCAGGGCAGAAGCGATGGTGTCCTGGACCATATGGCTGGCTGCCAGAAGGACACATGTGGCTGGGATCCAAAAGTACAGAAAAAGGATCTCGGAGCTACAGCACCACTTGTGCAGTCAGCTTCACGGGCAGACATGTGGCTACTCCTGGCTGAGGAGGTGTTGGCAGGAGGAAGCTCTCCTGGGGCTTACCATCTCCTTATGGAACACGGAGACCATGGCACTAGCAGAAGAATACACACATATTCTGTCATCTTCAGTGGATGCATGACACCAGAGTGATTGTTTCATGTGAAGTTAGCCAGGCTCAGGGAGGCAAACGCGTGCTCACTCATGTGGAGTCTAAGATCACAGGGACGCAGGGCCAGGGCTGAGGCTGGACTCAGAGCAAAAGCAGGACAAATGGAAGAGGCAGCTCAGAAGATAAAGGCACAGCATGGTGACTAGAGCCAATAATGCGCAGGGCGTTCCAGATGCCTAAAACAGGAAATCTTAGATTCCTAACACACACACACACACACACACACACACACACAGACAGAGAGAGAGAGAGAGAGAGAGAGACAGACAGACAGACAGACAGACAGACACAAATAGACAGAGACACAGATACATACAGACACAGAGAGAGAGAGAGAGACAGACAGACAGACAGACAGACACAAATAGACAGAGACACAGATACATACAGACACACATGCACACAGACACACACAGAGACCGACAGACAGACAGAGACACAGATACACACATGCACACAGACACAGAGAGAGAGACAGACAGACAGACACAAATAGACAGAGACACAGATACACACAGACACATGCACACAGACATACACACACAGAGACAGAGACATAAACAGACAGAGACACAGATACACACATGCACACAGACACACACACACACACACAGAGAAACACACACATATACACAGAGACAGAGATGGACAGAGAGAGACAGAGACTCACATAGAGAGAAAGAGACAGACAGAGAGACAGATGCACACAGACACATACACAAACACGTGTTAGAAGATATGCTCATGAGCTTGTTTAATCTGTTAGTGAACATATCACACTGTCTACCATAAACATATGAAAGTTTACTTGTTAACCAAACTTCAACAAAATGTCCCATTTTGTTGAAGTTTGGTTAACCAGTAAAAAAAAAATGCAGAAGATACCATCAACAGTTCCTAAGAGCAATGTTGTTGCTGCTCTGTGTGTGTGTGTGTGTATGTGTGTGTGTGTATGTGTGTGTGTGTGCATGTGTGTGTGTGCATCAATAGGTAGTCACAAGCTTCTTCATTCAGCTAAACAAGAATCCCATTTCCCACAGTTCTCCTCAGAGCGTAATTCTGAACCAAGAAAGATGTGAACAGGACTTTGAAGACAGAAGGGAATCTGGGGTCAAGAGCACAGCTTCTGACATGCACATGTCACTGTTCACTGTGAGAGGCCACCACCCTACCCCACCCCACCCCCCTGCTTGGGTGAGTGCTTCAGAGAAGCTGCATCCGCAGGCAGATAGCATCTGCTTCTGCACAGCAGCCACGTCCTGGGTGGGCTGCCACATTGATGCAGACCAGAGTGTGTGTTACTGCGTCCTGGGGTGTCCCCACAAGTCCCAGGCCACTCCTACGTATCTCAGCCTGTCTTTACCAGCCTACCTTTCATCCTGGGACCAAGGCCATGCTCACGGCCCTACCTCACCCTCACAGGGGCCAGCTTCCTAGCCTCCCTCACCTCCCACTCGCCTTCTTTCCCTGGCCCTCCCTCTGTTGACTTCAGTCCTGGTGCCAGGTGGAGACAACGGCCTCACATCTACTACAGAAGCTGCCCTCAAAATTGTGTGGATCGGGTACCTGCAATAACTCTCATGCTTGACTATGCCCAGAGGTTCTTCTTTTATGAAATCTCAGCTGCACACACCCCAGCATCACAGGTATGCAGACTTCAACAGAGGCAGGAGATCAACCAATCTTTGCCTTCTTGGGACCCTCACAACTTGCAACAGAAAGTTTAAAAAAAAAAAAAAACCCTTCCATCCTAGACTGTCCTTGTCACTTTTCATAGAGCTGAGCTGCACAGCTGAGCTGGGCAAGGGCTTCTGTTGTGTAGCACGGGGTCAGATGTGGTCTTGGAGCAGGGAACAATGCAGGGCAGTGTGCTCCTGGGGTTCCATCAGCTGCTTCTATCAGATGCCAACGTCAGGATGCACATGGGATGGGGGGCGCTGTAACCCCTTTTTGCAAAAATACGACCCCCAGATGCATTTCTTTTCCCTTGGAGTCTTTCCCAGGCCTGTTTT